>NC_056667.1:30262016-30570887 GCF_018350195.1 Panthera tigris
AATATTAAGTTATTAAATGGCATTTTAATGAGCACCCAGTCCGAAATTCTTAGGAAACTTTCCACACACCACTCAGTAACTTTCATGATCCCCTGATAAGTTTACATAAGTAAATCGCAATGTCATAAATGTTTTCTGAATAAAGCATAAATCCATGCTTGGCATTCAGGGGCCTTGCTGAACTGGCCTTGAGCTACTTACCACTCTTACCTCTCATTTTTCCCTTTCATACACCCTGTACTTAAGCCATGCTTACTGTGAGTTTGCTTCTTCAGGGTCCCTGCCTCTAGGCTTTCACTTAGAAATCTTGTCTTCACAATCTCTGCATATTCACATCCTAGTGAGTAAATGTGATTCTCTCCATAAAGCTTTACCTGATTCCCCCTGCCTTCCTTTCCTCCACACTTCTGTCTGGTCTTTTCTAACTTGCAGAGCCCCATGCTTTTGTCATTACTACCTCGATGAGTGGCTAAAAGAGAGATTGATACACTGTTTTTTGGGAAGTCTGCAAGCAGGAAAGAGCTTACCAGGGTCATGAGAGTTCCTGCAGAGTGTGTGGAAAGTTTTCTCATGGGTTTGGCAATACATGCGAGCTCACAGAGCCTCAAAATCCTTAGTATCCCATTTAAAACAAGCTTCACATCATGCTTTATTGCTTAATGAGCCACTCTGTAGCCATCTTTGTATTATAAAAACACCTTAGAATGGTAGTTACTGATGCCCAACAGGTACAGACTAATACTGTGGAGTTTCCACTTGCCACTAAATAAATGCTTGTAAAGTCTAGTGAGCCTAAGATGAAAGGCATTTTGTAGATTTAAAATGTGCAAGATGTAACCAGCCTTCTGTATCCTCCTCTAATCAGAACTAATCCTCTGAGAGAGAGAGGCATATGAAAAGGCACTGAAGAATCTGAGGAAGTATGGATGTGGGGTCTCCAGATTGTCCTAGGAGGCTGGTAGTTTAAGAGTGGAGCAAAGGTGGGCTACCACGGTGGCTCAGTCCGTTGAGCGACTGACTCCTTCCTGATTTTGGCTCAGGTCATGATCCCAGGATTGAGCCCCACATCGGGCTCCATGTTGAGCATGAAGTCTGCTTGGGATTCTCTCTGTCTACTTCTCTGCCCCTCTCCCCAGCTCGCCCTCTTTCCTCTCTCTCTCTCTCTCTCTCTCTCTCTCTCTCTCTCTCAAAAAAAAAAAAGAAAAAAAAAGACTAGAGCAAAGGCAAAATGCAAGGTTCAAAACTTGGAAAGAGAGCAGTGTTAGGGTGTGAGGAGACTCCACCCAGCTGTCTTTAATTAGGAAGACAGCAGGAAGGGCCAGGATTGTTCTTTCTTCTAAGTTCACTGAAAGAAAACCTGATACCAAATTTCGTTCTTAGGAATTTCAAAATAAGTAGAGAAATCTTTGAACTCTGTAATCAACTAACTGGAAACTAATTTGAAATTTGGCTTCAGCACATATATTTGTGGTTACAGGAGTAGGGGAAGCATCCAAAGAGGTTCTCTGGAGCTCTCTGTTCTTGTCTTTTAAAAAGTTTACACACAGCAAGTGAAATGAACAGATGCTTTTTTTGTTGGAGCTATCAGGGTAACAAGAGGCTGAAAGCTATATCAGGTATTTATTTCAGTCACTGAGATGGCTATTGGCAGAGTTCCACATACCAAAACTAAAGAGAAACTCATGAACAGATAAAAAAAAATAAGACATGGAGGAAAGAGCCCTGTGCTTCCTTGTCTTGATTTCTTCCTAAACACATGCTGATGATAAAAAAAGGAGCAAAGCACTCAGATAGCACTCTCTGGCGTCTTTTTTTTTTTTTTTTTTTTTTTTTTGTAGTTGGGGAGAGAATTGGACAATTTTATGTAATCCTTTCTATAAGAGTGTGTTTGAACTTTGGGGAAATTTATAATAATCTCTAACACTTTAGTCAGAGGGTATAACTTAAGCCAATAAATACCTTAAATTTGAACTTCATAGTTGTTAAAATGCTCTGCTTATTTACATTATAACATGGAGCATTTGATGAGAATAGTGAGAATAAGGTAGATAGATAGGTGTGTGGCGGGGGGAGGGGATTTAGTAAAGACTGAATTGGTTGGCACCTGACTTGGTGAGGAAACAGGAAAGGAATTTCTGGCCATGAAGTTTGTGATTCCACATCAAGATCATTCTTTATAATGGAATAACCACCCACCCTAGTTGAGAGCCAGAATTCCTCAGATTCTTCCAACCAGAGGGGCCCTGGCACACTAAACAGTCTGTTACGATATCTGAACACTTAAGTGAGTGTATTTGGCCAGGGAGACTTGCTAGTGAAACTGATCTTGCCTTCCCTGGGTTTTTCCAGTTGTACTGAATAATTAACAGAAAAATTAAGACCCAGATTCCCTGAAATGTTAAGTATCAGATCTGTAAGCTGATCAAACCTTAGAATCACAGTGTGTCATAATTAGAAAGGACCTTAAAATTCATCCTGAACAAAGTGATAGAGGATTTGTAAATCTGTTTCCCTAAATCCTTGCCAAGTGATTGCTTGAATTTCTGCTCAAATACCTCCAGGGTCAGGAAAGTCCTCACTTTAGCAGACACTCTATTCTTTGAATAGCTGTGAGAAAGCTTTTTGTTGGTTCAAAATCTGCCCTTGGATCTTAGTGTGCCAATTTAAGGAGACATCCAAAACAAGCCTCCTTCCTCCCACATCCCAGCCCTCAGATATTTCACACTGATCATATTGCCTGGAACCTTCTCTTAGGCCATCCATTCTTGGTTCTTTCTACTGTTTGTAGAAAGAGGACAAGGTTTCTAGTGTCTTGTAGTATAGGACCAGGAAGACTCAGGATTCTAGGGCAGATTCTTTAAAACTTTTAAAACTAAAGAAAAAGTTAGGCTATCAAGACACAATCTAGTCTACAGTTTACAGATAGGGAGATAGTCTTTTGGATTTGAGAGGGCAGAATTGATCAGCAGCCTCTTTTAAAGTGAGAAATGAAGTGTAACACATTTTGCCAGTGAACGGTCTATTTTAGTTGCTTAATTTTTTTTTTTTTTTTAAGTAGCCTCACTCCCAACGTAAGGCTTGAACTCACGACCCTGAGATCAAGAGCCGCATGACTGCTCTACCGACTGAGCCAGGCAGGCACCCCTTTAGTTGCTTAATTCTGATCACAGGCTTCAGCCCACACCTCATTTTTGCCAAGGACCTCTCTGGCTCCCTGAGTTAAGCCTAAGGCTCAGCTCAGGGTTTCACTGCCAGATCTCCACATGCCAACTATTGGCTTCGCTCATTGTTTGTGTAAAGGATAGAAATAACTTTTCCATAAGTTTTACCATCTATATTGACCACATGGTTCAACAGAGACTCAGAAATTTTAATAGACTTTGTTGTTTTTCCTTCATAAAATAAGAAAATGACCATCACAAAGGGAGCAGAGTATTGTACTCCTTGAGAAATGCAGCTGTCTCTGTTGGACAGTTTCCTGGGTTGCCCTTTGTACTTAACTGGTTTAACAGTCACCAGGTGATCAGATGGCTTTTGTAAAAGCCAAAAAGCTGTGGACAGGATTGTGGGCCACCTTTCTCTCGTATTTTCCGTTTTGAGACTTGAAATACAGACGCATGCCTTTGAGCTGGCCCCAGGGAGGCTCAGGTTTCCTTGGATGTGCGCCGCAATAAAGGAGCCCAGGTGTTAGGGCGTGGGTCTCTGCTGCCGGCATCTCCACCGCCCCACCTCTGCCCTCCTTCCTCAGTCTTTGCCACCTCTCATGTCTGCGGGCAGATAAATTCTGGTGGGAGGATGGACCAAGACCTGATGTACAGGAGAAGGAAAGAGAAGGTGCCTAGAGTTCATCCAATAACTTGGCCTCTGGGCCTAAGAGAATGCGTTCGGACACCCAGAAAGTGCCGGGTTTAAGGCCAGAGTGTTGTTGGGCCCTGCAGGGGCGCGCTAAAGGTGACATTGGAGGGACTAGGACAGCCTTTGGTGATAGAGCTGGAGCCGAGAGCGATGCGTGCCGCCCGCCGCAGCCGGCACGACCCCGCGGGCAGATGGGGCCCCGAGTGGCCCCTGCCAGAACCCGCTGGCTGGGGGAGGCGGGGCGTGCCTTCTAGGTTCGCTCGCCCTTGGGCTGGGCTCGGAGCCCGGCGGGTCCGGACGCGGCGGGGGTGGCAGGGGGGTCGGGCCAGCGGGTGGAGGGCGGGGCTTTCCTTTGTCAGGGGATTTGCGCTGCGCCGCCGAGCCTCGCGCGGGTGCCGCCCCCCTCCTCTCGCCCTCTCGGGGGGGCGGGGCTCTCCCTCGGGCCCTGGGGCGCGGTGGGCGTGGGCTTGGTGAGCCGAGCGGCTGGCGCCGGGGCTCCCAGGCCCTGAACCGCGCGGAAGCCCCGCCCCCGCCGCCTCGGCCTCCAATCCTCTCCGCCGCACCCTCCTCCTCCGCTCGGGTAGCTCCTTTTCCCTGCCCCCGCCGCGGCTCCGCCTCCGCCCTCCTCCCCTTGGCTCTCCGCGTCGCGCTCCCGGGCTTCCAGGGGGGCTGCCCGGGCGGGGCGGCGCGGCGCGGCGGCGCGGGGAAGGGGGAGGAGAGCCGCTCGCCAGCCCAGCACTTGCAGCGAGCGGCGGGTGAGCGGGCCGCGCGGCGAGGGGGAGGAGGGCTCGCCCCCGCCCGGCCCGAGCGGAGCCTTTTGTTCCCAGCCAGAAGTTTTGCATGCCGGGACCGTGACAGCTGCGGGCGGGGAGAACGGCGGGGCCGCGGGGCCGGCGGTGGCGGAGAATAGAGGCGGCTGCTTGACATGCAGCCCACGACGCGGCGGCTGCGGGCCGGGGACTGGCGGCGGCGGGGGAGGCGGCGCCCACAGCACGCGGGACTCAGCTGCCGGAGGGACAAACTAACTTCCTGAGCGCTGGACTGGAGGCCGGCGCGGCCCGGAGCCACCTGCCAGCCTGCGGTGAGGCAACCCTGGCCCTCAGGGCGCGCGGCATGGCGCGGGGGAGCGGGCCGCGCTGAGAGAGCCCTTCGACCGGCCCTCGGCCGCCGCTGCAGCCTGCCGGCCTTTCAAAGGCCCGGCGCCGGGCTCCACTCGCCTTGTTTTGCGGCCACAGCGCAGGGCTGTTCTGGGAGCCACAACAATGCCATGATGTTTTGGAGACAGGAAGCCCCAAGCTGGCCCCGAATGAAGGACTTCCTGTGTTTAAAGTTGCAGGAATATCCGCCGACCAGCCCAGTTCAAATGCAAACACCCGAACTAGGGAGGACGAATGGCTAATTCAGACCAGCTGGACTCTCCAGGACTGGAACTGAGGATAAAATGAAAGGAATTCTTAGGAGCTTGGGCCATACTTGAAGACTGGGAAGGCTGTGCCATTGTTACTAAGGGACACAGTCGGTATAAAGCTTCTAACTCTGGGTAAGAAGTGAGTGGAACTAGGTATTGAATAAGACTGGGCAATATCAAATGATTTTTTTTTTTTTTTTTTTTTTTTTTTTTTTTTTTTTTACTGACTGAATTAGAGCGGTGCTCTTAAAAACACACACAAGAGAAGCCATACAAGGAATTATTTTATATTTGTTGATTAAATTATACTGCTTATCTGTCTGCAACTATGAGGCTGTTAGCCTGTGAGGGAAAAACTGTTCCTCTTAGAAGCTCCCAGAATGGTTTCAGAGTTGGACTTGCAGGCTTTTTTGGAGGGCAGATCCAGTTGGTGGTCCTGGGTTGTGAACTGGTAAAAGGATTTTTAACTTCTGCAGAATGCATTTTTGGGTAACCTGTGAAAAACTTTTAAAAGATTGATGTTTCATCTTGATTGAAAAAGTATGGGTAAGCCACTCAGCAGGCCAGACTGTTTAAGGCAGAACCCCACCTGCCTGGGGAAAGGAGAGGAAGAGGATGGCTATATAGAGGATTGTTATGTTCCACAGAGATCTATATATGATACAATGAGAATAAATGAACAAATTGACCAGGGGTCAAAGCTTAATCAGACTTCAAAAAGCACCATGGAAAAGATGGAAGGAAGTACTATATCCAGTAATGGTACCTTAGGAGCAGCATCTAATGTTTTTGAATCGAGAGCACCAGAAGGCAAAAAGCTGGATGAGAGAATAATATTTGATGCACTAAAGTTAACCAGTGATGTGCAGAAGTCAGCACCTGTTCCACCCAGAAGGCGACCAAATGCAGAACGCAAAGATAATGTTAACAGGAGATCATGGAAGTCTTTCATGCCACCCAATTTCCCAGAATTTGCAGAAAGGATGGAAGCTTCTCTCAGTGAGGTTTCAGAAGCCGGTGCTTCAAATCCTTCCTTGCAAGAGAAGAAGGAATCCATTTCCGCATTGACAGAAAGTTCTGGTCATTTGGACAACAGGGAACCTCAGTCAGAGTCAGTGACTCTGGAACATGTGTCCAAATCCATAGATATTCCAGAAGTGCAGGATTTGAAAAACTTAAGTGGAGAGTGCCAAGACTTCAGATTGCAGCCGCCCCGTGAGCACTCTCCCCGTGAATTCCAGCCTCTAGAACCAGAAGCTGCAGCAGCAAGTGGTAACACAGATGTAATGCAGGAACACAGATTCTCAAGTGCAACCTGGCCCAGAGCCATGAAAAGTTTAGCTAAGGGAGGCTTCATTGAGAAGCAGCACCCCCTTGGGGACACAGCTTGCACTGTGGAAATGCCACCTCTTTCCCCTTGCCTGAGTGAGGAGCTGTTGGATCCAGAATTGCATTTTCTCATAACTCCCAGCCTGAGAGAGAAAACAGAGTCTGAGCTAAAGTTTGAGGAGGATGAGCGATGGATAATGATGGAAGCTGAGGAGGAGTGGGAGGAAGAGAAACTGTCACAGAGAGGAAAGACTTTTCTAATGGCAGATGAGAAAAAGAACAGCCTGGCAGATATTTTTGAAGAAAAAGAACAAGCAAACACTGTAGCGGTGGCAGAGGATGGAGCGGATTGTTCAGCTGCTGTCATAACGACTTTTGACCACCTAGCTCTCAGTCAGGTTTGCTCTGATGACCTACAGCCGGCTAAGAAACATTTGGCTTCTGTTCTCAAGAATACACCTCTTGATTACAGTTGTGTTTTCACAGGTGAGAGTGCTGTAGGTGAGCTAACAAATAGAACTGCTCAGGGGCTGGAGGGTCTTGTTTCTGATTTAGAATATACTGTTGGTCCTGTTGATTCAGAGCAGCTCTCTGACACAGATTCAGTGCAGATGTTTCTTGAACTTGAAAAAGAGTGTTTATGTGAAGAAGGAGTAACTCCTCTAGTTGAACTGGAGAAGCAAGCCTCTTCTGAAGGGCTGGCCCCATCCCAGGATGCAGAAAATTCACTTGTATTTAGTCATTTTCCAGGGACTAACTTAGAAGAGGAACACATAGGCCTTTTAAATGTAAGGGTAAAAGACTCTGATACTGGATTGGATTGTGAATATTTTAATGCCCTGGATTCTTCTCAGGTGCCTAATGCTGTGGAACTTACTGCCCACTCTGGTACCGTGGGAGACACTTCCACTGTTAGTGAGGAGGAGCATGACAAAGTGCCTTCTAGCCCCAAGACTGCAGGGGAATTTAAGTTCAGAAACCCAGGAGATCTGGAGTCTCTGGGAAAGCTGGACCCAGGAGGATTGCCCAACTCTGATCATAGGGCTTCTCATCCAGAAGACTTACTAGGCTTTGTAGCTGAGCTGGCCAAAGAAAATGGCAATCTGTCCCAGGTAGACTGCGGTCACACTGAGGGGAATTTTGAGGAGTGTGTTGAGAGGGTCCCCCTCAGTTATGCTTTTAGCTATGAACTAACAGATGTTACCTCAGTATCTGAAGTAGAGGTGTTATCGCATGATTCACATTTACGAACAGATGAGATTCATTTGGAAAGTGAAAAAGGAGCTATTACTCAAGAAAGTAACAATCTGGCTTCCTTGGGAAACGTGGACCCTTATGAATTGTCCAAGGAGAAAGTTTGGGGTGAGGATGGTGAGGTGCAAGAGCTGGGTAATGAAGCCAAGCTTTCGGAGGACCAAGCCCCAGCACATTTTCACAGAGCCTTCACAGGGCAGATCTTCCAAGCTCTCCAGAGGAAGTGCACAGAGTCAGATGGTCTGAATCTGCCCCTGCTGGTTGAAGGACCAAGACCTAGCAGAGATGGCTTGGAAACTGTGAATGAGACAAAGCCCACGCTGACTGTGGCATCATCAGAGGGAGGGAAGACAGAAATGAGAGATTCAGATTCACTGCTAAATCTCTTTCTAGAGGAGCAAATTACCAAGGTTAGTAGTACTGAACCAGTTTTGGAGGGATGGACACCCATCCCACAGAAGCCTGTCACTGCTGCCTCAGTGCCCACTGCAGAAGATGGTGCCCTAGATGCTGCAGCGCTCCTGCCAGAGGCAGACATCCCAGCTGCTGCAGCGCCTGCCCCACAGGTGGACACACCAGTTGATTCAGTGGCCACCACAGAGGCACATGTCCCAGTTGTTTCAGTGGCCACCACAGAGAAGGACATCCTGGCTGCTCCCCCAGCCATTGCAGTGGCTACCACGAGAGATGATATTCCAGAGGGATCTGTCACCCCAGCTTCTGCAGTGCCTGCTCCAGAGGAGCCTATTAACCCAGCTGATCGAGTGCCCACCTCGGAGGAGCCTGCCACCCCTGCTGTTAGAGTGACCACCCCAGAGGCGCCCGCAGCCCCAGCTGCTGCAGTGCCCACCCCGGAGGAGCCTGCAGCCCCAGCTGATAGAGTGCCTGCCCTGGGGGATCCTGCCATCCCAGCTGCTGCAGTGTCCACCCTGGAGGAGCCTGCAGCCCCAACTGCTGCAGTGCCCACCCCAGAGGAGCCTGCCACTCCAGCTGCTGCAGTGCCCACCCCAGAGGGGCCTGCCACTCCAGCTGCTGCAGTGCCCACCCCGGAGGAGCCTGCAGACCCAGCTGCTGCAGTACCCACCCCGGAGGAGCCTGCAGCCCCAGCTGATAGAGTGCCCACCCTGGGGGAGCCTGCAGCCCCAGCTGCTACAGTGCCCACCCCAGAGGAGCCTGCCACTCCAGCTGCTGCAGTGCCCACCCCGGAGGGGCCTGCAGGCTCAGCTGCTGCAGTGCCCACCCCGGAGGGGCCTGCAGGCCCAGCTGCTGCAGTACCCACCCCGGAGGAGCCTGCAGCCCCAGATGATAGAGTGCCCACCCTGGAGGAGCCTGCAGGCCCAGCTGCTGCAGTACCCACCCCGGAGGAGCCTGCAGCCCCAACTAATAGAGTGCCCACCCCAGAGGAGCCTATAGCCCCAGATGATAGAGTGCCCACCCCAGAGGAGCCTACAGCCCCAGCTGATAGAGTGCCCACCCCAGAGGAGCCTGCAGCCCCAGCTGATAGAGTGCCCACCCCGGAGGAGCCTACAGCCCCAGCTGATAGAGTGCCCACCCCGGAGGAGCCTACAGCCCCAGCTGATAGAGTGCCCACCCCGGAGGAGCCTGCAGCCCCAGCTACTGCACTGCCTGCTATGGGGGAAATATTCCTTGCTGGTGCACCCCTCCTGGGAGATACTGCCCACACTGATTCTGTGCCTATCTCAGAAGAAGGAACTCCTGTTCTAGAAGAGGCTTCCCCTGCTAGAATGTGGATTAAGGGGGACCTTGAGTCTGCAGGATTTGAAATAAAAGAGGTGACTGGCACAGTGCTGCATGGGAAAGTGCCTCTGGCTGCAACTGATGAATTAAATTCAAATGAGGTAATTGTTGCTCATTTTGTTGGGAAAGGATCTGGGGAGTAAAGTGAGATGTGCAAGTTCCCTTGGTAGTGATTAGAAAGGGCACAGATAATCCTTTCTTTGGTTCTCTTTGGGGCCCTGGACTATTCTGGTCTTTCTGTTGCATTTATGCACAAAATATGTCTTACTTTCATTTGGTGAAAAACTTTACAATTTGTATTTATAAACTGAGCCCAATAGTTGTTGGTTTGCATTTTGGAAAAGATTATTAGCTGGAACAGATGATTCTGCTTTTGAAGATTACAGTGACCATGTTCTGTCCTAAATCAAGAGGCTGCTCTTTAATAAGTAATGTCAGCAGTGAGGGAGGAGTGGGGGTGA
This sequence comes from Panthera tigris, assembly GCF_018350195.1. Lineage (NCBI taxonomy): Eukaryota > Metazoa > Chordata > Mammalia > Carnivora > Felidae > Panthera > Panthera tigris. The sequence continues at coordinate 30,272,082 of NC_056667.1, forward strand.
GGGCTTTGGAGAGACACCTGGGATAGTTAGCCACTTGGCAAATTAGTTAGATGTCCTGAGCCTCTAGTTTGTGCATTTGTTAAGGCAGAACCCTGTGAGGATAACCTGATAACCCGTGGAAATCACTGTTGATATCTTCCACCTTTCTCTCCCACATAGCTTTGTTGGTTAGTTGAAAGAATTCACCAAAAACGGTTTGGGTGAAGGTGGTATCTAGATGTGTGAATAACAGCTTTTTAATACAAATGTGTGTTTCTTAAAGCCAGAATAAGGCATAATAAGGTTTATGAAAAATAGAGGTATTTTACCTATCTTGTCAAACTTTGTGTCTTGAAGCAAGTCACTCTTTTTCTTGGACCTCTTGTTTCCTGATCCATGAAGTGGGCTGAATGTCCTCCTGCATTCTGTCTGAGCTCCATGGTTCTGCAATTCTTAATGTCAGAGAACGGAAATGTGTTAGAAACCACCCGGAACAGTGTTCACATCCTTGAGCACTCCTAGTCAAAGACTTTTAAGATTGGCAGCTTTCTACAGTTCACTGCCCCGGTGTCATTTGGGCAATGGTAAGGAATGAAGGAATTGGAAGTTTCATCTAATCTAATATAGCCAGGGATTACTGAGTACAGAGACAGAGGTGGTTTTGATTTTATACCATCCCTAGGGCCCCAAACTGTGCCTGCCTTGTAATAGGCATTCACTGTGACAGACTGAATGAATGAGTGAATATCCATCTGAATATCTGTGGATGCTACAAGAAAGATGGGTTCTCACATCCACCCCATTGCAGAGCCTTTCAGGGCAGCTTTGTCGGCTAGAGCACCAGTTAAATCTGCAGCTACCAGCGATGAAAAGTCATTTTGATTGCAGGCCACAAGTGGCCAACTTTGCTACAGATCCCCTGCTTAGCTGAGTGGTGGTGGTGTCCACCTTGGGCTTCACCACCTATTTTGTAAGGTAGCATCCCATCAAGCTTTCAGATTGTTGGACTGATTCCCTTTCCTGAGTTTTACTAAATTCGAAATTGACACTGGGATCCCAATAACTTGTCCAAAGTCACAGGCATTCTTGATTAAACAGAATATTTTTTGTATAAAGCCTACAGCAATAATCAATGAAATACAGGTGTTAAATCTATAAAGAGCTGATCAAATCTGCCTAAAGGAAAAAAAAATCAGAGAAACCCTTAATATCAGTCTCAGATTCTCATCTACAAAATGAGTAAATGGGGCTAGGTAATTTCTGAGGATTTCCTCCAGCTCCAAGGGGGTAATCATTTATGAAATACTGCCTGATACAAACAACAGGAGAAGACAGTGGTAGCCCAGCTGTACAGTTGTCCATCTTTGAAGTATGGTTACTTTATGGAAGCAAGCAAATGCCTGCATTTGTGTACAAAAGAAATCTAAACCATCACCCCAGCCGGGACATTAACCAATAAGAATGTAGAGAGGCTATTTTGAAAACTTTTATTGAAACAAAACAAATATTATAGTGGTAACATGAGCATACAGATTTTTCTGACCAGTGAAATATTATTGAGAGAATAAGTTTTTCCAAGATGAGAGATGTATGGATTTCATTTCTTCCCAAATGGTTCCTAGAGGCAACTGAACCTGTCATTTTAATACGTGAACACTTAGAACTCAGTAAGTGATCATACCTGAAATGTAGTTTAAACGCTGTGTGTGTGTATGTGTATATACAAATATACACATGTATACATGGTTAAAATAGATATAAACTTTCTAATAGCATTAACAAGAGAGTTCGGTGGAAGAAGCAAAATGCTAGAACTTATTTACTATCCCTATAGTGGAATTCAGACCCACTGAGAACAGTCTGTGGTTATTTAAACCCTTTTCTCTTTTGCAGACTTCCTTAGTCTTATTTCCAGAGACTGGTTCAATGGAAGAAAAAAAATCTTTGGTATAAAACTAGGGGTTCTATAACATTCAAAATTGCCAAGAAAGTCTTTTACAGCAAAAGTTGGGAAGCCTCACAATCTTAGTTCAGTGTCTGAATGCTCAGCTAATCAGCAGAACCTTCCTAAATTTGTTTGCCTTCCCTAATACCATTTCTATACAAGGATTCATTCATTCACCGGATAAATATTTATTGTGTACCTACTCTGTGCCAGGTATTGGGGCTCCTGTAGTGAATAGAATTGGCATAGTCCCTCCCCTTGTGGAACTTCTGCTACAGTAATGGAGGCAAATATTGAGCAAAAAGACACAAATACAGGGTTGCCTGGCTGGTTCAGTCAGAAGAGCATGTGACTCTTGATCTCGGGGTGGTGGGTTTGAGCCCCACACTGAGTGTAGAGATTACCGGGGGGGGGGGGGGAACCTTTAAAAAAAGAGACACAAATATGTAGTTAGAAATCACAGCAAACGTTTTGAATGAAAAATAAAGGCTGTAATACATAATAGGGATATTTCATTTTGATTGTGTCAGGGAAAGGATTTTAAAACTGAAACCTGAAGGATACCTAGAAATTATTTAGGCAGAGAGTCAGAGGGAAAAATATGCCAGGTAAAGGAAATGGAAGCTGGGAAGACTTTGGGATGTTAGGACTCTAGAAGGCCAAGTGGCTAGCCCACAGTAAGCAAGGGTTCTGGAAGAGGGCCTTGAAGTAAATCTGGGGAGGTAGGAAGAGGCCAGATGATGCAGGGACTAAGAAGTTTTCAAAAGGACCTATACTTTAAAAGCCATGAGAAGCTGTTGAGAGATTTTAGGTAGGGGAGGGAAAGGATTTCATTTACATTTTTAAAACATTACTCACAGCTTGAAGATAGAGCAAACCAGTCTGCACAGACAGTAAACATTCTCAACGTTGGGGTTTATAAATCTCAGATTTATTTTGTCTTATATTTTATTAGTTTGTCTTATGATTGGCATGAAATATAGAAAACACTGAATGATTTTCAAAAACAAAACAAATCACTCTGGTTGCTGTATGTGGAGTGCATTATAGGAGATCAAGGACAGTAGAAAGGCCTGCTAGGTTACTGCAGTTGGCCAGATGGCTTGAACTGGAGAGATGTCACTGGATTTGAAGATGGTTGGATACAATATATATTTGTGTGTGTGTATATATATGTGTGTGTATATGTATATACACACATGTATGTATGTGTGTATATATATATATATATATATACACACATGTATGTATACATACGTGTGTGTGTGTCTTGGATGTAGAATCAACAAGACCTGATAATGGCTTTTATGTTGAGAAGGAGGGAGAAGGAAAGGGGTGTTTATCAGGGTTGGCTTCTCAATTCTAGTTTGTACAACTGAGCAGATGGGGGCAGTAGTAAATTGTTGATGTAGATAAAAACAGTTTTTAGGGGAGAGGAAAGGGAGAGGTTTTGAGGTACCGTGATTTCATTCATATGCCAGTATTAAAGTACTTGGATGGGCATACACACACACATTTTAGCCATAAGCATCATGGTTAATATTTAAAGATGTGGGAATGGATGGAATTGCCAAGAAGAGAGCCCAGAACTGACATCCTTCCCTGATCCCCACACGCATAGACTAACATCTCTCTAGAAGAGAAGGAGGAAGAGAATAAAGGAAATTAAAAAAAAAAAAAAAAAGGATCAGGCAGGATAAAAACTAGGAGAATGTGGTATTACCAAAGATAAAACTGTTGTAAGAAGTTCTTTGGGAAATTTTCTGTTTTATGTCCCAGTTGCGTCTTACACTCTTGCAGTAATTTTTGCTAGTGTTCTGCTCTGGGAAATATCTGCCAGCTCTGGTTGGTTAATAACATGGCACAGCCCCATTGAAATACTGAGGAGTAGGAATTTTAATGCATCTAAAAGCACTGATTTTGCAGAACAGCTTTATTTGGGAGTTGAGAGAAGGGAGCAACTGTTTTTAAATTTACTTTAACATTCTGTTAATTTGTGTTCAAAATAAATACTTAGTATTTATTTAGAGGTACTCTCCTAGATTTTTAAAACTCTGGAAAAAGATGAAACACCCATTCCCTCTCAAATTAATCCATAGAGTGGAGGTTGAGAAATGGAAGGAATCCCTGATGTTTCTATAGGAAATGTTCATTGACAAAGTAAATGGAATTCCTTAAAAAAGAATTAACTCTATTATATGAAAGAGGTTACTAAGCTATTTAAATATAGTTTACTTTTCTATGTCATTTATATGGCTTGTCCAATAGAGCTTCTTGCCAAGATGGAGATACTCTCTATCTGTGTTGCCCAGTACAGTAGGCACTTAGCCACACATGGCTGTTGACCACATGAAATGTGGCTAGTGTGGCTGAGGAACTGAATTTTTAGTTAAATAGCATTATGTAGCTGCTGGCTACCATACTGGAAAGCACAGAAAGAATTTAAATGCCACAGTATGAGACAAGACTTGCTTACTGGATAAAAGGGGGCTCTTCGGTGTGGGCTTGACATCTCCCCTCCTTACCTTTTGTTTTCTGCTTTCTTTGCCTTTCCAACCCCCACACCCTATCACCAACCACCATTTTGTTGAACCCAAGCAACTTAAAACATGGGAGTTGTTTTTTCCCCCCTCTGCTTTGATTTTTCTGCAGTGAAAAAACATCTTTAGTAGAAAATGGAATCCTAGCGCTTGCCTTTTCTGGGAACCCTGTTGTTGGGGAAACAGTCATTTTTAGCTGAACCGCCTTGTAGTGTTGCCTAACAAAATATGGTGTAATCAAATTATAGTATAAAATGAAGCCCACTGGTAATTACCTTTGTAACCTTCCTTTTTTAGTGTTCCCTGGGGCTTTTCCTCCCTGGTGACTCGCTTATCCAGCCATCATAACCCATTCTTTCAAGAATAAGTTTCCTGCTTCAAGTGTGAACTATAGTCTCATATAGGTCAAAATTAATCTTACCCAAACTTATATCTTTCTTTTACATTTTTGTCCTCTTCCATTTTCTGTCATTCTTTGGCTTTAATTGACTCACCTATCTCACTGAAACTGAAGGAACATTTTATAGAAGAAAAAAAATAGAAATAAATCCACATTGGATCTATGGGGAATGTGTGGAATGTGGCTGATTTTATCCTCTGATAATTGAGAAGAATCTGATCTTAGGGACAATGATTTATTTCATTGTTTTCTTTAATACCATTACAGTGTCAAAGTATTATCTTCTCTTTGTTTCCTTTTAGAACTTTCTAAGTCATAATTGATCTTATTAACTGCAGGAGAGAGAAACATGCATTGTTTGTTACACTTATTCACATTGTTTTAAAACTCCATTGTTTAATGGTGAACATGGGTAGACAGTATTATAATTTTAAAAATACTTTCTGTATATCTGCATCTCAGAGTATGAAGTTGGTAAGGACATTTCCCAATATTACTGGCCCGTTTCCCTTTGTAATCTCAGGAATACTGTCTCAAGATTATTAGTAATGTGTGGTCTGTGGCCCTGGAACAGAGTGGAATTAAGTGACCACAGGGGGATTAAACTGTGAGGTTGGTGTTTTTCACAACATTAATATGTTTTAATTAATTGAATTATGAGTCCTAGTCAGAGAAGAATGTTGCATATATCAGTGGTCAGTTAAAGGTATTCCCCAAGGTATTTTTAATCTTAAATACTAGTCATTTGGTATTACTCTTCTCTTTTAGGATTGATAGACAGCACACTTTTATGATATCTTGAGGCTGATTTTTCTCTATCCTCTGTAGCTTTTTGCATTAAAAATTAAGCAAGCAGAAACCAACCAACCATGAGTCATTGGGTTAAAGACCTCTAAGTAGTGCCATAACTCTCTGTAATTGTCCATAGGAGGATGTACTGAAATATGAAACCGCATGTTTCCTTGATAGTTCTCTGTACAAATGGCTTGTTTTCTCTTTTTATTCCTGCTCCTCCTCTGTTAAATCATAAATCTCCCAAGAATGACCAGTCACTGTGTGGTATAGAGGGTCTGGTTGCTACCTTTAGATTAAAACTTTGGCTTGTAATTATCTAGATGTTTCAGAAAGAACAGGTGGATCCTCTTCAGATGAAGCTACAGCAGGTGAATGGACTCGGCCAGGGGTTGATTCAGAGTGCCGGAAAAAACTGTGATGTGCAGGGTTTGGAACATGACATGGAAGAGATCAACGCTCGATGGAACACACTGAACAAAAAGGCGAGTGGCGAGGGGCTAACTCTAGTGCATTGGGAATGGAGGGCTTAGAAAGGCACATCTCAATTGTAGGTTTCCCTGCAACCTGAATGCAAATACAGATTCAGCAGTTGGAAAATATAATTAGGAAAGGGGGTCAGTAGTCATTTAAAAAGCTCTCTCCTCTCTCACAACGAGCCCCTGCATCTGTGATACAGGTTGCACAAAGAATCGCACAACTGCAGGAGGCTTTGTTGCATTGCGGGAAGTTTCAAGATGCCTTGGAGCCGTTGCTCAGCTGGTTGGCAGACACTGAGGAGCTCATAGCCAATCAGAAACCTCCATCTGCCGAGTATAAAGTGGTGAAAGCACAGATCCAAGAACAGAAGGTAAGTGAGAATGTTGGGACAGTGAACTGTAACAGCCGTAGGGAGTGGCAGACAACACATTGGCTTCTCATTTAGGAGTATATTCAGGAGTTTTAGGAGGAATCCATGAAAAGAAAGGTGAAAGTTGATTTGCATCATCTTACTTCAGTCTACCAATTTACTGTGGCACACATTGGACCGAACAGTAGTTCGGTGCATTTATTCGTGTATTCTACTCCAGTGTTTCATGCACAGCTTTTTCTTACAAGGTTTTTGGAGTTTTCAGGGTCAGCAATATTCTGAATAATGTTGTGTGTCATGTATAAGGTGCTGTCTGTATTTTTGGCTTGGTTTAATTTCCCTTTTAGTGCATTTTTCTCCTGATTCAAACTAAGTTCCCTATTAGTCGCATAATGACTGTCACCCCTCTATTTAAAAATGTAAGAGTGTGGAGTTTATGCTGGTGCTAGGAGCTATGCTGCATCTCACGTTTTTGCCTCTGGATGGAAAAAAAGCTACCATTATTCAACTCCGTTTAGGATTTGGTGGGGTGGGGGTTTGGGGATCTTTCGCTTGTATTTTCTTCCTTATTTCAGATTTCAAAGTGACATTGTGTTATCACTTTTCACTCTCCTTCAACACTGTGTGCACTAGTTGCTCCAGCGGCTCCTTGATGATCGAAAGGCCACAGTAGATATGCTTCAAGCAGAAGGAGGCAGAATAGCCCAGTCCGCTGAGCTGGCTGATAGAGAGAAAATCACTGCACAGTTGGAGGGTCTTGAAAGTAGATGGACTGGACTACTCAACAAGGCAGCAGCCAGGTAAGGGCAAAGGGGTTTTGAGGAATGGGTGAGACAAGGGTTTTTTTTGTCCAGTTTTTAACTTGAAGTGCTCTGTAAGGTCCTGGATGAGTCATAGAGAGCCCTGGAAGGTGTGTAATGGCTTTTATCTTGAAGAGGAATACGTTCTTGGAGATGATCCTCATAATCACAGTAGCTCTCAGGAAATGAGCCTCAGCTACTCCATGAATTTCTCAGAACTGGAAGATTCATTGCTCCGTGTTGCTGTTCTGCTGTGATACAATCATGGTTCCAAACCGACAGACACAGACGCCTACAATCCAGCCAAGTTATTTTCTGAGTTTTCGAAACAGATTTTTCCCCTTCATATTTATAAATAATACTTTTGATACTTGGAATTGAAATTTACCATATTTCTTTTCTGATAGCTTATCCCAATATTAGATGTTTTTGCATCCAGGACCTAGTCTGTGATTCTGTTCAATATATGGACATGATGCATGAATAGGGGCGCCTAGTTGGCTCAGTAGGGAGAGCACACAACTCTTGATCTTGAAGTCGTGGGTTCGAGCCTCACGTTCGTGTGGAGCCTACTTTAAAAACATAAAAATAAGGGTGCCTGGGTGGCTCAGTCAGTTAAGCGTCCGACTTCGGCTCAGGTCATGATCTCACGGTTTGTGAGTTCGAGCCCCACGTCGGGTTCTGTGCTGACAGCTCAGAGCCTAGAGCCTGCTTCGGATTCTATGTCTCCTTTTCTCTCTGCCCCTCCCCCACTGTGCTCTGTCTCTGTCTCTCAAAACTGAATAAATGTAAAAATTAAAAAAAAATTTTTAATAAAAAATAAAAACATAAAAATAAAATATTAAAAAGAGAAACAGGTGCATGACCAGTCTTCAATAAGTGGCCAAAAATAAGCAGTATACTTTTCTCCTCTGAGGAAGTGCTTTCTCTCTCCATAGCTATACCCCAGCATCACTTCAGCTTAGTATGTCACATGAAGGTCTTTTAGTTTATGCTGTCCCCAGTTTTAAAAAGAAATGCTCACCAATTAGAAATCTGTATGAGAGTAGTGTAGGTGATGAGTTATGGTTGTAGCCTTTCAGTTCTCTAGGTAGCCAGCAGAAGTTGTCATAATTCCCTCTTCTACACTGGCCCACAGTGTGCTGATTTCTTATCAGAGTTGCAAAGTATTGTCCCCCATATTTGTGGGAGAAACAAAAATGAAAGAATTCAGCTTATTTTTTTTAAATTACACTTATTTTTATTTACAGATAGCACTGCTTTTTTTTCTTTGTCCATTTTCATGAATAGTACCATTAGCCTTCCAGTTACCTGGGCGTAATCATTAATAGTATCATTAGCCTTCCAGTTACCTGGGTTTAAAACCTTAACCCCATTTTTTACCCTTTCTCCCCCACTCCTTTGTGTCCCACATCTATCAGGATGCTAAATTCTGTCCGTTTTACTTCTCTAGTGTCTTTCCTATTCATCCATTTCTCTAATTCCTACTCACCTGCCTCAGGTCATGACTTGGGCTCCTCAATGTGAGGTAGTTTCCTCATGAACTAATCACTCATCACTCTATGGCCACTTACCCTCAGGCTTCCCCTTTGCCTTGCTCAGAAATTTAATGACTCCCTGTTGCCTATAAAACAAAATCTAAACTCTTTAACCCAATATTCGAAGCCTTCAGTTATTTCGCCCTAATCTACATTTCTGTTTCCACGCTCCTCCTCCTCGTATTATTGGTAAAGTATACCATATACTTAGGTATCTTCTGTCAGTTCCTAATTCTGTGTCTTTACTGATAGTGTTGTGTCTTCCGTGACACAAGAGAGAGAAAGCATGCTGTTTATCTTCTTCTATGAAACTTTTCTTTATTCCCCAAGGATGGAATACCTTCATTTTCCTCTTCACTGCTGTAATTCTTTGTACCTTGTATTGTCATTATTTTATGTACTTATTTCATAGGCCCCATAAGCTCATTAAAGTGCTGATTTGTTTCTAATGTATCTTTTTATGACTCTTTCCTTCTGCCCACTTCCATCCTCCTAACCTAACACAGTTTCTGGGTCAATATTTTAAAGAGAAATACCAAGAGAAGCTTCATTTGTTCCAGATATCCTAAAGACTTTTATTTAGATTCTTTAATATTGGATTTTTTTATACCGCTGAATTATTTTTGCTCTTTGGTACCCTAAATCCTATTACATTGTTTTTCAAACTTTCAGATTCCAAAAACCAGAGATGAGTCAGAAAAACCTAGAAATCAGGGACAAGTTTTTTTTTTTTTAAGTTTATTTATTTTGAGAGAGTACAGAGCCCAACACGGGGCTTGAACTCAGGATCGTGAGATCGTGACCTGAGCCAATATCAAGAGTCAGATGCTCAACCAAATGAGCCATCCAGGGGCCCCCAGTTTTTTTTTTTTAATGATATACTAGTTTAATAATAATCTTTAAGATTATTTGTTTTAGTTGTATTAATTGAAGATGTATTTTGAAGGCTGGCATAAACAAACTATTCTGTACTTCATACTGACATTTAAAAGTAGCATTCAGAGGGATGCCTGGATGGCTCAGTCGGAAGAGCATGTGACTCTTGTTCTTGGGGTTGTGAGTTCGAGCCCCACTTTGAGCCTAGAGTTTACTTTGTTTAAAAAAAAAAAAAAAAGCTTCATATTCTTCAACGTTAAAAAATAATAAAACTTAAAAAAATTAAAATAGTATCTAGAAATATGTTTTTCTTTATATTTAAACATAATTGAATTTCCAGATCATTAAAATGGTAATTCTTTATGTTTAAATCATTTGTTTTCTTTTTTTTTTTTTTTTTTTTTTTTTTTTTTTTTTTTTTTTTAGAGCATGCACACAAGTTAGGGAGGAGCAGAGGGAGAGGGACAGAGATCCTAAGCAGGTTCCACATTCAGCACAGAGCCTGATGCAGGGCACTATCCCACAACACCAAGATCATGACCTGAGCTGAAGTCAAGAATTGGATGCTCAACCAACTGAGCTACCCAGGCACCTCTAAATCATTTCTTATTAAAATAAGTTTGTCCAGGGTACACAGCATAGAACCTGGCACAAAGTGGATGTTCAGTAAAGGTTTGTTGAACTAAAGTGCATCATATACCCAGACCTTTTTAAATGATGTCGCATTTAGTCTGTTCTTAATCATCCAAAGATATCATTATGGCCTTTTATTATTAACCTGTGTGCTAATCCAGTTCTTTGGTGGTTTTTCTTTCTCTTCTCTATCAGGTTTCCTCTCCCCTTTGTAATTAGCTGCCTTTAATCTGCAGCTTAGTATCTTGAAATCTAAGCTTAGTATGGATGTTATATTAATCAGGACTTAAAATTCTAAGTGAGCTGTGAAGTTTACAGTTCTTTTGACTGCCATGTGTGTTGGCAAATTCAGCTACTCTGAGGTCATTTTCTTTGCCTTAAATCTGGATTCAGAGTTATGTTCTGGTGCTTGAAATCACTGGAGCTGGGGAAATGGGGAAGAAGTTCTAGCTCATAGTCTGCATTTGTTCCTCAATGAGATGAAAACTGATAATTTTTTTGATGCCTTTAAACTTTATTTTGGTCTTATGTTCAGATGATGCATGTGCTCTGTCCCTTAGGAGAAAGACAATTAGAAGGCCTGATTACAGTCCTCTTTGCACTGTTAACTACTCACTGGGTGAATTGGACAAATCTTTAAGCCTTCAGGGTTAGCTTTCTGTTTTGTCATAGTGAGATAATTATTCTGCCTACTTTACAAGGTCATGAGGCAATGCTTATGAAAAACTTTAAAACCACAAAGTGCTACGTATATGTGTCGTGTTTACTATTGGTACTTAAAATGTACCTGAAGATTGGTCTTTTACTGAATATAGTACTATTATCAGTCTTAATGTGATTTTTTGCCTGAGTGGCTTGTTCTGTATATTTGTGTAGGCAAAAACAGCTGGAAGATATCCTGGTTCTGGCCAAACAATTCCATGAGACAGCTGAGCCTATTTCTGACTTCTTGTCCGTCACGGAGAAAAAGCTTGCTAACTCAGAGCCTGTTGGCACTCAGTCTGCCAAAATCCAGCAGCAGATCATCCGGCACAAGGTTGGGAGGAGTTGTCATAAATTAGAACACAGCACTGCAGTCAGAAATCTCAGAAGTTAACTGCCTATAGCAGTCTAGAAGATATGTTTTGGGGGGGGATATTTTAAAGTTTAATTTGAACTATGGTCAAATTATTCATTGACATAGTCACATCCTTGAAGTAAAAATAACAATTGACTAATAGGCTGCCATCGGAAAAAAAACAGCTTTTGTTCTCACTTTTTATATTATTTTTGCCCTTTGGTAGGTGAACTTTTTCTGTTATTTAATTTATTATATCATTTGTTATTCATTGTTTCATGTTTACTTTTCATTTATTTTGTTTCTGTTATTCATTTTTTCCATCTGGATTTCCAGGCTCTGGAGGAAGAAATAGAAAGCCATGCAACAGATGTGCACCAGGCAGTCAAAATTGGGCAGTCTCTCTCCTCCCTGACATGCTCTGCAGAACAGGGTGTGCTGTCAGAGAAGCTAGACTCCTTGCAGGCCCGATACAGTGAGATTCAAGACTGGGGCTGTCGGAAAGCAGCCCTGCTTGAACAGGCACTGTGTAACGCTAGACTGTTCGGGGAGGATGAGGTGGAGGTGCTCAACTGGCTGGCTGAGGTTGAGGACAAGCTCAGTTCAGTGTTCGTAAAGGATTACAGACAGGATGTCCTGCAGAAACAGCATGCTGACCACCTGGTATTCATGTTTTCCATTTTTATTGGTCATGTTACTAAGTTATGTTGTAATTCTGATTCATGTTTCTCTTCATTTCTTTCTCTTTTAATTCCAAACATTTCGACTTCATTTTATACATAAGCACATAGTTATAGACTTGTTGCTAAGGACTAATCTATTTTTTGATGAGTCCATGGAAATACTCGTACTTAACAAACTGAGTCAATAATTCTAGAAGATGATCCAGAGTAGAGTCAGGGACCATCTCAGTTCCAACTCATGTTTTATATCATTAGGTAATGTATCACTCAGTTTCCATCTGAGAAGTTTTATGAAAGAGAATGTAATGTCACAAAGCCAGAATACCTAAATATCGCCCTAGGTTTGACCATGTAGCTGTAACTTCTAAAATATTTCTAGAATTTATGTGCCCAAATTCCAAGGATTATTTGTCATCTTAATGGAAAGAACAATTTTCTCTTTTCATCTCATTTTTATGAAATTTCTTTAAGGGTAGTAAAAATAGGCAAAGCAGTTGTTTTGTTGTTTTAAATAATCTAAGATTCTTCTGATTCATTGACTTCAAATATTAAGAATTTTTAACCATGATCCTGATTTAACTCAGCCTGTTCTTGCTGACTTTCTTCTCTTGAACTTTCTGAGTCTTGGTTTTGGACACAGTAGACATTTTTGCTGAATTCTACATCTGCCTTTCTTGGGCTCAGGTTTGGTACCAGTAGATTGGTAAAACTGATTTAATCCTAATCTCTTCTTATCTGGTGCAAGGGATTAGCTTGCCCATAAGTATCAGATTTAATTGTTTTTGAGTAATAAATAGGGTAACCAAAGAGATAATGAAGGAATAACATAACTGAGGTATAGACTAAACTGTATTTGTCTCTTTACTTTAAACTTGGTCTCCTAAAGGTCTCACCTTTCTTTCCCTTTGTTGTGCTGTAGTTTTAAGATTCATGCTATTCTTTCCTTTCAGGCTCTAAATGAAGAAATCATTAATAGAAAGAAGAATGTAGATCAAGCTATTAAAAATGGTCAGGCTCTTCTAAAACAAACCACAGGTACTTTGAAAAGTGCATCTCTCAGCACCTCTGCAGTCACTCAAGCACATGTCCAGGGAAATATACATCCTGCACTAGCCACTACTCTTTGTACGTAGAACAAGTTCAGTATTTATTTACTGGTTGTATTACCATGTGCTCCTGGAGGCTGGCAGCCTGGGGTCCTGTTTCCTGCTAAATCTTTTGAAAACTAAAAGATATTATCTCACATTTGGTTATAGATGATGACTCCCCCTGCTCTCCAGTATGTCCAAGGCCAGCATTCACCAAGAGGTGCTTGGGACCATTTAGAAACACCTGCAGTTGAATTCAGATCTTAATAATCTCAGAAGTGGCTTCTTTTATCAGTTGGAAGGTTTATCTCCCACTTCCCATAGTGTGGGATTCTAGGTGAAATTGCTTCCATAGGGAGAGAGCATCTATAAAATTTAAGCTCTATTTCGAAGAAAGGGGGATAAAGGAGACTCCCTCATATCCTCTTAAATATAAATAATTATGCACTGTCCCCACAGGTGAAGAGGTATTGCTTATCCAGGAGAAATTGGACGGAATAAAGACTCGCTATGCAGACATCACGGTCACCAGCTCCAAGGCCCTCCGAACTTTAGAGCAAGCCCGGCAGCTGGCCACCAAGTTCCAGTCTACTTATGAGGAACTGACTGGGTGGCTCAGGGAAGTGGAGGAGGAGCTGGCAGCCAGTGGAGGACAGTCTCCCACAGGGGAGCAGATACCCCAGTTTCAGCAAAGACAGAAGGTGAACTGAGTTTCATGCTGTAAAGGGAAAGAATTTTTTTTACCTCTTCCAATCCCTAAGTTCAAAGGTTTAAGTGTCATCACCAACTGTCTCAACCTTAAATCTAAACCAAAAAATTCTGCCTGCCTCCTTTCTTGTTTGCTCTTGTTTGCATGGACAGTAAGATTTGACATAAAGGCAGACTTATGTAAGAGCACTTGTTATGGTCTGAAGGGAAAAAAAAAAGACTGAATCCCAGATCCCTGGGAAGTTTTCTTCACGTGTAACATTTTAAAATTGACTTCTGTAACTCATTCTCTAGAGAGTGCTTCAGGATTCTGTTTGATTCTCCTACAGGATCTAGTGCAGTTCTGGATGTGCAGAAATACTATGTAGGTACTTATTGACTTAAAAATGCCCTTGGCTAAAGTACTTTATCATTTCTATTGAAGTAAGGAGAAAAAAGAAAGAGGCAGTATTTGTTCTACCCAGAGATAGTGTGGCCCAAGAAGTGTTGCAGACAGTTCTAAGCAGCAGCTAAGCCTGAAGTCAGGCTGTGGAATGGTTGAAAAATCTAAGACAAGAAAAAAAATAAGTGGAGGAAGGAGGTCAGAGCCCTGCTGGGATGTGTGGTAGAGATAGCACTTTCCACCCAGCACAGCTGCTAATGTGCTTAATTTAGCAAGGAATGGCCTGAAAACTTTTTTTCCCTCCTTAGGAATTAAAGAAGGAGGTCATGGAGCACAGGCTGGTGTTGGACACAGTGAATGAAGTGAGCCGTGCTCTCTTAGAGCTGGTGCCCTGGAGAGCCAGAGAAGGGCTGGATAAACTTGTGTCTGATGCCAATGAACAGTACAAGCTGGTCAGTGACACTGTGGGACAAAGGGTGGATGAAATTGATGCTGCTATTCAGAGATCACAGCAGGTAATGTTTATTAACACCTCTACAGTAATGTTTTAGGCAGCAGGGATGTATGTGTGAAGCACAAAATTATGACCCACATAAATACAGGGTCAGAAATAAGGATAATAAGAGTAAGCTAAATCTGATGCAACAAGTTATTTCAGTGATTGGAAGTGATTGGATAAAGATATGTGAAGATGGGTCTCAGTTTGACCCAAAATATTTTTGTATTTATTATTTATTTTTGAGGGTGGGGGAGGGGCGGAGAGAGAGAAAGAGAGAATCCCAAGCAGGCTCCATGCTGTTCGTGCACAGCCCAACATGAAGCTTGAACCCACTTGAACCTGCTTGAACTGTGAAATCATGACCTGGCCAAAATTGAGTTGGGACACTTACTTGACTGAGCCACCCAGGCGCCCCGACCCATAATATTTGACCCTTTTTGAGCAGACGGGAATTTGTGATAGAGTCTGTTTGAGCCCTCTTCTTAGCTACTGACCGGTTAAGAGGCAGATTCTGATAGTAGATAATATCTAGGACCAGAAGGTCCAAATGCATCCCATCTTAGTTTGACATAATCAACTGTTTTAGTATTAGCTGGAAGAGGGGAAGGAACCAGGAACTATAATTACTATCAAATATGCTAACCAAAATAGAGGTATCCAAAATAGAACCTTCTCAGTAAACACAGGTGTCCTATTTCCCTCGATCTTTTTTCCTTCCTGCTTTCTGGAAAAAGTTATTTGCTTTCCTTTGTAGCTGGATACGTACCTATTAATGTGTCATGGTGCAGAGTAAATATAACATGACTTCTTGGGTTCATAGTAATAAGCAAATACTTTGTGAACCACACAGAAGTTTGCTGTGACTCTCAAGTGCATCCCCAACATGTCTTTATTGGTATCCCGAACCTTGACCAGATACTTGGGTATGAGATTTATCATGCTTGGGAAAAGCCTACTTTCCTCTTTAAATATTGGTGTTTGTTGGCACAGTTGAAGAGAAATAATTGGGGGACCTCATTAAACAGTCACATAGAACAAGTTCTTAGTTTTCTTTGTTTCCACAGAACCCTTTAAAGGTTTGGTGTTCTTACGCTTCTTCAACTATGAGAGTACTTCCAAGTTAGCTTGACTCAGCTGTCTGTTGCCATGTTTAACCATGCATTTAAACATACGGCTAAAACTACTGTTCAGTGTATGGGTAGGAAACAGGATTGGCAGATGGGAGAGAGCACAGCCTCATAAAAGCATTGTGATTAGAAGTATAGTCTTAGGAGTGTCAATTTCCATTGTTGTTTCTAGCTATAGGATCACTAGTTGAATTCTATGACTTCTTTATAAAGAAGTTGAAATAGGATCAACTCCTATTTGTTGAAGTATAATCAGTTACAAATTATCTGCATCTTGATTTATGATTTTATGCAATTTTCCCCAGTTTTGGCTTTCCTTTGTAGAAATAAACCATATTAGTAAAAATCCAGGCCTTTCTGTGTTGAGGAAATGGTAATTCTAAGGAACATAATTTGTTCATTTTTCTTTAATATGCCTATTAGTATGAGCAAGCTGCTGATGCAGAACTAGCTTGGGTTGCTGAAACAAAACGAAAACTGATGGCCCTGGGTCCAATTCGCCTAGAACAGGACCAGACCACAGCTCAGCTGCAGGTACAGAAGGTAAGTGTAACACTGACGTATCTGCTGTGCCCTGAGCTAGAAGAATCTTCACTGGTTTAGAGTAACTACGAGAGTTTCTGACTGCCCCAGGTTGAATAACGCAGTTTCATGATGGTGGCTAGAGATTTAAAATAATTGGTAAGATGAGGAAGAGATTCTTTTGCTTTGTGACGAGGGAGCAATAGACCCATTAATCCAGGAAAGAATAGTTAGCAGTTTTCTGGATGATTTTTAGGATAGATGATACTTTTGTAAGCTACTAAAAGATAAGCATGGAAGATGTATGGATAGGCAAAGTGTCAAACTTTATAGAATAGTTTTGATGTGGCTTCATCAGAGTGAGGAGTTTTTCATAAATTGTGTCTAATAACATTTCAGTAACACGGGCTTGGGGTTCTCTTACTTCGTGACCTAACTGTAGTTCACTTTCAAAGGCTTTCTCTATTGACATCATTCGACACAAAGATTCAATGGATGAACTCTTCAGTCATCGTGGTGAAATCTTTGGCACATGTGGGGAGGAACAAAAAGCTATATTACAGGTGAATTGCATTTATTTATTTACCATGTTTATCTTGTCTTGATGGTGGTGAATCAGTACAATTGTGAAATGACAAGGTTTTTCCCCCTCTGTCACTGGTAATGGTATTAAAGTGCAATTTGATGTTCTGGGGGGAGCCATGTCCCTAACCCTATGTGCACAAATGTCCAAACAGTCCTACCAGAAGATGTGAAATACATTGCAGGTTTGTTTTCTTTATAACAGAGGAATTGCTATGTATCTTCAGTCCATAAGGGTCTTTGAGTTACCTCTCTAAGTATCTGTGATAGATTTTTCAGACCCATATGCAGATATTCTTTCTTCAGGCCCTTGTAAATGATCATACCCATTTCTAAAAGGATTGGCCAAGAGACTTGTAGATCAGTTTTGCTTGTTCTTGTAAAAGTTATGGTTAACCACTGTTTCCTCCAAAATGTTCATAAATTGAACTCATTTTAAACATATGAAGCCTAAGTGTCTGGTTTGTGAAGACATTTTTATCAGAGGAGAAAAGACAAGTCAAAGTTAGTGGGCAGAGGGTCCATTTCAGCCCCTGAGATGTTCTGTCTTGAACTGACCTGCCGTAATAATGCTATGTCTGAGGTTGTATGTCATCTCTAAGAGGTTATGCTGTGTCGTGCTTGCTCTGTTTGACTGTCTTTGAAACTACTTTCATGTGTTAAAAAGTCTAGAAACAATACATATATATGATAAAAAATAGAAAATTCAGTTAAGTATAAAGAAAATAAAATCAGTTGTAATTTTGCTCAATTAATCCATTTCTGGACATAAAAAACTGAAGAAATTCTTTAATTTTTTATGGATATATACCTACATTTTTCCTTAAAAGAAGGGTTCGTGATAGTAATAAGTTTTATATTTTGTTGTTCATAGGAAAAGACAGAGTCTCTAATACAGCAGTATGAAGCCATTAGTCTGCTCAATTCAGAGCGTTACACCCGCCTAGAACGAGCACAGGTCTTGGTGAACCAGTTTTGGGAAACTTACGAGGAGCTCAGCCCCTGGATTGAGGAGACCCGGGCACTGATAGCACAGTTACCTCCTCCAGCCATTGATCATGAGCAGCTCAGGCAGCAGCAAGAGGAAATGAGGGTAAGGAGCAATCCAGGTTTTATGCAATGGCAGAACTCAAAATTGGCTCTACGCTTTATTTTAAAACAACATATTTTTTAGTGCCTACCAAGTGGAAGTTCTGTGTTATGAAGTTAAGTCTTAATTGGTTAGAATTTTTGCGCGCGCGCGCACACACACACACACACACACACACACACACACAATACATACCTGAATTACTTCCTTTGTCCTTAATATGAATCCATTAAAGAAAAAGAGCATGGAGATGTCAGAAACCTGGGTACTGCAGAAATAAAGAACTAAGTAAACATCAAGGGTATTTTTAAATCTTTCCAGATATGGTGGGGTGTCATGAGACTTGGGATATGGTTGGGGGCTTTTTCCATTTGGGTAAGCCCTAGCTGGAGTGAAACAATGTCAGAAAGCATTGGCTGCATGGACTTTAGGGAAAAGGGAAATTTGTAAACACTTCAACTAATGCTTTTACCATTAAAGATAGTTTTTAATGTCTCTCTTATTTGTGGCTAATGGCTTGCGCTTATTCTTTTCTCTGTATTCCTATACATGGATGGATGTAAACTGGAAGGAGCCAGCAGTAGAGTCAAGGAGTGGTTGGATTACTAGAAAAGTTGCCATTTGTGCCTTGTCCTGCTTAATGTCTCTCAGTTTGAGGAGGGGGACAGATATTTATTTAACCATGCAAATTATAGTGCATGGAAGTATTTATATGTACAGAAGAGGGGGATTAAGCTTGTATCAACAGGGAGGGGGAGGAGGAGTGAGAGATGATGTGTCTGGGAAGGCTTCCTGGTGTTGGGATGTCTGAACTGGCTTTTGAAAATTAAGAGAATTAGGTAGTGTTAGAACCTAAGACTTAGATCATTTTTTTTTCTTTTCCATAAATGGTGCAATGCTGGGACTTGCTGGTTTTTAGCAATTCCATTTTTTCCTCTCAAAGTTGATATGAGCTTGGTACAAAAATATTCATTTTATTTTCTTACATAGCAACTCAGGGAATCCATTGCTGAACACAAACCCCATATTGATAAGCTGCTAAAGATAGGCCCACAACTAAAGGAGTTAAACCCTGAAGAGGGAGAAATGGTGGAGGAAAAATACCAGAAAGCAGAAAACCTATATGCCCAAATAAAAGAGGAGGTGCGCCAGCGGGCACTGGCTCTGGACGAGGCTGTTTCCCAGTCTGCTCAGGTATGTGTGTGTCTTTAAGTCCTGTTCCCTTCAACTACCCTTTAGTCTAAGCACGAGATCTCTGTATCAGGTGTGCCTCTGTGGTCTGGAATGTCTAGACCAACGTGCAGATGATATGTCATCAGTAGATCAGGAACCTGTGCCTATTACATTTTCATTCCAAGGAACATTGGTATACCAACACTATGGCTGGTTGCAGGGGGGAGGGGGGTGTCTCATCTTAGCTGGTATATACTGTCTGTTGACAGTTTTCTTGAAAACTTTTCTATTGTGATGAGTCTTTAGCAGGGATGATTTTGGATAAATTCACCTTGAAGCAACAAATGTGTCAAAAAAAGTGAGATTCCTATCAGGCCTGTTACTTTCGAGATTTGGAAGACAGCACGTTAGTTTTCTTACTCAAGAGGCCACCAGCTAGCTCTGGTGCAGAGAAAGATGCTTGAGTAGGGAGAAGTAAGAGCCAAAGAGAAACATAAACCACCAGCAGTGGAGTTTAAAGCATGTAACTACATACTTTTCAACTAATATATTGCTGTTAGTGGTATTTTTGTCATGTCTGGGTATTTTATTCCTATGTTTAGTGTCAATATTCTTGGTTAATATTTGTACTTACTCAAGTTTTTCCCCCCACCTTCCGTCCCATCTCTCACTCACATTGTGGAATGTGTTACTTTGTGTTGTTGCTGCCTGCTCCTGTCCTCCCCACATCGTCACATTTCATTGTTGTGTTGACCGCGCCCACCATTACAGATTGCAGAGGTAAGGTTCCCACCCCTACTGGGATTAGGGGGTTCTTATGAAGCTGAGAATTGAGAAGATTTACCTTTAAAGAAATTGCCCTTTACTGTCGTGGAAGAAGTTTTATTAGTCTGGTTTATTATGCCAGTCTCACTTGGGGCAAAACCTAAAAGTGAGGGAGCAGCGGGGAGTGATTTTGTCAAGGAAATCCCACTGTGTCTCCCGTGTAAGACACTAGAGTTAAGCTTCATTGCAATGAATCCAGAGTTGGTTTTAGAGAACTTCTTAAGGGGGCAAGAATATCTGCATTGCACCCTTTCCCCCTTCTCTGCTTCAGATTATAAATGAAAATTTTATAATTACAATCATGTTATTCACAGTACCTGAAAAGTGGGAAGGTAAATTGTTCTTTTAGAATAAGGATAGATTTGGCCTTCTTTAATTACCTTTCATCATGCCGACCTTTTCCTTTCTCACTATTACATATAGTGGGTTATTAAATTGCATGCCAGGATACTTTTAATCTCTAAGTCATGTGGCATATTGAGTTCCCCATCCATTTACACAGTTGGTAGAGGGCCTCTAACTTGTTGGTCTAATCTGTTGCATGCAGCTGTCATCTGAAATGTTGACACACTGACTCTCACCAGTTTCATGGTCTTGTCCCTTCCTTGTCACACTAGTTGGGATCGGGGAAGTACTGTGACAGCACTAATGACTTGAGTCGATTTCTGGCATATTACTTGATATCTTTTTTTGTTTTGAAAATAAACGTTTACTTTCTTTTTTTGATGGGCCAGCACTGGTGTGCTATGCCCAAAGCAGCCTCTTAGGTAGACCTAACACTTGACAGCCATCGGGCTAAGCCGAATGCAAGTTACCAGAAAGAGTAGTAGATTCATAACCTGTTATTCCCTAACATTTCCCGCAGAAGTGTGATGAAGTAGTATTGCTGTGATGGCTAACGTTCCAACATCTGTTTAGTTCCATGATAAAATCGAGCCTATGTTGGAGACTCTGGAGAATCTCTCCTCTCGCCTGCGTATGCCACCGCTGATCCCTGCCGAAGTGGACAAGATCAGAGAGTGTGTCAGTGACAACAAGAGCGCCACCGTGGAGCTGGAAAAGCTTCAGCCTTCCTTTGAGGCCCTGAAGCGCCGTGGAGAAGAGCTCATTGCACGATCTCAGGGAGCCGACAAGGACTTGGCTGCAAAAGGTGCTTCATGAATCTAATTATTGTTAAAGAAAATCAGTAAAGTAAATTCTAGGCTGTGCTTACTCCAGCATCCCACCAGATATACTTCACTGAATGTAAAGGCAGTCCCCAAGTAATTGGAAAGTCGTTTAGAATTCAGAACACATCTCCCCATTGAAACAAGATTACAATTGGTAGCTGGATTCCTAGGCCAGGAAACAGATGCTCTTTTAACCCCTAATATGAATTGCAGTGTCCAATGTGGGCGGAGCATAACTATCTTATAGAACACTTTCCATAGGAAACAGTGAGTTTGACACAGAACACTGGAAATAGAGTTCTCATCTCAGACCCTTTAGAGGTTAGGTCTTTTGCACTTGAGCAGTATCTTTGTATTAGATGATAACTCATTTCCATGCCATCTCTGTGATCTCTTTATGTGGGAGACCAACATAAGCAGAAAATACAAATGTTGAAATAATAATAGAACAAAGGTAAAAAACTATCCTTCAGGTTATAAATTTGTAGAGCTTTTTAAAGGATAATTTCAGGGGAAAATGTGAGAACTGGGTGAAATTTCTGATGAAGTGGATTCAAGTACTCAGAGAAGTCCCATTCATATCTGTTGTTTATTCCCTCAGAAATCCAGGACAAATTGGATCAGATGGTATTCTTCTGGGAGGACATCAAAGCTCGAGCTGAAGAACGAGAAATTAAGTTCCTTGATGTCCTTGAACTAGCAGAGAAGTTCTGGTATGACATGGCGGCTCTCTTGACCACTATCAGAGACACCCAGGACATTGTCCATGACTTGGAAAGCCCAGGCATTGACCCATCTATAATCAAACAACAGGTTGAAGCTGCTGAGGTAACACAGAAACAAAACCTTGTCTTTTATGTGTTTGTCCTCTAGAAAATCACTTTATCCAAGTATATTGTGTTAACTGCTTACCCAGGCCTACTCCTTAAGAGGTTGTTGTTGTTGTTGTTGTTGTTGTTGTTGTTGTTGTTGTTTGTTTAATAGGACTTTTTTCCACTTGAAAAAAATATGTGCTCGTTATAATAAAGATTTCTCTCTTCTTTATACATACAAGTTTCACCGCCTGGATACACTCCTACAACCTCTGTAATTTTGATATAGGGTAGTTCCATCACTCAAAAGTAATCTTTTTATCAATTTTAAACTTAATTCAAATTAGTAGAATGTGCTTTCTGATTTTAGTTCTTTCCATAGTGTATGTTATTTCTCAGGTAAATTTCTCTTTTCAAGTAAATTTCTTTAATGTAGAAAAATAGCAGATAGAAAAGAAAATCTGGATTCATCATCCAGAGATAACAATTGTTACTTTGACCTACCCTTTTCTAGTCTTTTTGGAGAGCCTAGTTTTTATGAAATGCATTTTTCATCTCATTTTGTCTCTTTAAGTAAAGTTCTGCCTATCTTGATATTTTGTCTTTTATTTCCGCCATTCTCCCCCCTCCCTGCCCCTGTCATTGCCAGTGCATGAACCAGTTTTTAGGATCTGGCACAGAACGGACTTTCTCCACAATTATACAGCCTAGCATTTCTATTATGTTAGTCTCTCAGCTCTGAAGTTGGTGACTTGTACTATATTATTTTAGCCTTGTTGATATACTTCCCCATGATAGACTTCTGGCTGTAGATCATAATCTCCTTGGTGAGGGCGCCTGGCTGCGTCAGTCGGTTGAACATCCGACTTCAGCTCAGGTCATGATCTCAAGGTTTTTGAGTTCAGGCACCATGTCGGGTGAGCTCAAGCCCCTCTCTGGGCTCTGCACTCTCTCTCCCTCTTTCTGCACTTTGTGGGATTCTGTCTCTCTCCTCCCTCCACTCAAGCATGTTCTCTCTCTCAAAAAAAAAAAAAAAAAAAAAAGAAAATCTCTGGCAGCTGGAAGGATAAACGTTCCATAAATTATTAAAGCTCATTAGACCTTTCCCAGACTATTTTTTATGTATTGTTATATGTATAAATATATTCCATATATACATATTGTGTGTGAGAGAGAAAGAGAAATAAATTGAGTCTGAAGTTTCACTGTTTATATATATAAGTGAAATATTAAGGACATTGAAAGGCTTCTGTGAAATTGACAGTTCTGTTCAACATCTGCTGTTGATGGGGGTATAAATTACATTTGCAAAGTTTGGGAAGTTCTGTTCTGCTTTCTGTTTTGGCTTATGATCTGTTCATTTACATGTAGACTATTAAGGAAGAGACAGATGGTCTGCATGAGGAGTTGGAATTTATTCGAATCCTTGGAGCAGATTTGATTTTTGCCTGTGGAGAAACTGAGAAGCCCGAAGTAAAGAAGAGCATTGATGAGGTATATGGAAAACTGGATAAGGAATTCAGATGAAACATTAGTGGACTCACACAGAAGAGGGTTATTAATTAAAGAATCTGTTTTCCCCCCAGCTGAATAATGCATGGGAGAACTTAAACAAAACCTGGAAGGAGAGGCTAGAAAAGCTTGAGGATGCCATGCAAGCTGCTGTGCAGTATCAGGACACTCTTCAGGTGAGAGGCCACACAGTGACCACCATAGAACTAAGTTCCATGTTCTTTGTCATATTTTGGATCCAGCATCTGAGTGGATCACCTTTACAGGACTGGAGCATTTTCCAAACTAAGACAGTGCTGTTTTGATATTTCCAGCTGAAGCTTTCCACTCCTAGTGAGAAAAATACCTCCAAATTTCTACGATTCTTGCCATGCTCTTCATCATCATATTTATCCTCAGGGTGGCTGTACAGTGAAGCAGGCCTTATTGTGCAAGTCATTGCTTGCCAAAAGGTTCCAAAACCAAGTTACCTTGAAGCACAGCTTGGCACAGTAGTTTCACCACATCCTGAGCTTGCTAGGTGGCCATGACAAATACTCAACTGCTATTCACATTTAGTTTTTCCAGAGTGTAATTTATTTTGGCCATTATCCTGATAACACTGGTTCTGTTCTTAAATCCCCATATCACTGGAATAAAGATCATTATCCCTTACCTCTGACCCCCACCTGAAAACACAGACATCACAAGGTACTTTAATTTTTGTCCACTTATGTCAGCAGAGGTAATGCTAATTCTCTCCCAACTCCTTGTGTTCTTTTGGTTTTTGACTGTTTGTATTTCTATCTTAGGCTATGTTTGACTGGCTAGATAACACTGTGATTAAGCTCTGCACCATGCCCCCTGTTGGCACGGACCTCAACACCGTTAAAGATCAGTTAAATGAAATGAAGGTTTGTAAATAGGAATGGCTTTTGAAGAAGAGTTGCTTTTTTGTTTCTAAAGATTTGGTTTGATGTTAACATTAGTATGTCTTTGGTAGGAGTTCAAAGTGGAAGTTTACCAGCAGCAAATTGAGATGGAGAAGCTCAATCACCAGGGTGAGCTGATGTTAAAGAAAGCTACTGATGAGACAGATAGAGACATTATCCGAGAACCGCTGACAGAACTCAAACACCTCTGGGAGAACCTGGGTGAAAAAATTGCCCACAGACAGGTGAGGCAGATGGTAGAGTGCATCAGTGGACAACTAGTTCCTTTTTTCTAATTTCCTGACCAACATTCCCTTTATGTCTTTTTCTGAATAGCACAAACTAGAAGGTGCTCTCCTGGCCCTTGGCCAGTTCCAGCATGCCTTAGAGGAACTGATGAGTTGGCTGACTCACACTGAGGAGTTGTTGGATGCTCAGAGACCAGTAAGCGGAGACCCAAAAGTCATTGAAGTTGAGCTCGCAAAACACCATGTAAGTGCCCTCAGTTTTCATCTCTAAGCCTGTTGCCTTGAGACCCAATATTGTCACCAGAAGCCTCTGGATATTGTGTGTACCGTTGGGAACCAGGCTTGATGATATCTGTGGAGCTAAGTTACATTGTTCAACATCTTTTAGGTTCTAAAAAATGATGTTCTGGCCCATCAAGCCACAGTAGAAACAGTCAACAAAGCTGGCAATGAGCTTCTTGAATCTAGTGCTGGAGATGACGCCAGCAGCCTAAGGAGCCGTTTGGAAACTATGAACCAATGCTGGGAGTCAGTGTTACAAAAAACAGAGGAGAGAGAACAGCAGCTTCAGTTGACATTGCAGCAGGTGCGTGTATTGTCCAAGTTAGGGAGGTGGAGCTGTGCACATAACATCGGAAGAAAGCCTGTCTGAGTCAGTGAAAGGAAAACAATATGGAGAATGTCTCACCAACCTTCCTTTCCCCACCCCAGCCCCTGCTCCATGTCTTAAGAAGATGGTTAATTCTGTGCTGGAACTTGTCTGGAAAGAATAGCTTTTGATTGAGTGATTCTTTTCAGATTTGTTTGTAGCCTTGTCTCTTTATTTACTATTCAAAGTTAGTTAGTAAATCTTTGCCATAACAAACCTTGCTCACAGATTCAGTTATTTCTTAAATCAAGTGAGGATCCCCCCATGTCCATGTTCAATAGTACTTCAGTCTGTTAATTGATTCATCAGGTTATATCAGACATCTATCATATATTACAGTGAAGTCCAAAGGATTCTGCTAGATTCCAAAAATAAGTAAGTATATTGGCCCCGTGCTAATCCAGCAACAGAACAACCCTGTGAGCAACCCAGAATTCCTCCCTCAGGATAGGTTCCTCATGTGGCCATTTAGGAAGTCTACTTTTGAAGCTGAGAATTGACTGCTGACCTTACTGATGTGTCTTTTCTCAAAGGCCCAGGGTTTCCACAGTGAAATTGAAGATTTTCTCTTGGAACTGACTAGAATGGAGACCCAACTCTCTGCATCTAAGCCCACAGGAGGACTTCCTGAAACTGCAAGGGAACAGCTTGATACACATATGGTAATGGAAGCTTCTTGAAGTTGAACATAATCCCCTACTCAGAACTTTCTGAATTCACAGACCTGTATGTATCTAGGAGTCTACAAAGCAGCACATTTTTACCGACAATATAGTATGACCTTAAGGATTACTGCTTTTTACGTGGGCTTTTAAGAGCCCCTACCACAGGCAGCAGTGGTGACAGGGAAGCTTGACTGGAAATACATTGGTGAGCTGTTGAATTTTGAGTTGGTCAGTCAGTTGGCATAAGAATATTGACTTGAAGGTGAGAGCATTAAGACAAATATGTTAACACGGATGTGTCTAAGAAAAGAGTGTTGAAGGGACTTATAGAAATCGATAGATACTGTGACAATATTTTAAGAAAGGGGCTGAGAAAAAAAGGCAACGTAATTTCTAGGCAAATGTTTCAAGTAAAGGAGAAATAAATTATTGGGGTCTACTTTTGTGATCTCTGATCCTTAAGGAAATCTTCTTGATAACAAAATTATTTCAATTTTAGCAAAGAATGGTAGGATTCATTGCTCAGGAATTGAACTGAATCCAAAAGAAAGGGTTTTAATCAAGATGAGACCTTCCTGGACTTTTCCAACTATGCTTATAAATCTGTGTGTGGGTGGCTTTCAGAGAATTGGCATTACCAATCCCTTTTTTGACTTTTTTTTCTTTTTTTGGTAGGAACTCTATTCCCAGCTCAAAGCCAAGGAAGAGACTTATAATCAACTGCTTGACAAGGGCAGGCTCATGCTTCTAAGCCGCGATGATTCTGGGTCTGGCTCAAAGACAGAACAGAGTGTAGCTCTCTTGGAACAGAAGTGGCATGTGGTCAGCAGTAAGATGGAAGAAAGAAAGGTATCACCACAAAATACAGTGTGTGATTATTGGGCTTGAGTAGTTTGCTTGACCATCGCATGTAATTACTATCTAGTTTCTGTGAAGATTTTTCGGAGACCATTATATAGTACCAGAAGTTGCAGAACTGGTTATCGTTTTTGATTTAATCGTTTTTGTACTAATCAAGCTATCTTTCCTGATGTTAAATTTCTATTTTGCATCCGTATCAAGTTGCATTGATGGTACTGGTTTCTGCCAATATTTGCTTTTGTCGTTCATTCCTTTTTTTGCCTTTACCAGTTGAGACATATGAGGCTGTTAACTGCTGAGTGATGGACTTATAACTCATAGTAATCACTGATCTGTGTTCCTACTGAAAAACAAGGTCATGTTGGAGTCACTGGCTTGGGATTGGGAGGGTGGGAACAGAACATGCAGGGAGTTGGGCTAATATTCTCCACAGGAATTTGGCAGTGTGCAAATAATTTTACTAAAAAAATCAAAAGAGTAAATTTTGTGACCTTTTCCCACTCTTCTTCAGAAATCAAATTCTCTTCAAAAGAAAAGTGATCAGGGATCAAGGCCTCACAACATTGTTTTTTATGAGTACCAAATTTCGGAGTATTACTCAGCACAGAGTTTCTGTACTGGGCAGATCTAATGTAAAATATGTGTTCAAATCTGTTGGCCATATCCATTCAACAGTTATTAAGCATGTATGTGCCAGGCACTGTGCTAGCTATATAGTGGAAGCAAAGGCATGAACCCTATCATTGTGAAATTTAATGGACAGAAGTATTCACACATATAAATGGATACTTTGAGAGTACCATTAATTTCCTAGAATTTCTTTAGTGTGAGATCTGGTAATTCTGTTATATGAAGAATGACCAGAGACACTGAGTGTGGGGCTGTGTTCTAATTCTTTGACAGACTGTCATCTAATTTCTGCAGAATGCAGAACTAAGACTAATTAAAGAAACTGAGGCAGATTCTGGCTCCTAATCAAGAAATTTCTATGTTTTCCCATCAATGGAGCAAGTTGCCTCAAGATATACTTACCCATCATTGGTGGAACTGGTCAAACAAGGGCTTGGTGTCAGGGATAGTTATTTCTGATTTTGCAAGGACTTTACATTTTAGTATCACTAATATTCCGTAGTAAGTGTGTATGGTGCTATATTAAGGAATAAATAGATAAAATGATGTGGAAAGATTTCCTGTTACCTAGGAACTTGCAATATTATTAATTTCTAAGCATTTCTGTAATAAATTTGAGGTAGATTTTATTTTTCTCTTGGTTTGTTTAGATTAGGTCTGTACGTTTTTGTAACATTGATAATAGTGTTTTTCTGTGTTACAAAAGTGACTTGAAAATACAAAGAAAAATAAAAACCTGTACAGTATATATAACTCAGTTAACAATAACATTTGTAGTGTACATCTTGGGTTTCTATGAATATCTTAGATATATTCATTTTTAGCAACCTGTCATTATTACATGCCTGCCTGCTAAATGGACCAGGGACAGAGGCCATCACCTACATGTTGTGGGTAGAGCTTCTCTGGAGCTCGTAGACTCTGGAATTGGGGTGCATTTTTGGGCAGTGGACATGCCCTGAATGAGCCATTGTTTTTGCCATTCTGATTTAGAGCAGTGTCTAAAAATTTGTATCTAGTGTCACATTTTTGCTTAGAATATTATGGCTTTTTTTTCCCCCCTCACCTTTTCTGCTTGTAGCTTAAAAATGAGCTTCAGGGACACCTGGCTGGCTCAATTGGTAGAACACGACTCTTGATCTCAGGGTCATAAGTTCAAGTCCCACGTTGGGCCTAGAGCTTCCTTAAAAAAATAAAAATAAAAAAAGAATGAGCTTCAGCCTCACATTTTCAGATGCCATATTTTCTGAAAACACTTAAATAGAGCAATGCAGTGACCATCATTTTTACAGTAAAGTGCTTTTCATTCAGTTGTTTTTATACTGGAAAAAGTATATCAAAGGGAAGTGAGGCTTTGCCCAGAACAAGTTGCAGACCCTGCAGCTGTCACCGCTGAAGGATCTGTTCCCTTACACTTACTGAATAGCTCTATCCCTGTTCTTTAATGTCCCAGGAAGTGGGGAATGGCAGAGAAAGCAACTTTGCTGCAAATTGTGCTCTTTCCTTTTTGTACATAGTTGTTTTGGCTTCAGACACTAACGTTAAATTGCCCCCTTGTTTGTAAACAGGGCATGTTTGGAGGTTAAGTGAGGCTTCCTCTTTAGAGATCATTTTATTTAGTGTACAATTCACGCCTTTGTCCTGGAAACTACAATTCCTGAATTTGGCACTTTCTCTTTTTGTGTTTTAATTAAAATTCAGTCAAAGCTGGAAGAGGCCCTCAACCTGGCAACAGAATTCCAGAATTCCCTGCAAGAGTTCATCAATTGGCTCACTCTAGCAGAGCAAAATCTCAACATCGCCTCTCCTCCCAGCCTGATTCTAAACACTGTCCTCTCCCAGATAGAGGAGCACAAGGTAACTGTGACATTACAATGTCGCCTGCCTTTTGAGGGGACTAGCTGAGAAAGAAGCTCCTCTATCTTATCTTCAGTTTAAAAAGAGCTATATTTTCCCCTCAGGTGTTTGCTAATGAGGTCAATGCTCATCGAGACCAGATAATTGAACTGGATCAAACCGGGAATCAGTTAAAGTTCCTTAGCCAAAAACAGGATGTTGTTCTGATCAAGAATTTGCTGGTCAGCGTCCAGTCTCGATGGGAGAAGGTTGTCCAGCGGTCTATTGAAAGAGGGCGATCACTGGATGATGCCAGGAAGAGGGCAAAACAAGTAAGTTAGGAAAGAAAGCTACCAATTTCTTGAACAATCTTGGGCTGCATGTGTAGAGCCTCTGGTATGATTTACATGAAAGTGTAGCTTGCATATTCATTCTTACTTTTTATATAATTGCAGTTCCATGAAGCTTGGAAAAAACTGATTGATTGGCTAGAAGATGCAGAGAGTCACCTGGACTCAGAGCTGGAGATATCCAATGACCCGGACAAAATTAAACTCCAGCTTTCTAAGCATAAGGTAAAGCAGTTCATGGCTCTTAGGTCCTGACCTTGGTATTCACTGAAGTTTGCAAAAAATGGAAATCAGAGCTAGTAAAAAAAAAAAAAAAAATTGGTTAATGTTGAAAAATCAAGATGATGAAGCTAGCTGTTTTGTATCTACATAGGGTCTAACCATAAAAACCACTCATTTAAATAACTGTTCAAACAAAGTGATTGTGGGAGTAACCAGTTAAAACAACAAGCTTTTAGAAATTTTTGTGCACTGCTACATGTAGTATAAACAAAAATTTATAAATTTCTCTTTCTTTCTTTCCTTTTTTTTTTTTTTTTTAAGTTTATTTATTTTGAGAGAGAGATAGAGACCGGGGTACAGGCAGAGAGAGAGAGGGAGACAGAATCCCAAGCAGGCTCCATGGTGTCAGCACAGAGCCCAATGTAGGTCTCAATCTCATTAATCGTGCGATCATTATCTGAACCGAAATCAAGAATCAGATGCTTAACCGAATAGGCCACCCAGGCGCACCCAAAAGTTTTAAATTTCTCGAGGATAAGCTGTTGTTAACTCAAGAAGTAGTGACATCCATTACCAACCTGAATACTGAAAAATTTTCTTTGTTCCAAATCAAGACGTCATCTTTTAGTGTGGATTCTTTCTGTTCTCTTTGGAAACAGGAATTTCAGAAAACCCTTGGCGGCAAACAGCCTGTGTATGATACCACAATTCGAACTGGCAGAGCCCTGAAAGAAAAGACTTTGCTTCCTGATGACACTCAGAAACTTGACAATTTACTGGGAGAAGTCAGAGACAAATGGGATACTGTTTGTGGCAAGTCTGTGGAGAGGTGAGTACGAATATTTGCTTTGTGGGTCTGTATGTCATCCTGAAACTAACAAAGACTGTTAATTGGATTCCATAAAATGGCAATAAAGCTAATGCATCAATAACAGGTTTTGTAGCATCTCAGTATCTCTGGTTCATTCAACGCAAGTTGTGAAGTTGAATAAAATGTATTAAAATTCTCATTTTAAACTTGAACCTTACCGTATTAGCAAGAAGGCCATAAACTCAAGCCAATAGCAACAGAAGATTAGTAACTACACTTCTCTGTCAGTGACTAAGTTGTGACACTGATGGCTGTGTCAGTGAGTTCTCTCACTGTCAGGCACTGAGCAAAGCCTCTGCACATAGCACTTCGTGTAACCATTGTAATACCTGCCCTTGACAGGGCAATCACTAATGAGCATGTGCCAAAAAGGGGCTACTAATCACTTAATCCACCTGACAGCCACTGAGGCGGGCTCTGTTATTCCCATTTTACACATGAGGAAACTATCATAAAGAGGGTTTTTAACTCCCCCAAGGTCACTCAGCTACTAAGCAGCAGAGCTGGGATTTGAAGCTTTTGAGTTTGGTTCCATAAGTTGTACTCCTGTCCCTGTGTGCCCACTATGCTATGTTAAGTATTAGGATATCTTTATATTGTGCTCCACAATTTTTTGGATGAGGTGACTGAGGTTCACAGAGGTGAAGAGAAAGCCCAGGGTCACACAACTCCTGACTCAGACCGTGGCTGAAACTGTCCTCCTCCACCTGAGTGGTGTAAGGTGATTAGCACAGAACTTGGGGCATTAGGGTGTATCCATATATATAACCATTGGACTCCTAAGATGCCAGAAGGGTATCTGCACTTGTTTCCTGTACTAAATCCATTCTAGAGAGCAGTTTGGTTCAAAATGTCTAGGCATAGCTCTTCATCACTGTTTATCTGTTTTGAACCAGCCCAGCATGGAGGGCCCTGTCTCTGTAGAGTGCAAGCAGTGTTCCCTTTAGCAGTCAGAACTGTGAGCCAGTCAAAGAAAAGGGATCCCCCAAAACAGTGAGGTTTGTGTGCTTCTCTCAGGCAGCACAAGTTGGAGGAGGCCCTGCTGTTTTCGGGTCAGTTCATGGATGCTCTGCAGGCCTTGGTCGACTGGCTGTACAAGGTGGAGCCGCAGCTGGCCGAGGACCAGCCCGTGCACGGGGACCTCGACCTGGTCATGAACCTCATGGACGCCCATAAGGTGAGGGGCGGGAGCTGCGCCGCGTGGAGGCAGAGCCCTGGGTTCCTCCGCCTAAGCAGGCCTCCTGCTCCGACTCACCATCCAGGGGAGAAAGGAAGTCTGGAAGAGCCTGTGTCTCTGCTTGTCAGAGAGACCACTCCTCGCTCCGTGTGTATCGCTGGGATTCTGCATCAGTCACAAAGGATTTGCCAACATTGCTTTGATTTGGATTTGGTGATGTGTACAATTTGTCTTGGGGTTCCCCCCTTCTTGTTTGTACCTCTCAGTTGAGTCACACAATGAATTTAAATTCAGGAGCCCCTCAAGATACCCATTTCCACTGACTCCTACAATGAAAATGAGTTCTTTTCTGAGCTATCCTTGACCCTCGCTAGCCCAGCACCGTGCACAGTGGTATTTAGTGTAATCTACACCTGTCATGTTGACCTCCATTATATCCTCTTGTTTTAGCACAAAGCATTCAGCTTTACTCGAATTTACAACAAACTCTTATTATGTGCATGGCAGAATGTGTTCTTACTTAACTCCCACAATTCTGGAAATCTTGCTGTAACGTTACTACTGTTTTACAAGTTAGGAAACCGGGACTCCAGGTAAACAGCTTACCCAGAGCCACACCACTCATCTTGAGAGCCACCTCTTCTGATGGTTCTTTCTTACACATTGTCCTGCCTCCCTCTGCATAAAAGACACACGACTAGCACCTACCAAGGACAACTGGACTGAACGATTCCCTTTCTCTGTGGTTTGACGTCATGGGTTCAGAACATTTCTCAGCAAACTAATTCTTCTGTTTTTCTTTTCTAGGTTTTCCAGAAGGAACTGGGAAAGCGAACAGGAACCGTTCAGGTACTGAAGCGGTCAGGCCGAGAGTTGATTGAGAATAGCCGTGATGACACCACATGGGTGAAAGGGCAGCTCCAGGAATTGAGCACTCGCTGGGACACTGTGTGTAAGCTCTCCGTCTCCAAACAAAGCCGGCTGGAGCAGGCCTTAAAACAGGTTAGAGACTTTTTTGGCGACAACCCAAGGGAGAGGATCCTAGCAGATTCATTCTCATTTCTTTATCAGGATCAGTTCCACCCAGTCTCGAATGTAAAGCCAAACATTGATCTTCTGAATGTTCTACAAGATTTTAATGTTCACTCATATTAGAGAAAAAAATTAATTTGGTTTTTAAAGATCTACAAATGAAAGATGACCTTTGTGGGGCCTTGATAGGGTCATCAGTGCCTGTGACACACAAAGGCGTTCAGGCCCGACCCTTTCTCTGACATTACCCCAATGTCCAGGACCTTGGCTGCAGAGAGGCTCAATCTGCTGTGCTTGGTTATTTCAGGCGGAAGAGTTTCGGGACACAGTCCACATGCTGTTGGAGTGGCTTTCTGAAGCAGAGCAAACGCTTCGTTTTCGGGGAGCACTTCCTGATGACACGGAGGCCCTGCAGTCTCTCATTGACACCCATAAGGTAATCCAGCCCCAGGGTGCAGTGACCCATGCTACCCACCAGGGTGAGGGCTGCCCCCTGCTTTTTGGGAATTTCTAACCTCACGTGCAAAGGACTGGAACCAGAATGGGTCCAGATTATTGGTTTGGCAGGAATGAAAGGGAAAGGACTAGTGGGTTTTTTGACACCTTAAACGTCATTCATTTGTTTTTACAAAAGTAATGTGTATTGGTTGTAAACAAGTGAAAACAGCATGGTATCATATAAAGAAAAATGTGGGCTGTACCACCCCCTAGAATCCTCACCTGCACACAGCTTCATTTGCCTTTACTCACATTACCAGCGTCAGACACTGGACCTCTTACCAAGCTCTATATAGAATATATATATCCAGAATATGATGCAGTCTTGAGGGCCATGGTCTGTCCTAATAAAGTGGGAAATTAATCAGGAGATTTTGATTTGGGCTTTATATGTGGTATTCTGTTGCAGATTTTTTTTTTTTCAGTATTTTTTAAATATCCATAGTGTTTTATAGTTGTTATTTGTCTAAGACTGTATTGTTTATATGCATGGAAATGAATAAAAACAGGATTTTTTTTTTTTTTTTTTTTTTTTTTTTGAAGAAAAACTAAGAATAGGAAGAGGGTCATGCCTGGTGTGGGATAGGAGGTACCTTTCTGGGTCCCTATACTTTGTCATCTGTAGCAGAGAAAGTCATTTTTTAAATTTATTTGTTGATGCTTATTTATTTATTTTGAGAGAGGGAAAGCATGCTAGCGAGCATGAGTGGGAGAGCGGCAGAGAGAGAATCCCAAGCAGGCTCCACACTGTCAGTGCAGAGCCCAACACAGGACTTGATCTCACAAATTGCGAGATCATGACCTGAGCCAAAATAGAATCGGATGCTTAACCGACTGAGTCACCCAGGAGCCCTGAGAAAGTCATTCTTGTGTAAACCCTTCACCTTTTCACCTCTTTCAGAACTGGGAACAAAGTGCCAGAGACACCCAAATGCAGGCTTGAGGTCTGTGTTAACACATAGAGGAGGGAAAAATGCATTGAAATCTTTTCCCCCTCACAGGGTAAACTAACAGTGCTGCTAGAGTAGATTTCTCAAGTTTTTGTTTTCAAATCTTTTTTGTTCAAGGAGTTCATGAAGAAAGTGGAAGAAAAGCGAGTGGATGTTAACGCAGCAGTAGCAATGGGAGAAGCCATCCTGGCTGTGTGCCATCCTGATTGCATCACTACCATCAAGCACTGGATCACTATCATCCGAGCTCGCTTTGAGGAGGTGGGTTCCTGGTTGCAGAGGGGACAGCACGTGCCCCATGAAGTGGGTTTCTGGTGAGAAAATGCTACTGAGCTTTCCCCACCCACCCCCAGATAAGGACTCTTTTCACCCACCATGAATAGGTCAGTAAGAATTAAGTTAGCGTTTTAGTCATGACTGTTTTCTTGGTAATGAGCAGCATTCTGAGAGAATAGCGCTGGTGTAGTGATGGTTTCAGTGATGAATTCCAGTGGACATGGTTTGGTATTTTTCCTTCCTTCCCGAGAAGTCCTGTGTTTAATAGGATATTCATACCAGATTTGCTTCCAGGAGTGCTGATTGCTCATTCCAGCTCTGTCACTAGAGTAAGAGTGAGGCCTCTGGAGTATTTGAGTGTTCTTCCCCCTTAAAGTCATTGTTAGGATCAGACGGAAGAAAAAACTTTGGAAACAAAGGATGTGCTTGACTGAGAGAGGCAATGGATTTTCTTTCTCTCCCTAGGTCCTGACGTGGGCTAAGCAGCACCAGCAGCGTCTTGAAACAGCCCTGTCAGAACTGGTGGCTAATGCCGAGCTCTTGGAAGAACTTCTGGCGTGGATCCAGTGGGCCGAGACCACCCTCATTCAGAGGGACCAGGAGCCGATCCCTCAGAACATCGACCGAGTTAAAGCCCTCATTGCCGAACATCAGGTATTGTCACCATGTCATGTGGCCGCGGTGTTTCCTGTGTTGCTCATGGAACCCGTTTCCTTTGCCCTGTGTGTTTGTTTTTAAATGGCTGCTTATCATATTCATACAGATTTAGCAGCTTAAAACAACACACACTTACTCTCTTGCAGTTTCCATGGGGCAGGAGTCTGGGCCTGAGTTAGCTGGGTCTCCTTAGGATCTTACCAGGCCAAAATCTAGATGTCAGCCCCAGCTGCAAGTTCTCACCCAGGCTCATTCAGTTGTTGGCAGAATCTGATTCCTTGTGGTTATAGGACCAGGTCTCCATGTTCTTGCTGGCTGTCAGCCAAGAGTCACCATTAGCTCCCAGAGGCTGCCCTCAGGTCTCAGCCACCTGGCACGCTCACAGCATGGCAGCCTATGTCTTCACAGCCACCAGCAGGAGAGGGTCTCCTAGGTCCTTCTTTGGTATCCTGTGTGGCATTCATTGCTCTGACTTCCTGGTTTTCCTCACTCAGCTGTGAGCTCCTTGGAGTCAGAAGCCATGTCTTATCTCTTCAGGTTTCCCATACCTGATGAAGTAAGTGCCTTGCTCAGTTGTTTCTTGAAAGGAGTGAGACAGTGTACAAAGGCATCTGTGAATTGGTCTGTCCATCATGAGCTTGGGCTTTGTGAGTGAAGTTGCCTGATTCTGTCTCAGTCCAAGAAAACTCTTTAACTCTTTTCCCTGTTTGTGTCTGACAGATGTTTATGGAGGAAATGACTCGCAAACAGCCTGATGTGGACCGGGTCACCAAGACGTACAAAAGGAAGAATATAGAGCCTGCTCACACGCCTTTCATCGAGAAATCCCGCAGCGGCAGCAGTATGTTTCTAGCCTCCTGTGTTAGGGTGTTTCCTTCCTGCTATTTGAAGATGACCACTTTCCAAGTCCCTATCAAAAAACTTCTTTTTGGGGCGCCTGGCTGGCTCAATCAGTAGAACGTGTGACTCTTGATCTCAGGGTTGTGAGTTCAAGCCCCACATTGGTTGTGGAGCCTACTTTAAAATCAAATCAAAACAAAAAACTTCCCCATTTTTTCAAAAACTGTATTTTGAAATGTATTTTAAAATGTTTTTTTGAAACTCACTTTTTGTATACCAACATGCAGTAACTGTATTCCATTTTCTTGGACTGGCATAATTTTGAAGTGGTTGAGCAGATTCTACTGCAGTGGCCTTTCCAGTA
Organism: Panthera tigris; assembly: GCF_018350195.1. Taxonomy (NCBI): domain Eukaryota; kingdom Metazoa; phylum Chordata; class Mammalia; order Carnivora; family Felidae; genus Panthera; species Panthera tigris. The sequence continues at coordinate 30,308,701 of NC_056667.1, forward strand.
TTTTGGTCATCAGTGCTAGCTGTTTACGTTTGTCTTATGTTAATTTAATTAAAAGATAAATCTGCTCCTCTAGAGCCACTGCTTTTTTTGGTTGAGTTGACATTTCCTCAGTTCGCTGAGGACAGAATTGATTTGAAGATATGAAATAAGTACTTGTTGGCTGGGAGGGAAGATCAATAGTTTTGAAATGAGCAGTCCTAATACATGAATATTGCCCATATTTTTTTTCGCATTTACTGACCGGATACCATTTTAAGGGTCTCCTAAGTTAACACATATGGCACTTTCTCTCTGTGAACTGACAAAAGCAGCTTTTCTAATCTCGTAGTTATTTTTCCTTTTAGGGAAGTCCTTGAGTCAGTCCACCCCTCCTCCCATGCCAATCCTTTCACAGTCTGAAGCGAAAAACCCACGAATCAACCAGCTGTCTGCCCGCTGGCAGCAGGTGTGGCTGCTAGCACTGGAGCGGCAGCGGAAGCTGAACGATGCCTTGGATAGACTGGAAGAGGTAAGGCCCTGCCAAGCATCCTTTCCTGGAGGGAGGTGACTTAACCTTCTGAGGCCCTCTTACTATGTGTACCTTGACCTACTTCTCTAGAAGGAGAGGACAGACCAGGGTGAGCCAGTACTGTGTCCTTCAGGCCCCCTAGGAGAAAAGCTCATGGGTGAGGAGACCACTCACAACAGAGTAGGTCATACATAGCACCTAGCTGTGGAAGGCAAGCAAGCAAGTGACCAGCCAGTCCATGAGGCTCTGGTCTGTGATGCGACCCTCCTCAGCACCTGGCTGTGGTCAAGAATCAGAAGCAGAACTTGGCTGAGTTACTTCCAGGTGTGCAGCTTATCACACTAACAACCATTATTGGGCCCTTTATGTAAAGGTGTAAGTTACACAATTAGGAAACAAGGGTAACTTTTATGACCTTGTGATTTCTCTGAATATTCACTAATGATGAAGAGCAAATCTATTTTGAAGTATCATTAACACCAACCTAAAAAAATCTAGTACTACACTTCCTAATTTCTAAAACAAACCTCTAATATCTTCTATATTTTTTTTATTTGTGCCTGTCAAAGCAGCTATGCCCGGAAGTGAGTGTTCTGTGTTTTTTGTTGTTATTTCTGTAGGTCAGTTGAGTTTTAAGCATATTTGGTTTTTGGCTTTTTCTTTTTTCCCTATTCCTTCCAACTTTGGAGTTTGAATGACCAGGGGGAGAACGGCTGCCCCGTCTCAGTCATTCTGAGTCTGTCTCACCAACGTAGTCCGAGCAGCTAAACCTCGCCTTGCCCACTGCTCAGGCCTGCTGTCCTCTGCCAAAGCCAAATATTTCACATGGAAGTCAGACGGGCAGTTTGCCCCCTCTGGCACCATTCCAAAGAAACATGCTTGCTGCACGCACGGGTTGGATTCTTAATGCTTCCAGCCAGAACTCAAATTTTCTCATCTCAGAAAATGATGGGAAACATGAGCCTTCCGACCCGGGCCTCAGTGTGACCACAGTTCTTTTCAAAATCACATAAGTGAGGAGTGCTAAGGACTTCTCTTCTGGGATAGAATCCATTCCCTTACATCTGAGAAGGTGATCCTTCGAAAAGTGCAAAGGGAAAGCAAGGCTGGTTCCACCCATTCTTGTTACGCGTGCTCCATATTTTCCATGGTGGTTGTTCAGTTACCGTTCCTCTCACTGCTCCACTATACCACAGCTCATGTAAACAATCACAGCTTTAAGTGAAGGACCCAGATTGTGCCTTCACAAGGAGCACACGGATGTCATTGTTGATGCCCCTCCGGAAGGCCTGCATGGCTTTACTGAATGTCTGAAAGTTTTGGTATGCTCCGGGCAGATTTGAGAGCCAAAAGAATAAATCGTGTTGACACCTATGATTTCTCTCTAGTTGAAGGAATTTGCCAACTTTGACTTCGATGTCTGGAGGAAAAAGTATATGCGTTGGATGAATCACAAAAAATCTCGGGTGATGGATTTCTTCCGGCGAATTGACAAGGACCAGGACGGGAAGATAACACGTCAGGAGTTTATTGATGGCATTCTAGCATCCAGTGAGTTCACTCATACTTCCAAACATGGGTCACATCTGCATTCCTTGCACTTGGCAGAAGCAAGCGATATTCTGGCTAAAGAGTCTTTCTGAAGTTAAAGCAGTAGGGTTAGGGAGGAAGTAATGTAACTGCTTATTATTAAAATTGGCCTATCATTTTGATGGAAAGAAGAATTTCATTTTGCTGGAATAAAAAAAAAAAGGTCTTGTTGACACAGAGTGGCAAGTAAAACCTGTTTGAGGTGTAGATTAAAGAGCCAACTTTTGTGAATGATGAGGTTCTAAGTAAAGTGTTTGAAATTCAAAATTTTTCATAATACCAGTTTCTGACATCTGTATGCAGCTTACAAAATACATGATCTCAATTATTTTTAGCAAGAGAAAGAATTGAGGCATAAAGTAGCTAGGTGACTTGCCAGGGCCACAGAGCACATCTCACAGCTGTGCAACTTTACATGGGTGGCCAAGGAAGGCCTGTCTGCAGAAGTGATATTTAAGGGAACAGCAGGTTCCAAGCGCTGAGGTGGGCATGAACTTGGCATGTTCTAGGAATAGAAAGATTAATGTGGTTGGGCTGTCATGATCTAGGGGAGTGGTAAGAGATGAAGTTGGAAAGGTCAAGAGCAGCCAACTCATGCAGGGCCTGGTAGGCCCTGGGTGAAGAGAGCAGATCTGACCTCTGATCCTAGAGGCAGCAGGACAGTGGGAAACCACCAGAGGTTTTTCACCTGAGGGACCTATCTGATTCACATTTTAATAAATCACCCTGGCTACTGTAAATATTCACACTTCTTTGGGAAGCAGTTTTTCAAGAGCCTAAGGTAGTTGTCTAAACAGAAAAAAAACTTCATCCTAGTCCACATTGTCACTATTCTGAAATAATCAAAGTATCCAGCAGTAGTGGAGTAGATAAGTAAATTCTCATGGTGGATGGTAGGCCTGTGGGTAGTTGTAATATCACATCTTTCAATATACCTGAAATATTGCCTTTTTTTCTTTCTTTTCTTTTTTTCTTTTGAGTGGGGGAGGAGGGAGTCTATAATCAAAACACTAAAAACTTAACAGTAAGTAGTCTCTGGGTACTGTGTCTTTATAACATTATATCTTCTAAGTGGGCATATATTATTTTTGAGCAAAAAGCAAGACATAAATGTTTTTTCTTTCAAGAAGTATTTATATGTCCTCCAGCAAGCCAAGTAAGCACTGTTCTTTAAAATGTTCCAAATGTGATTGCTTTTCTCCAGAGTTTCCTACCACCAAGTTAGAGATGACTGCTGTCGCTGACATTTTTGACCGAGATGGAGATGGCTACATCGATTACTATGAATTCGTGGCTGCTCTGCATCCCAACAAGGATGCTTACCGCCCAACAACCGACGCAGATAAAATTGAAGACGAGGTATGGGAAATAACTGTATTTTGAGCACATGTTTGACCATAGTGGTTGGGTGCAATGACCATATCAGCCCTGTGACTTAACTGTCACAAGATCATTATTTGGAGTCCTGTTTGGCAAATTCCCATTTGGAGGATGATTCCCCAGAGTATCTCTGGCTGTTGAGCTCTCTCTTTCAGTCTAGATGACTTTTTACTCAAATGAGTCACATCTGTGGTTCCTCCCATGTTCACAGACTTACCACACCCATTCCAGTTCACAGACACCATGTTGCCTAGAACAAGTCCTCTCTCAGTCCTGGGCATTCTATGTCAGTATCCAGGAGCATGTGGTCTTCAAATAAGGCATTTAAGGAGTAAAATGTGAAGTAATGTTTAACACGGTGTATACCAACCAACCTTTCTGCCTAGTTAAAAATTTTCTCCATGTTGAAAATCTCATCCATCACATTGAAAATAGCAAATTCCTTAGTAACACATGGAGATCTCAGGATTTATTGATCCTAGAAAAGGAGAGGTTAGTGGGGCAGGTCTTGGGTATGGCCTGGAACACCCCAGGACTAACCTCTGGGGACTCTGAGGCTCCTAGGTTTAAATTTAAAACAGTTCATAGTTTGCTGTACTTGGTTTGATTTTGATGCATGCATATTAGCACATTTCTCTGAAGGAACTTGGAAACAAATGTATGACCAACAAATGTGTGACATGTATTAATTTGGAATAAAGGATAAATGCATGTATCAAAAATCTAAAATATCTAAAAGAGAACAAATAGCTTTCTGTTTACATGTAAAAATCTTTGTTTCTCTGAAGAGGAAGTCTTGTTTTACCCCTCACACTTTTCTTTTTTTGTTGTTCACAACCAATAGGTCACAAGACAAGTGGCTCAGTGCAAATGTGCAAAAAGGTTTCAGGTGGAGCAGATTGGAGAGAATAAATATCGGGTAAGGAAGAGAAAACTAGTCCTTTGTGGTAGTTGTTCCTCCTATATGGTCCTTCCAGGTGAAAGTAACCTGGCACACAGCTGACCAGATGGTCCCACCTTCCCTCTACCAACGCTTGGAGGACCAGAGCCAGTAGGACTTAAGATGTGGTCACTCTCTGTAGGTTCTAGAGGTCAGGTGTCCTGCTGGGCTAAGCTTAGTGCCCTACATAGTCCCATCTGAAAAATAGCGTCATATTTAGCTAACAGGCTTGTACTTGAGTTCCAGTATAGGAGACATATCGAAGTTCTCTCTTTTGCTGACCAAAGTCTTTAGGGAAATGGAGACATTTGTTCCATAAGATGAGGCAACAATTACCTGAAGACTGACGGATTACCCCAAAGTGCTGAGCATTGTGAGCCTGAGTGGCTCCCGAGCTCAGAGGTGGCTGGAGGAACTCTGTCAAGGTCCCAAAGGATGCTCTGTCTGCTCTGAGCTGATGCACTAAGGGGACGCCAGCCTCAGTAGTCTTCCCTGGAAGGCTGTGCTGAGTGTGGACGTAATTGACCATGAATGATGCTGTGTTCTAGCTTCTTTTGGGACCTGGCTTGGGGCATAGGAGGGATCTGAAACAGCACTTCTAAATATATTCAGCTTATCTGGATTCTCTGAAGTCCTAAGGAAAATCTAGGATTGGTAAAGAGGGTTCAGATTGTACAGCTTTTTGTACTGAGTTAGAAACAGGGAATCTAGGTTCCATCAGTATGTTAAAGTGTCTTCCAAGTACACCAAAACCACCCTGGGCTGCTCTTTAGCTGGCAAGTGTTGGGTGATTGTGCCTTGGATCCAGTCCAGGGCATCTAGTTAATAAAACTTTAAGCAATCTTGTGCTTGCTTATTGCTTTTTATTTTCTTGTTGTTGTTTTTTTAATGCCTTTGAGAGACATGAATTAACAAGAGCAATAGAGTGGAAAAGTTAGGTCTTAATTAATTTGTAAAACCACGCCCCTGTGGCAGGAGCTCTCGAAGAATATGCTTGAAGACTGGTAACGTGATTGCATGATTTTTGTTCCTTAGTGTTAATTTGACAAAATGTTCTCTGTTTTTTTGTTTTTTTTTCTTCTATTTCCTCCATCCTTTACTCTTTTGTCTATAGTTCTTCCTCGGCAATCAGGTACAGTGTGCCTTGCAACATTCTCCTCGGTGGAAATGGTCTGTGTAGCTCGTGCTGCCTGTTCTTTGCTGTGGGGAGAGGACATAATCTGAAGCATGCCTGGGTCACATCTGGTTGTCTTACCAAGTGGAGAAACTGCTAACAGGGCTGATATTGTAAAGCTGTCTTAGCAACAGGATAGAAGTACGTTATTTTTTAAAGGAGATGAAATTTTCCATTTAAAATTAGATTGGCTAAAAATGGTATTATGCTGGACTGAATTTGAAGTAATGTGATTCAGGGGAATTTGAAGCTGTGGTATCGATCCAACGTGCTTCTAAAAGCAACCAGGTCTTATACTTCTGTTTTGGAAATCAGAATACCAAACAGCACAGTTCTGATTTATACCAGTCTTTTGACAGTTAACACAAATTTTATAATGTACAATAAATCAAAAAAGTCTTGGGGTACTTAAGTACTCCATCCATTTAAAGGCCTTATTAATATTTACTTGTATTTACATGTTTTATAATTATAAGGTGCCTGAGAACTATAGTGTAGCAGTCATGATTGGCCATAGCCTCAAGTGTGCTGATTATGTCCAGCCAGCCAAAATCTCAGGGATCAAATTAGACTTGCAAGAAAAGATTAAATGCTTTTGACTCCGCTTGGTAATTCTAACCATACAGATCTTTTGAGGGCTCTGGGGTCCTGTGCCTTCAAATGGAAGGAAGTTGCATGGGTAAAGTCTGTCTTGTGATATGAAATCAGAACCACTAAGAGTTTATTTGAGGCCTTCAGTCAATATTAGGTTCTAGGTATTGCAACAGTCATTCACTCCCAATAACATTCTGGGCCAGTGGGAAGAACAGAGTATAGAAAGAAACTGGGTTTAAAATGTCATTGCATGAAAGTGCCAAGTCATACCTAAAAGTTGTACCTGTTTGCTAATAACCTGCACACACAGCCGGCGGGTCCTTGAAGTGGCAGTGACCTCCTCCTCTACTGCTCCACTGACAGTAAGGGTCAGACGAGTTAGCTCCAATATTGGAAACAGAGTCCTGGAGTTCATTTTGTGCATGAGGCACCTGAGACCCAAAGGATCCCATGCTGATAGTCACACAGCTAGTGTCAGAGCCACTGCAAGAACCCAGGTCACTGTAAGGGATTTTCCAGTGAAGAGAGGGAAACAAGTTACTGTCACCCCAAGACATTTCTGGGGCCTCTGCCTCACTGCCCAGCTTTGCCAGGTTTGCACAGCTCCCCATTTTTAGAGCTGCTATGGCCCCTTCTACTACTCTGGCCTCAACTCCCCCCCCCCCCCCCCAGCCACTTTTGCTACTGGCTTGGATCAAACCCCCTTTTCCTTACAGCTCAGCAGAAACAAGTTAGAATCTTTCAGAGAGCACTTCAGAAAAAAAAAATAAGGACAAAAGAGGAATGAGTCAAATGAAGTAATTCTAAGCACTGACAGATAAAGTACAGGGCACAGTACTAATAGAAGGATAAGGTACTTCTTGGAGTCCCTTCCTGACTCGCTGTGGAGGATGTAGTGGCCCTTACTTCCTCCCTCTCCTCACCAAGCCAGAGAGAACCCCGACTAGTGACTCTGGCGTCACTGCTCTTGGTTGTGGTGGGATTCTCCATTCCTCTTGCGGTGCCTCCCGTTTCTTCTGCTGGGCCAGCTGATGAGGGAGGCACCCTCAGAGGCCCAAGAGGCAGCTTCCTTCCCAGGACAGGACGTTTATTCCCTCATATCTCTGGGCACCCATTTCAGTGCTTTTTATATTACACCATGCTGTTGCTGTGGTCACTCTGTATAAAATCTTAACAACTGTAGATGAGAGATATAGTCATTCGAAAATGGAGTCATTTTCAAAGTAAAGGATTGGGGAGGGGGGTAATACTTTTTCAGTCACCTTGCTGCCTATATAAACAGTGCACTTGAGCCAGTGCAGAGTAATACAGAGAATTACTGCAAATATATTAATTTTCAGGGAGGTTGGTTATGTGTCTTTCTCAAACATCCTTTCTGGCATTTTCAATTTTTATACCTTGTTTCAAAGTTGTGGTTCTCCTTTATAAATTTAAAAATGTAAATTAACTAATTAGTCCCTTCACTCCCCCGCCCCCACCCCAACCCCAGCATTCTCCTTGAATTAAATTTTAGGAATGCTATTTCTCCAACCAAATGTTTGATTTTTGTTTTGGGATTTCCACATGATTCTCTTTTGTTGCCTCTTATTTTAGGAAGAGGGTAATTTATTATGCAGTAGGAAACTCCATATGTTAACGGGGCTAAGAAATAGGGATGTTAGGTGAGGAAAGAGGAAAAAATAAATATCAGAAAGTCATACTTGTCTTAATCTCTGAAATTGATTGTTGAATACTATATAATCATGGTAGATTAAAATTTTATTTTCTTCAACTAAATTTTTTAGTAAAATTCTATAATCATTTGTTTAGCTGAAGAAACTTTTCTGCTTGGTGACCTCACAATTAGAGAATATAGAGGGCTTATTTCTGAAAACCTTGTGTGGAAAATCAGTTTTCCTTCTAAGCTCGTAATAATGATGGCTTTGCAAGGGTTTCCTTAAGGCTTGAAATAGTATTTGCTGTTCTTCATTTACCTTTTGAGCGCACTGTATTCAGAAGTTGACATATACTTTATGTCTACCATTTATGAAAGCAAACTAACGTAACAAAGAATTTTACTACTGGGTTTTAATTTGGGCAGAATGTTTAAAAGAACCGAGGTGAGCTAACATTTGTCCATCCTCTGCCCTGCCCCACAGTAGAGGCATGACTACCAAAAGCTAACTTGATCCCAAGAGAAAGACACTGGTCTTTACCTTGATATCTCAGCTGTTCCATGTTTTAAATTCTTTTGTGAAAAATGCCAAATAGTTAAAATTCTCCTGCAGACTGTCAAACTGTCATGTGTCATGTCTGAATACAGTCTGCTCTGGGAAGAAGGCCTCGGCCTGCTCTAGGACACAGTCACTCATCGCTGTCCCCTTGGTCCTGCAGTTCGGAGACTCTCAGCAGCTGCGGCTGGTCCGCATCCTGCGCAGCACAGTGATGGTCCGAGTTGGTGGAGGATGGATGGCCCTGGATGAATTTTTAGTGAAAAATGATCCCTGCCGAGGTAAGGAACCTTCCTGAGCATAAATTACACATTAGGTACTCCCTCACCGCTGATCTTTATCTTTCATGCTTACACAAAGTGTTGCTAGTGGGTCTGTTTGGGTTTTACTTTGTTAAGCTACCTAGATGTCACTCCACCAGCACAGACTGGAACTTGAGGGTGCCTGAGTAGACCAAGAAGAGAAAGCAGGAGAGGTGGATGCTGTCAGAGGAGACAGGTTTTGAGATACAGTAACAAGAATTAGGAATTTATTGGCATCTTCCAGTGTTTCGGTTTGAGCCGTTAAATTAACACTAGCCTGGAAAGGAGCCTAATGAAGCCTCTGAAGTTCCTGATTAGTGCTCCTGATTCCTATGCCGGAAACTCGGGGAGGGTGTTGGGCTCCTCCCATGCAGGGAAGGACTGCATCTCCCATGGCTAGGAGAGGGGATAATGAACACCTAGCCCTCAGCGCAGATGCTTCTAAGACAGGTGATCACTGAAGCAAGACCCTGGGATGCTGAACTTGAAAGGGTGGGCATGCCAGCCCAAAGGCAAAAGAAGATGGGAAATTTCATGCGAACGATGGCAGCTGCAGCTACAGGCATGTGAGGGCTGCGACAGAGGAGAGGGGATCAGGTTCTGGTGGCTAAACCCTCTTCACCTGCGGCCTTTCCCTTTTCCTGCTGGCCAAGCTGCATGTGGGTATACAGGAGGCTCCTCCACTGTCTGCCAGTTTGTCTTTCTTGACCAGTTTCTGCGTTTCCTGCTCTGTCTCTGTTTCTTTGTGTTTGTTTATTTTTTTATTCTAGTTCACCATCCTGGGAGTAAAATAAAGCGCTCTGATTCCAGCTCTTCGATTTCCAGTCAGTCTCCCATAGGTTGGCTTTTAAGCTTTGTCCCCCTAACCCACACCCCAGCCCACTGAGAATGGCTTTGCTTCTTAAACTGTGGTGCCTCTTGGCTCTGTGGCATCTGCTGCCTTTACGAATGCTTTGAAATAGCCAAGCCCTAGCTTTTCTAACTGTTATAAGTTGATGGAGCATAGAACCCTTCTGTTGAAACAGTACCCATGGAATTTGTTCAGAGTTTCTGTACATTTAACAAATACTTACATAGCTTTTTAGATGCCACACGCTGTTATAAGCAGTTTACATATGATAACACATTTACACGGCTATGAGGTGCAGACCAATATTGTCTCCATTTTACAGAATAGGAAATTAAAGCACAGAAAAGTTAAATAACTTACCTGAGGACAGACAAGTAATAAATGGCAGAGACAGGATTCAGTTCCAAGACAGTCTGGCTCTAAAGTGTGTTCTCCTGATCAAGGTGCCATGTGTCTCAGAGGCTGGCATACCCACCACCTCCCCTTTGTGTGTGTGGATTGCTGGTTCGGCCTGTGTAATTAAATTGGTGAGGCATATTTATAAACCTGGTAGAAATGTTTACAGTACAGTTACATAACTTCTTTGGAAGTGATTTATAGTCCTATTTTGAAGTGTTTAGAGCTAAAGGGTGCAGTTCTCACATGAATTCAGATATGCCCATAAGTAGCTTCTTTTATTTTAACTCATTCTGCAATTACTCCAGTAAACAAAAATAATTTTAATTAATTAAAAAAAAGTTAATTTTAAAAGCACCTATTCTGATAAAAACTTGAAAGTGTTTAATCATTTTTAGAAGTTACTATGTTGCAAACTAATTTCCTTGATATAAAAGTCCTCTTTCATGGTTTTACATCGGGAGCAGGAGCAATGTATATATAGGATTTTAACCATAACTCAGTAAGACAACATTATTTTTTTTCTAAACCTATTAGTAAGATTTTGGGGTTTTTTTTTTGTTTGGTTCGTGTTTTTTGGGGGGGAGGGTCTTGTATGATTGGACTAAACAAATAAACAGAAGAGATACTGCATGTGACATTTTGGAATCTGGTTGCCTGTTTGCTGCCTGCTTTACTTGCTCTGTTTACAATAACTTTATGCTGATGGCCAAGGGGAACACTGCTTGCTTTGTCCTTACATTAATAGCTAAAAACTGGAACCCCAAGAAAGTTTGGGAGGGCCGTCTAGTACCTGTATTCTGTGGAAAATAGTAGCCTTTTCAGCATCCCTTGGAGAAAACAAGGTAAGGCTTTCCTCTATGCCTCTCCAGGAATGACCTCCTAGCACTCAGTAATCATCTCGATTGGGCTGATTGCAGAGTACAGAACTGCCCAGCAGTCTTAGTTATCATAACTCTACCAGTGACAGGATGAGTATTTCTAATCAAAAAATTGCACTAGGAGGTGAACACTTACGGGCTGTGGTGGATGTAAGAAGTGACTGGGGAGGGCATGAATATCACAAAGAGGAGAGTTCTTGAAGCTATCTAGGATTCTGTGAAGATTCATGTGGCTTCGAGAAGCACCACTTAGGGTAGATTTTATATTCATTTGTGTTGCATTTCCTTGGCTGTCTAGACCATAGAGAATGTTAGACTGAGGATAGAACAAAATTTATGACAGTATAATACTAACACACACAGTCATTTGTTACCTCCTGCTACATAGCTGCTTAAAAAGGTGAGTGAGAGAGGCGCCTGGGTGGCTCAGTCGGTTGAGCATGACTCTGGTTTGTGCTCATGATCTCATAGTTGGTGGATTCGAGCCCTGTGTCAGGCTCCAGGCTGGCAGTGCAGAGTCTGCTTGAGATTCTCTCTCTCCCTGCTCCTACCCCACTCACTCTTCTGTCTCTCAAAATAAATTTAAAACAAAAAGTAAGAGAGGAGCGCCTGGGTGGCTCAGTCAATTAAGCATCCAACTCTTGATTTCAGCTCAGGTCATGATCTCCTGGTCATGAGTTTGAGCCCCACCTAGGGCTCTGTGCTGACAGCGCAGAGTCTGCTTGGGATTCTCTCTCTCTCTGTCTCTCTCTGCCTCTCTCTCTGAAAATAAACTTAAAAAAATAAAGTGAGAGAGCTCTCAAACCGCGCATTGCTTTAGCCAAACATACAGTGAAAATATTCAACTAGGTAGGTTCCCAACACTGCCAAAATTGGAGGTTTCAGTTTCTGAATTCATCCATGGCAAAGGAGATCATGATGTTTTGGATAGAGATGAAAACAGTGCCCTGCCTAAGAACAGATCTACTTTTAGGGTACTATATATGTTTTTGAGCACTAGACAAATTAGTTCCTCCAAATAAGTGGAGATCTAGAACACTTCATTCATGAAGATTTAAAAGACAATTTGGCTTAGAACTGATTGTTTTCCTTTTCTTTTTATTGTTGTAAAATATACATAACATAAATTTACCATCTTAACTATTTTCGAAGCGTTCAGCAGCATTAAGTACATTCACACTGTTGTGCTACCATCACACATCCACAGAGCTCTTTTTATCTTGTAAAACTGAACTTCCATATCCATTAAACAGGAGCTAAGAACTCAATTGTGACTGGCCATCCTGTTCTAGCCAACATCATGTGGCCAGCCTAAGTCCCTTAGAAAATGGTGGCCCCTTTGGTGTTGAAAAACTAGAATGGTTGCCTTCAGGCCCTGGTCTCCAACATGTGATCTTCAAAAAATTACAGTCAAGTGTTTTTGGAAAACACCAGCTTAAAGCTAAGGCAGGTTTCTTTACTGTAGGTCTCCCTAGAGCTCACAAAATGCTAATCTCATTAAGGCTCTTCCAAAGGGGGAAGGTGTTTATTGAGCTCTTTTTGTAGGAACCCTCTCAGAAAACCTTAGTTTGGGAAATTCTGCTGTAAACAATGGAAGACCATGGAATGATTTTGAGCCATTTAGAGTTATCAGGTTTTTATTTAGAAATTCAGTTCTAGGGGATGAGATGAGAAATGAGACCAGTTGGAAGCCTGTTATATCCCGTGCATGGTGGAGGAGATAGCCCATGATCCACATAAGTGTAAGGAGGTTTGGGGGTGTGGGAATGCACTGGGGATTTGAGGAGCTTTAGAGGATAGAATCAGGAGGCCAAACTGCCATCAGGAAGGAGAGACCTACACTACCCCCCTGGTTTCTGGCTCTGATCATGTCTAATCAGTCACTGGGTATAAGATTCTGTGATCCAGCAAAGGGTCTGCGCACAGGACACGTTTGGAGTCAGGCACAACTGTATGATGGCAATGAGGTGTCAGGTCGGTGAGCTCATCGCCACCGGGTTCAAAAGCTAAGAGGGAGAACAGGACTACAGACAGAAGCAGGGGACATCAGTGTTTGATAATGGGCGGGAAGGAGGAAAAGCAGGAGAGAGAGTGTCCTGGGAGCCAAGGGAAGAGAGTATTTCAAGACAAGAGCAGTTATCCCCCCACATGGAAATTACAACAGCAGAGAGGTGTTTTTACTTGTCAGATTATTAGATTTTTATCTGTACATGTATATGTGTGCACATGTGAATAACAGCATTAGCCAGAAGGAAGTAATTTCAGTATACTCCTGCATTATTTTGGAGAGTGTATGTTGGTATAAAATTTGGGAGATCAGTTGAGAAGTATCAAAAATCTTGTGTGCATCCTTTCTCCCCAGAAAATGCACTTAACAGAAATTTATCCTAAGGAAATCATCATCGATATGCACAAAAACCTTTTACGAGTAGTTTGTCACGACATTGTATATGATGTTTAAGAAATTGTAAGCAAATTAGAAATATAACTAGTAGGGTTGGTTAAATAAATTGATGTCCATATGATGAAATAAGGCCATGCAGCTAGTTGAAATTATGCAAGACCTGTCAAGCATGGAGGAATGCTCCTGATGTTTTTGTATTAAATTATATATGTACACATACACAGTTGTGCACAGGAATAAAGACACACCATCATTGTAAGTGATGTCCCTTAGGTTGTAAGATGAAGGAATTTTTATTCTCGTTGTACTTTTCTGTATATTTCAACCTTTGTACAGTTTAAAGCTATCAGTAATAACTTGGCAGAGTGATTTAGGTGCTGTGGTGGGGACGGGAGCCTGAGTGAGGTAAGGGACGAGTGGAGAACCGCTAGTGTAGATGAGGATGTGAAGAGCGTGGGGCGGGGAGAGAGCTCAGGTGGAGACGTGGCTTCTAGTCCCAGCCCTACCACGGCTCTCCTTGACCTCAGCCTTGTGAGTGCTTCAGTTCCTTTGTCTGTGACAGGGATGCTAACAGGTCCCTGGTGACAGTCAAGTGCCCTACTGCATGTGATGACATTCTGTAAATTGTGCAGTGCACGAGCAACATGATATCATATCATTACATTTTAAATGTAATGCTGTGGCGCTCACCTGAGGTCCTGCTTCAGAGTCTTCCTCTTGTATCACTCTGTTGTTTTTGTCTGGGGGAGCCGGTGCACAAGTAAACTGTTAAATGTTTACTAGGTTTAAATTACACGACTGAAGTTCTGTACAGCTCAGGGACATAAGCATTTCTTTTGGGGTGAATCCTCAGCTAAGTAATGATTTTTATTCATCACTATTATCTTAGTGCCTTTGTTGTGTGTCCACTGTTACGCTGGGCACTTCAGCAAACACAAAATAAAGAAATGTAAGTCCTGAACCCACAGTTATTAGTGATGAGAAGTCTTACTGAAGTTCCCATGTTAGTGCTGAAGGAAATTCTCTTGGAGAATCTTTAGTGTAGACACAGGGGAAAACACTGAAGTCCAGAAAATGCATGAGTACAGAACCCAAGGACAAGGAATGAGCCTTGAGGGGCACATGCTGTTGGGGCCTGAGGAGGAAGGAAACAGCGTTCATAGGCCATCGAGACAATGGGATCAGCCGGAGGAAACTGAGGCCCAGGGCAGGAAGACCTGGTTGGTAGCTGAGCCTAGATTGTAACTCAGGTTTTGATACCCACATTGGCCCTTTTAACCTGACGCTTTGATATGTTATGTCAGCATAATATATTGAGAAGAATTTGATCTAGGAATTTGGTACTACGCTGCTTGGACACCCATGAAACCTGATTTAAAATCTCATTGTACCAAAATTCCTCAGTTCCCTTGAAGACCTGCAGGTTTGGGCAGAAGAGGGGGGTGGGCACAGGTACCTCAAATCTGCTAAACCCATGGTTCCTGGCCAGAGTGAAAAATCTTACTAGAAAAGAATGACAAACATTTTGTTTATAACAGTTCTTTTCCCAAGTTTCACCAGAGGTCCTGTTGTTCAGATCTATCTAGCGTATTCTAAAAAGTGAGCAGTTTAGGATAGATGAAGGAGGGAGGAAGTTATTACAGGATAAACCCTTTTGGTGAGAAATAATCTAAGGACATATTCCAGAGGAATTATTTCTTTTAAATTAGCAGTGTCTTTCACATTTAACATTTATATTGGTCATCCTTGGAATCCTCTGACTGAATCCAAATTTTAAGTTCTGGTTATACAGCTCCAGAAAGCCATGGGACAGCACCTGTTGGCCTTCAGAGCAGTTTCCAGATCGCCTCCCACCTGACATTCCTGCCACTCACCATTGTCCCTTAAGCTTCTTGTCGCTTTCAGTTTTTGATCTCACATTTCTCACTGGCAAGTTTTGTGCATGGTCTCAATCTTTCTCTCTCTCCTCCCACATGTTTACTTCTTAATGATTTTATCCCAGTCTTTTTACCATCCTGAGTTCCTGGACCGCTTCCCTGGGGATTGTTAGCAACTGAATTCAAATAAGAGTCTGGACAATGTTGATTGCAATGATCTGTTTTTCTCCACTGTCCTGCAAAAATCTGAGCAAAAAGTACACATGTACTATGAGAGAGAAAAGAGGGGTTTTGATCTAATGTCAGAGGTTTGTGCACTGCTGCATCCGCTTTCTTTGACCCGTTACGGTGTGCTTACCCCAGGGGACAGTGACATGGCAAGATCATTACCACAGAATGAGATGCTACCTCTTATATAAAATTCTTTATCATGGCAAACCAATGAGGCTTATTACTTCATTGCTATGGGTAAGAATCATGACAGACTGACAAATCATGAATTTATTTTAAAAGAATCCACAGATAGTACTAAATCTATAACTTAATAGCTGTTATCATGGGGTCAAGCAGCTGTATGACCATCAAAGACACATTTTTTTTTTTTTTTTTAGATTAACTGACATTGTATGTGTGTGTTTGTTCCTTTTTAGCACGAGGTAGAACTAACATCGAGCTTAGAGAGAAATTCATCCTGCCTGAGGGGGCATCCCAGGGAATGACCCCTTTCCGATCACGGGGTCGAAGGTCCAAACCATCTTCGCGGGCTGCCTCCCCCACCCGCTCCAGCTCCAGTGCTAGTCAGAGTAACCACAGCTGTACATCCATGCCGTCTTCTCCAGCCACCCCAGCCAGTGGTACCAAGGTATGTACTGACACTGACCTCTCTTATGGCCTTTGTCCCTGTTCCCATATTTACAGAAGTTTGGTGTTAAGTGTAGCCTCTGAACGCCTCCAGCCAGGAGAGGAACATGAAGATACACTGACCAAGCTCTACCTAGACCAGTCTCTCCAGGCCACAATAGAGAACAGGACCTTTAAGATTTTACTTTGAAGGACATTATTAAAATACGAACTCAGATCGTTAAGTCAGAAACACTTCTTTCCACATAATCTCCCATCCAGAATTACTAATTTTGGAAATCCAGGCACTCTCTGTGCAGCTGAAGCCAGCGAATAAATTTGGTTGTTTTGATGGGTTACTTATAAAGTATGCTGTTGCCTTTCTGCCTGGTCCCTTTTATCCTGTTAAACTGATGCACGTTTTGTTTTGTTTTCTGTTTCTTTAAAATTCAGTGTCTTCTATTTATTTTTTGTGTTCCCAATTTGCTTCCTTTCTGTTCCATTTTCAATTGTTCCCATCCTTCCCTTTGGATTTCCGTTTCGCAGACTCCACTTCAGTTCCCTCGCTGTTATGACAAACCCTGGTTGGTAAACAGTAAAGCTGGCACCCCTGTCAGGGACAGCCATTATCCTGACCTCCAGCTGCCCAGCCCCGAGGTAGAGTATGGTTTTGCTGACTAAGGACACGGTCACGACGAGGCCCTCGCTAATGCCGAGAACTGGATCGGCTCCTCTTCCTGACACAAGTCCATGCTCTTTTCCATCTGTGTGGTGCTTGCTCTCACAGCCGATTCATCTAGTCAAGTGCTTTTCAGGGGTTTCTAACTCGGATTCACCAAAATTGGAGATAAACAAGAGATGCCTAAAACTGGATTAACAACTTGCTGCCAGTGTTTAGAATGATGTTTTTCCAGGGTGATGAACAATTGTCATTCCTGGTGATATGTTGATGGATATTATTTATAAAACTCGGGCCTCTCGGAGTCTCCAAACCTCCGATACACAGACGAGTTATGAACACTTGAAATTCAACTACGGTGCATGTTCAGCAGCGTTCTATCTTTGCTAGAACAGAAGAGTGGCTGGCGTCCCCTGCCCTGAGCCACGTCCTCAGGGTGGTTGATACTGCCAAACTGGTGTGAGGGGCGGGTGCTGCCTTCTTCAGCCAAACACCGCATCAGCGAACACTGCTCCGAGGCTCAGATTTTAACTTCTGAATTTAAGTCACGCGGATGTGTGACTAGTGGCCTAGTCACTTCGGTGTCTGAAGCCTTGATTTGAATACACATGCTGGCAGTTAAGCATGTTTGAGTGCAGTCTTTAAAATGGCCCAAAGCATTTGTGGAAGAGCAGTGTTTCAGAAACAAAACATGGGCTAGTGGCTTGTCTGATAGCGGGAAAATTTGCATTCTAGCTCCTGCTGGGAAATACTGGTTCCTTGTGCCTCAAAAGATAGCATTGCCTTCAGTCATGCAAAGCTTCAGCCCCAGAAGGCGAAGGCGGGAGATGTAAGAAACCAGTGCCTGTGAATGGGCTGCTGCTTTGGGATTCATCCGCTCTGAGCTAAAGCTCCAGTTCAGAAATCTGTCTGGTTTAGAACATGATCTGGGGACCTCCTGCCACCAAAACCCCAGGACTCTACCTGCTTATCTTGCTTTCCTTCTTCCTTAATGGCTCCAGTTTCATGAAAGTCTCAAAAGTTCTAAAATTTTAAATGTATTTATGAAGTACAAAATGCTCACAGGATTCTAATAGATCAGCCTTTTTGTTTCATCTTAAGGTTTTACCTTTTGCTCATTTCGAGGTTTCATCTTTCCTTACCTGTGGGTATTTTCTACAGGCCACATCCCGACGTGGACTCCAGCCCAGGGCCTCCAGGGCTGCGGTCTCGCCAGCGGCATGCTCACGAGCAGTAGCTTCTGAAACTGGTGCTCCTCCTCCTGTGTGGGCCAGGAGCATTTGCGCTTGACTGTTAATCACTTTCTGTCGCTTTTGCTTTTTTTCCCTAAATTAAATATGAGAAACACAGTGAAAACAGGTTGCTTTACTCTTCCATTTGTATGAACATCTTAAAGGTCCTGGAAAACAGTTTACACAATTTATTTCAAAGAAAAATTAGAATAGTGTTATGGTATGAGTGATATTTAAAACAGACTTAAAAATTCTTAATGAGGACTTCCAAATTAAGTCTACTACTGTCTTAAAAAAAAAAACAAAACAAAACACTCAAATGGGAAATGTTTCTCCTGCTGGTAGCAGTAGTAATAACGTGTATCTGTCCAGCTCTTTTTCCATTAGGAAGTGCTTCTACACATGATTTATTCATTCGGCAAGTTTTTATTGAGCCCCTCTTCTGTGCCAGACACTGTTTTAGGTGCTGAGGATGTGACAGTGAACAAAGTCCCTGCTTTCATGGAGCTTACACTTTAATACAGGCGAGACAAACCACAAACAAGGATATCTATTGTATGTCAGGTGGTAATAAGTGATATGCCAGAAAATAAAGCAGAGGAAGAAAACAGAAAGTTAGAGTGTCACTCTAGTAGTAAGGCAAGACCTCTCTGATGGGTCATTCAGCCAAGCCGCCCAAAAGAAACAAGGGAGTGAGCCACACAGAAACAGGGTGGGAGGAACAGTGAGGAGACCATGGTGGCTCAGTGGATTGAAAAAGAAAGAGTGTGCTTATCTGCAGTTTTTCCAGTGAGGGAAATGGACTGAAAGATCTTGGTTTGACTGAAGTTCCTGCACCCATCCAGTGAGAGAAGTTGGAGTGATATTGGCATCTTCATATGAAATATTTAGAGCTAGAACGCATATTTGAAATTTCTAGCCCCAACACTTCGACACTCAGGATTATTTGGATTTTTTTTGGCCATTTCTGGTGGAAATTTGTCAGTAACTTTCTAGTAGAAATATAGAAGACATTATGAAATTTTGAATTGGAACATAAGACCTTTTCTGGGGTGGAATCCTCAAACTATATGACCTAGGACACTTTCAAAAATCTTTGTTTTCCTGGACTTTTAATTTGCTTTTCAATCAGTTAGGTGTAAGGAGGCTTAAATAACCTTTTCAGATTGAATTTCAAAAATTTCACCTAGTAAGTAGAACTTGTTGAAAATTTTTTTTAAGGTTATTCCATCAACAGGGAGCAAGCTGAAACGACCAACCCCAGCCCTTCACTCTAGCCGCACATCCCTCGCTGGTGATACCAGCAATAGTTCTTCCCCAGCCTCCACAGGTGCCAGAACGAATCGAGCAGGTAAGTGCCTGCCCCCATCCACGTGCACTGGGGTGAAAGGGGAAGGGGAGTGGCCAGGCTAAGAACTGGGGGACAGCAGCCTCTGGGTGGTGCTTCACTGCTCCCCAAGGAAAGCAGATAATGAGAGCAGCACACAGATGTGATGTCCAAAGAGAGACCTGCAGATTTTCTGCTGCTCTTTCCTTTCCCTCCTGCCACTGTAGCTGCCTGCAGCCATGCCTTCTGAGAGCAGATGTGTCCACAGCTAAAGCCAGGCCCCTGTTCTTGACCAGAAATGACTGTATTTGAGAGAATCTAAAAGGCAGGAGGGACCTCCTGAAGTGGGCTTTTCCTCAGAAGGCCACCCAGTGTTGGGGCTGGCAGTTGGCTAGTAATTTTTCCAACATTCTGCATTTATTATAGCCACTGGCAAGCAGAGAACATCAGGGAAAGATCGCATCTGTTCACCTGTTGATATTCCCCATGCAAGTCCAGGAATTGGCCTCATTTCTGGCTTTCTGTTTGCCTGCCCGACCCCCCACCCCTGCTAGCAGGCTCTCCTCTATGCCCAGGTGACTGAGCAGCCCCACTCGGCACTACTCTGTGGTCAGCACACGAGGTCACTGTGCTGAGAGAAGCTGCTGTCTAATCCTTAGGAGGCAAGCTTCTCAAGCAGAATCACAAAGCCCGAAAAGGTTTCACTGGCTGCTGTGTAGATGAAAAGATGGGGTCCAGAAAGGCTCTGATCTGCCCAACATCACACAGCATATCTGGTGGTATTTACATCAGAGCCCTAGCCTCTGGTCGCTTGTCCTCGCCACCCCCCATGTTGTCTCTATTAAGTCTGCTGCTTTATTCTCAAATTCCAGACCCTAAAAAATCAGCCAGTCGCCCTGGGAGTCGGGCCGGGAGTCGGGCCGGGAGTCGGGCCAGTAGCCGGCGAGGAAGCGATGCCTCTGACTTTGACCTTTTAGAGACACAGTCTGCTTGTTCAGATACTTCGGAGAGCAGTGCTGCAGGAGGCCAGGGCAGCTCCAGAAGAGGGCTAAACAAGCCTTCCAAAATCCCGACCATGTCTAAGAAGACCACCACTGCCTCCCCCAGGACTCCGGGTCCCAAGCGATAACACTGTACAAGCACCCCCAAGCCTCTATCCACTTTGAAGCCTGCTCCGTACATTGGGTGTATATTTATTCTGAACAGGAGAAGTTATATTGTTAAAAGTGTAAAAGAATAATTGTGTTATGAAGCTGCCTTATTTTTTTTCTTTTTGTAAGTTACTATTTTCATGTGAATATTTATGTAGATAAAATTCGCCTCCTGGTAACCCTGTAATGGATGGGGCCCAGAAATGAAATATTTGAGAAAAACAAGTGAAAAGGTCAAGATGAGAATGTGTATTAAAAAAAAAAAAAAAGCCTCTAAATAGGGTTTCTGCGCGGTGCAGGGTTGTAAACCTGCTTTATCTTTTAGGATTATTCCTAAATGCATCTTCTTTATAAACTTGACTTGCTGTCTCAGCAAGATAAATTATATTAAAAAAATAATAAGAATCCTGCAGTGTTTAAGGAACTCTTTTTTTGTAAATCACAGACACCTCAATTAGCAAGAACTGAGGGGAGGGCACTTCTAATTGCTTTTTCCAATGTTTTTAATGCTGTGTGATTTTAGCTGAGGAGAGGGAATCTCCTCTAGGTAATGTTTGCACATGATCAGCAGAAGGAGTTCATCGCAATACTCTGAATCCTGTTTCAGTACTGGGTGTTTAAAGGACAATAGCTGCTAGAATTCAGGGGTAAATGTGACTGTTCCGAAGATGTCAGAACATTGGGGTTTTTAAGAGTCCTGGTTTGTAACTTTCTATTCAACCCAGCCACCAATAACTCCTGTGCTCACCAGGACCCAGGCCCTTGGCAAGGGGACACTCCTTGGTGGCACTGTGAATTACAGATTTGTTTATCTGCATTTTTCCTATTTATTTAAATGGTCGATCAACTTCCCACAAACTGAGGAATGAATTCCACGAGCTTATTCTGAAAATGTGGACATAAGACAAACATTTGCTCGTCCTTTAAAGGAGTTCACCAGCACACTTGTTATCAAGTCCCGTTTGCTTCCGTCTTTTTTTGTGCGTAATAAAGTCAACTGACCAAGTGACCATGAAGAGGGGCTGTCTGGGGCTCCCGTTTTTTAGCTGCTGTTCCTCTTCAGCTCCGACCATGTTGCTGTGTAATTATCTCAATTGGTTTTAATTGAGGCAGAAACTGAAGCTCTACCAATGAACTGTTTAAAAACAAGACACACTTTTGTATTAAAATTGCTTGCAGTAACAAATTTGTATTTCCTGATTTTCTTCTCAACTATTATATATAACATGTTACTCTGGGTATGATTGTGTTTTAGATACTTAAATGCATTATTCAGATCAAAACATCTTGGTGGATAAATTAAGGAGCTCATTAACAGATTTTTTTTTTCCTGTTTATTTCATCCTTGTTAATTTTAACAAAGCAACAAAGAAATAATCAGACTATTGTTAATGTAAATCTGTAGGGTATCTGCTCCACTTAGGTGATTACACAAATAGCAATATGGAAGAAAACTTCTGTAGTAGAAATCAACCAAAAGATCCTGGGTTTGAGAGGATGGGGCTGATTTCCCACAGTATGCTGAGATATCTGGTTAAATGACAGAATTTCAGAAGTGGATGCCAAATTGGTCACCAAATCTAGCTCCTTTCTTTTGCAGATGGAGACACCGGGGTGGGAAAGAGGGTTATTTGCCTGAGATCACAGAATTAATAAATGGCAAAAAATGGACCTTGAATCAAATCCTTGATTCCCTACTCAAGTCTCGCATTTCTATTTCCTCCAGCCCCTATTTGGCTTTATAATAATTAGAACAGCCAAATATTAATTCTAACAGAAGGAATTAGGCTAAGAAGTAAAGAAGACAAGAGGTAGGTAAAGGGTTCAAACTCAGGCTACCAGTGTTTCTGACCATTAGGCCATACTCCTCATGTGATCAGGAATTTGGTGAGATGCATAGGTGTTTGGCAAAGAATCCACCCAGCCCTGGGCTGCTTACAGTCTAGCTGGAAGCCCAGTGTTGCACAATACACTACCTGAGGACTCCAGGCTAGATCTGAGGACCCGGAGGATGTGGTGTGAACTCAAAGGGGAGTGCAGAGGGCTGGCCAGAGAAGGACAGTGAGGAGGACAGGAGATTCAGAGACCCTGAACTAGCCTGACACAGGGATACCCCCTTGACCCTGCCCCTGCCCCAGTATGCACTCACCAAGCCCTGGGGATGCAGCCTGCTAAACAGCTTCTCCTCTGCCCTCTACCCCGTCACCGGAAAGGATCATGGTCATTGCCCACCCCATTACAGTACTTGCCTCCATCTGTGGGCCCTGACTCTAATCTTCATCCCTGCAATCCATGTTCCCCTCTGCAGCGGACTCTGCCTTGGGCACTTTCAGTGGTGAAGCTGCCGCATCCTTATGGGGCTTATAAGCAGTGCGGAAATTTACCCGTTGGAAAAAAAGGCAGACTAGGCATGGGCTTAAAGCACCAACAAATGATTGGTTGGATTTAGAATGTGAGAGAAAAGTCTTGATTTTTTTAAAAGTTTGAAGTGATGATGGGAATCTTTAAAGTTCGGTGGACTTCTTGTTTCTTTTGAAGTTTCGTATTGAATCCACACTGGGGCCACCATAACCATCTGTTGTCCGGAGCCCTCATCTAGTCTCCCTGCAAGGTCCTTTGGGTCCGTATCTTGCCAGCCACTCAAGCCTCACCCTCACCCTGGCCATTTGTTTCCCAGGCTTTCCAGGCTCCACTGAACAGCTCACCTGCAGGGGAAGTCCCTTAACTTCCATGTGCCTCAGTTTCCTCATCTGTTAAAAGAGGGGGTTGAAACGGCATCTACTCTATATGTGCAAGCATTCAAGAAGTGACGCAGACCTTGCCTGGCACATGGTAAGTGCTAAGTGGTACCTGCATTATGCTCCCTGGAGTCCTGTGGCCTCGACACCAGCTGTTTCCTCTGCCTGGAAACTGCTCTCCAGCTCTCCCTCTGCCCTTTCCTGTCATCCCAGGCCGATTCCTTCCAGCCTTCCGAGCTCAGTCTAGGTGTCACTTCCTCCCAGCTCACCGCCTTAGCCATAGATGAATCAATGTAGTGAGAGGGCGCCCAGGAGGAGCCGAGTGTGCAGAAGGGGGCTGAGTCAATAACGAGTTTCCGTGTAGAGTCTTCTTTCTCTTGCAAGCCTCTGAAAGCCGAGACAATTAAGACGCGTAAAGGGCGGCTCCCGGGCGCTCTGGAAGGGCCCCAGAGCTCCCTGGCCCAGTTGGAGGCGGATGCGCGGCTCCCTCCTGCGGGAGGCGGGATCAGCACTGAGGGGTCCCCAGGGCACACAGCGAGAGCTGGCGGTGACAGTGCGGTCGCCGGAACATGGGGGAATGGGGGGTCTCGCCTGGGGCGCTAGCCAGGAGCACACGGGAACCAGGTGGGTGGCACGCACGCTGGGAGCAGAGACTGAGCAGGTGTCGCGAAAGAAGCCTCCAATAGCGCGTGCAAAGGGACAGCGGGCAAGGAGCCGGGTGGCCAGCGAGGAACTGCGATGGCGGCTGATGGCAAAGGAACGCGTCTCACTCTCCGGGCACGACTGGCACCTCGGGGCCTCTCTACCTCTAGACCCTACTGAGGCTTTTCTTCGTGTCTCGTGGAGCGACATTCCGCGCACTAAGGCGGGACTGCGGGGTCACTCCAATGGTGGGACGCAGGCCCCGGATCCCGCCCGGTCGAGAGTGCTGGAGGACACGCCCTGCGGGAGCGCAGGGCCCTCATTTCTCCCGACTGCCCCGCTACCCTCGTGTCCCCAGGCCGAGGCCCCCCGCCCGCCCGACGGTGCCGGCTGGGAGGGGAACCCAGCACGACCCCGACGACCCGGCAGCTGGACAGGGGACCCCTCGCCGGACCCGCCCACCACCGAAGAGCGGACGGCATGTCGGCGTCACCACCACCTGCTGCACCACCCGCGCCCCACCGCCCCTTCCCCCTGGCTTCAGTCCGGCGGCCTTGGCCCCGCCCCGAGCCCCCATTGGTCGGGAGCGGAGGGGGCGGGGCCCGACGGCGGCACGCGGGACCCACGGGCGGCGGAGGCGGGCGCGCGGCGCAGACCGCAGCTCCAGCTGGAGAGGCGCCGTCGGATTTGCGTCGTCCCGAGCGCAGACCGGAGCTCGCCCGCCGCCCGTGCAGCTGAGCGGGCCTCGGCAGCAGCCGACTGACGGCTCGGCCGCCACAGACAGATTGGCCGCCAGCCCCCAGCTCCCGGAGGAGCCCCTGCCGCGTCCACGCCGCCCGAGCCCAGCAGGTGCTGGGAAACCGCAGGCGAGCGCGCCCCGTGCGGCCGACCCCGAGCCCCGCCCGCCGTTCGCCGTCCGCCGTCCGCCGTCGGGGCGGCCGCGGCCCCGGTCCCCGCCCGGCCGCGGAGCGGATGCGCGCCCGCTGAGCGCCCGCCCGGCCCGGCCATGGCCGCGCGCCCCGGGCCGCTGTGGCTCGTGGGCCTGGCGCTGTGCGCGCTGAGCGGCGGCGGCCCCGGCCCGCGCGCCCCGGCCGGCTGTCCGGCCCGCCGCCTGGGCCCGCGCGAGCGCCGCGACATGCAGCGCGAGATCCTGGCGGTGCTCGGGCTGCCCGGGCGGCCCCGGCCCCGCGCGCCGTCCGCCGCCTCCCGGCTGCCCGCGTCGGCGCCGCTCTTCATGCTGGACCTGTACCACGCCATGGCCCGCGACGACGACGAGGACGGCGGCCCCCCCGAGCGGCGCCCGGGCCGCGCCGACCTGGTCATGAGCTTCGTCAACATGGGTGAGTGAGGCCGTCGGGGTGGGCGTCCGGGGCCCCGGTGACCGTACGACCAGACCACCGGGTGGACGCGCGGGTGCGGACGGGTCCAGGGGACCGCCTTGGCCGGTGCGCGCCCCTTTGATCGCGGCCACGCCCCCACAGAGGGCTGGGAATGCGGAGCTCAGGGCGGCCGAGTCCAAGGGCTGTGGGCCCCGCTCACTCCGACAGACGCGGATGTGAGTCCCATCGATGTGCGCGTTTGTCTCGCCCCTGGAAACACCCAAGGGTAGGAATCATCTCATGTCGGGTGGACCGGGCAGTGCCAGGAAGACAGTGTGGTCCTGGGGAGACGGATGAGTAAACAGGCCGGGATGCTGCCACAGTGATAAGGGCAGTACTGGAGAAAGGGACAAAGTTCAGTGTGGAAAGCCCCGGTGACATCATCAGAGTGCCCAGAGCTGAGATGAGAGCCCAAGATGTCATGAGTCCACAGCAGCCCGTTCCCTGGCCAGAGCCCCAGCCCCTGTAGGTGAGGGTGTGGCTGTCAGGGCAGGGGGTGGGGAAGGAGTGGACTCTGAGCTCAGTGGGGCCGTCGGCGGTCTTGTCACCCTGAGCGCAGCGCCTGGGACGTGGCTTGGCATGCTGTGAAGGTCCAGGCTGTGGAAGGACATGGTGGGCAGCTCAGAAGCCCCTCCTTCTCCCACACAAAGCCCAGCCCTTCCTCTCTGCAGAAACTCTGTACAAGTCGTGGAGCCATTTATGGTTAGTTTTCAAAGATGTCTTTCCTATTATTAAATGCTCTTTAATCTGCAGTCCTGACTATCTGTCCCCTATCCGCTTTGCCTCCTGTCTGTGGGGTCAGGGCTGGAGCAGACACCAGACTGGATCTGGGGGCGCAGGGACTACAGCTCAGGCTTAGATGGGAGAAGACCTTTGCCAAGGCCAACAGCCTCCCTTCACCCACAGCGTCACTCTTGACCTTCCCGACAGCCCTGTTACCAGACATGATCTTCATCCCCATCTCCCCGATGAGGACTTTGAGGCTCAGAGAGACAATGTTATGCCCAAGATAGCACAGCCTCTCTGTGGCCCAGTCAGGACAGGAGGTAGCCCTACATCCACCTCCTCAAGGAGCTGATATTTCTTTCTCCTGTTAGGAGGGCAGGCTTTCAGGGTGTAGAGAGCTTCCAGAGGGGTTTAGGCAGAGAAACCCAGGGGATGGAGCAGCGGCAGGTCTTGTGGGGTCTTTAGCCATTTGCTTCCTACACTGGGGCAGGCCGAGGGGACAGCCAAGGAGGCCTCTGCCCCCCCCCCCAGCCCCGAGCTGGTGGGTGCCTGAGGTGAGGGAACAGCAGGAAGCGGCTGTTAACCTCTGCTGAGAGCCCGGTGCCAGGCACAGGACTTGGGCCAGTGAATGCCACCTTCCTGGTTAGAGGGCAGGGTGGGGGATGCGGGATAATGGAGACCATGTGTAAAACTGAGGCCTGTCCTCAGAACAAGCTGACCTGGGGCTCAGAACCAAGAGGGGCTGTAGATACAGTTATCCTGAGAATGGACCCCATCCATTAGTGAGTCACTGCCCGGCCAATGTCCTGCTTCCCCAGCATCCCATGGTCAAGGCGCACACGGCCTTGGTGGGAGCTGCTGTTGTGAATCAAGCATCACCCTTAGTTCAGACACATCTGATTCCTCTTGTGCCTCTGCTGTGTAGTCTTAGGCACGTCTCTTCTCCTCTTGGAGCCACAGATCCTCCTTGTAAAGTGGGGCTCCTAGAGATCAACGCATCGTCAGGGTTGTTGTGTGTTCAGTTGATAGATGGGAGGAACAGAAAATCATGCCTCTGGTCGGTGAGCCTGGGCCTGGTTGCTCCCGACTCCGGTCCCTCCCAGCTGCTGGCCAGCCTTGGTTGGATGTGTGGGAATGTCCCACACTTCTTTTTTTAACGTTTACTTATTTGTTTTGAGAGAGAGAGAGAGAGAGAGAGAGAGAGAGAGAGAGGGAGGGAGAAGGGGGAGGGGCAGAGAGAGAGGGAGACAGAATCTCAAGCAGGTTCTGAGCTGTCAGCACAGAGCCTGATGCGGGGCTCGGACTCACGAACCATGAGATCATGACCTGAACCAAAATCAAGAGTTGATGCTTAACTGACTGAGCCACCCCAAGCCCTTTTCATGGGCTCAGAGAGGTGAAATGGCCAGTCCAGGGCCACACAGCGCATCCATGACATCATCCAGGGGCTGTGGATTCCAGATGCCAGCTTCTTCCCACGCCATCTCTGTGTGTTTCACGAAGATCGAAGGCCTCTGACGCTGTGGGATTAACAAGCAGATCTTTGTTCAGTGGAAGCCCGGTCTGTGGGCGGGCCCAGCCAGCTGTCAGAGGGCCTCCTTTATTCTGATGTGCTAATTGCACTAGTACAACTCCTTCAATTTGAGTAGTTTTAACTGGTAATTACCTGGGCTGTGGGGGCGGGGGGATTAGACACCTACCAGGATTCTTTCCTTGTTTGGAGGCCCAGGCCCCAGGCCCCTGAACCACCACCGAGACTAATAGCAGAGTCGCTATGGTGTCAGCACCCACGCCCAGGCTCCCACACCTGTTGCCTCCAGCTCCACCTCCTGTTGGCCTCATCCGGGTCCTGAGAAGCCAGACCTGCTGCCTGCTGGGCCCCTGACCGTCCATGGCAGCCTGTGGGACCCAGAGACCTCTAGCCTCCCACAGGCCTCTGGCCCGTGGGTCAGGCCTCTGGCCCGTGGGTCAGGCCTCTGTGCCCAGGCAGGTGCTGTAGGAAGCCCGTGTCATGGCTGACAGTGTCTCTTTAGGGAGGCCAGGACTATGGTCAGAGCTGGGGCCCCTGCCTGGCCTGTCAGTGAGTCTCCACCTGTATGCTCTTGGCTGCCCTTGGTCAGGACACGGTAATGGGGGCCGATACCTGTCCTGGGTGTCCCCTGTGCTCACGGAGAGGAGAGGACTGAGCTGGGAGGCAACACCCAGGTTCTTGTACCGCCTGGGCTCGCCACTGAGTCCTTCCTGTCCCAGGTCACCTCCCTTCCCTCTCTGGGCCTCTTTTCTCATCCAGTCCACAGCGATGGTGTCAGAAAACACAGGGCCTCCCGGCCCTGACCCCGTGGTTCCGTGTTGAAGGCACCTCCTCATGGCACCACCCCGTCCCCTGGGCTGGAGCGTGGGTCTGACTGGCTGCTCCCTGGGCGCCTCAGGCTGGCCCAGCCTGTGGGGAGGGAGGAATGAGGCCAGAAAGACCAACTGCGCACGTTGGTCCTGGTCCTTCTCGACCTCGAGCCGCTGGGCCAGCAGATGCCGTGTTCCAGGTTGAGAAACTGAGGCACAAACAGCCCTAAAGGCAGAGGTCTAGCCAGAAATGCATCAAGCCATCTTCACTTTTGTCGAGACCCTTCTCTGAGCAGACTAATTTATTCCCGTGCCTCAGGCAGCCGAGGACAGGGGGTGTTGACCTGAGGCGCTGGATTTGGGAGAGGCAGGGCTGAGTGGGAATGAGGGACCTGGCCCACGTCCTGCTCAGCCCTGTGACCTTGAAGGTACTTCCTTTGGTTCTTTACTAGGGAACTCTTTCATTTTTCACGAATTCACTCAACAGATAGTCATGTGGTACCTGCTCTGTGCCAGACATAGTTCTTTCTAGTTCCTGGGATAGGACAGTGAGCGAAACAAAGTCCCTCCCCTTGCGGAGCTGGCCTCCTAGTGGGGAGCAAGGAATACTTAAGCCACAAAGATGGTTGTCTAGACCACTGGTCTAGACAGTGACTCCCCCCCAGGGGGGCTCTGGAGCCCAGGAGCGATGGACAGTGGGAGGGCAGACAGGACCCGGGTGGGGGCTCTGACCTGGGATGCAGACAACATTTGCATCTTGATGCCACCACCGAGTCTCAGTGTGATCTGGGCTCTCCAGGCCACCTGTTAGAGCCTCAGTTTCGTCCTCTGTAAAATGGAGACACTCGTGTAAAATAGCCCACCCTGCAGGCTGTTCAGGGAGTGTGTAAGATGGCACCTGGTGAGGACCCTGTGCTCAGAACCTCTGAGTCTGTCTCTTCATTTGCATCACACTTAAGGTCACATCTTTGTTTTGAAAAGAGGAGAGTGAGGCTCAGAGAAGTTAGGTGGTTTTCCCAAGGCCACCCAGCAGGTCAGCTTCCTGTCTCCTCTGCTCTTCTCCTACATAGACACTGCCTCTCTGCCCAGACCTGGGCCTGGCCCACCATTAGGTGCAGTAAGTGTTGCCGAATTGGACTGTCTTTGAATGTATGTTATAAACTGAGAATCCTGTTTTTAAAGTGGTTTTATTGTTTGGGGATTACAAAATAAGATATGCTCATGATACCCTTCATACCACATTGAAACTTGTAACATGGGTGCCCCTGGGCATCCTTTTCCCACCAGCCCAGTGCCTCCAGGCAGTCACTTTTTGATTTCTATCACAATGCATTCATGTCACCTCTCTTTGGTCCGCTTATACCCGAAGCCTTACTATATATACTTTTAAGTCTAGTCTTTCACTTAATATAATTTTTTTAAGTTTTTTTTTTTTTTTTTTAAAGTAATCTCTACATCCAGGGTGGGGCTCGAACTCATGATCCCAAGATCAAATCAAGAGTTGGATCCTCTGCTAGTGAGCCAGCTGGGCACCCCTGTAGCGCTTGTTTATAATTGAATTGTATTGCATTCTGCAAGTATACCACATTTGTCCATTTTTATTAGTGGATATTGAGTTGTTTCTAGTTTGGGGTTATGAATAAAGGTGCCCAGAATGTGCTCACGTGGATGTATTGAGCCTATATTTTAATCCTGGCTGTCCCACCTGGGAGCTGTGAGATGCTAGACAGGTTCCTGTTAAAGTCTCTGAACCTCCTTTCTTCACCTTTAAGAGCAGGTGAATGAGGCCTATTCCCAGCACTGTGAGGGGAGGCTATCAGACACTGGCAACAGCAGGAACTTAACAGAGAACTCTGTTACATTTCACCTGTGCCTTTGCTCCTTTCATACCCTGTGCATAGAACATCCCTGCCTCCACCTCTTAAAGGGGCAGGCAGGAGTTTCCCACCTCCACTCCTCTTCAAGAGACAGGCTCCTTCTCTGATGAAAGTCCCACCCCCCCATCGTGTGTATTTCTCTTAGGATTTGAGTCACTTTCTGCCAGTCTCATTCAGGGCCATGTCTCGCCCCTATTTTACTCCCTGGGAAACCATGAACGACCTGAGAACAGGGACAGATCTGAGTCTTTGGGGCACCCCCACCCCGTGCACCCCATCCCCTGCATGGCAGGCACTCAGGGCAGACTGGCAAGGTTGAGGGAGGACGATCACAGCTGGAGGCAGGGAGCTGAGAGCAGGGGCAGGAGCCTGGGCCTGGTCGGTGCAGCAGAGCAGGGCCGCCCTCACTGTCTTTGTGGAGGCTGACAGCGGGTTCGGCATCTCCCTGGGCGCTTCCTGGGACCTCCAGTGCCCCCAGGGCCTTGCCTAGAAGAAGGTGGCTTCAGCAGGCATTCTCAGGGGGGCCCCCATTGACAGGAGAACCTCTTTGACAGGTGACCACCCCCCATCCCAGTATCACCACTTGGAGGGAAGCTAGGGCCACTCATTTTACCTCAGCTGCAGGTCTGAAAGTCCACACGAAGGGCCCTCACCTGACTTGCGACCCCTGGCAAGTCTTTGCCCCTCTGGGCCTCAGTTTCCCCATGTCTGCAGGGTTGCCCTGGAGGCCTTCCAAGCTCTGACCAAAGAATGTGCCCACCCCTGCCCACTGATGGGGGCTCCTCCAGGGGTGAGGCCCAGGGCAGGGAGGTACACCCAATCCATCTCCTTACGGAAATCCATTCCCTACGGGAGAGAGGGATGTGTCACTGTGACCGCATCTTTCCGGAAAAGTCCCACAGTTCAGTTCTTCCCCTGGGTTTGCACTGGGGAATCGTATCCTTGCTCAATCTCCTCGGATCTATTTTTGGCCTTGACAGACTTGATGTGGGGGAGTGTGCGGGTGTTCCCTTTTAATTTGGGGTCTGAAGCCGTCGGAGGCCTGGACCAGCAATCATGAGTGCAGAACCATTTATGGAAACAGCTCTTGAAAAAAGTCGGTAATGAAAACTGACTAAAAATACCTTAGAAATGGAGCTTTGGCCTCCTCTGGGAAGCACCGAGATTTCTGGGTGGGAGGAAGAAGCCCTTCAGCTGCAGACTTGGTAGGTGGTCCATTCTGCAGCCCCTTGGTGGGCCTGCACCAGCCATGGAGACCTGGGTCTTATTTTAGGTCTGAAGAGGGGGCCCTCGCCCTTGTCACAAGCAGGACCAGCCAGACAGGACCCACACATCTGCCTCTGGGACCCTGGGGAGCCTGCCCTCCCCCTTAGCAGCCTGGCCATGCAAAGGGGGGCCAGTCCCAAGGCAAAGTGACAATGTGAGTGACTTCTGATGGAGACACACTGTGACACGGAGGCCACTCCAGACCGGCAGCATGGCCAACCCAAGGGGCAGCGGCTGCTGGATGATGAGCCGCTGTCCCAGGGACCTTGGGAAGAACCAGCAGACACATCCCCTCTCTGGGCCCCCAGAGCACAAGGAGCTCAGTGGAAGTTCACTGAGAGCCTCCCGTTTCCACCCCACATTGTGCAGTCCTGCCCTCAGTTGTGCACCATCCAAAAGGGCACATGGAGCAGAGATGGGGACCCCTGGGACTGGGGAAAGGGAGAGGCTGGCAGGCTGATCTGTGTGGGGTCGGAGCAGGACGAGAGGAGAGTGGCCTTTGGACCAGGCGGGATAGGGGCAACTCAGGAGAGAGCGATTTGGGGAGGGTGTCCAGGGAGGGTGTTTGCAGCCGGAAGGCCGAGGAGGCCATGAGGTTGGGCCAGGTCAGCTCAGGGGGTCCTGGAACCAGAGCTTGGGCTCCTCCCAGGGGCCCTGTGGGGCTGGGGAAGGGTTTGAGGGCAGAAAGGTCAGATTTCTTTTTTTAATAGCTACTCTGAGCTGAAGGATAAAGATGTCTTTTGGAGTCTTACTATTTGGTCAGAAACAAGACAGATTTAGATCATCCGGATACCTCTAAATTTTGTCTAAGTCACAAAAATACCCAAAGTTTTTGTTGGTGTTGGGCTGGTGGACTCAGGGTGAGGCATCTGGAGATCTAGTCCATGAGTGGTGAGTGCAGAGCCTCAGACTTAGAATGTATTTGGCGACCGTGGTGGTCAAGGACATCTCCTGCACACAGTGGGTCTTTCCCACAAATGTGGAGAGCAGGGGTCATTTTATCAGAGGCTGTAGGAGAAGACCACAGATCCAGGAGTCCTGTGATTGTTTATTTTCCTGGAGCCACAGTAATGGAGTTAAGAAAGTAATGTCTTTGCTTTCCCACGTAGAGCTTTGCAGAAAATAAGGTACCTGTGGAAACAGGGCTGGCCTTGTCCATCCCCAGTGGTGGGCCCATGCCTGCCAAACCTCGATGGAGGTGCCTCGATGGAGCTGGCTGTCAAGAGCCTCTCTTGGCTGCTGGCTTCCAATCCACCTCACAGGGCCGTGGACTATCATAGCATCAAGAACTGGTGAGTTTTATCAAATTCTTCCCAGGTCACAGAGCCTCTTTGAATCCCTGGACAACACCTTAATCAACGAATCCATTAGTATCATTGGTAATAATACATATTGACACCATGTTGTCCAATTGATCTGCACAGAAATGGATATCACTTCTGTAGTATTCTTCTCCAAAATCCATAACTTCAGTCTAACGGGAAAGCATCAGGGGCACATGGGTGACTCAGTTGGTTAAGCATCCAACTTCAGCTCAGGCCATGACCTCACAGTTCGTGAATTCAAGCCCTGCATTGGGCTCTCTGCTGCCAGCACAGAGCCCGCTTTGGATCCTGTGTCCCCCTTTCTCTGCAGCTCCCCTGCTCTTGCGTGCTCTGTCTATATCTCTCTCAACAATAAAGATTTTTTTTAAAAGGAAAGAAAATGTCAGATAAACCAAAAGAGCTAGCCAGCACTCTTTAAAAGTGTCAATGTCATGAAAGAAAAGCAGAGTCTTAGCAATTGTTACAAATCAGAGGAGACCCAGGAGACCTAACAATTGAGTGCGATGTGGGACCCTGGGTTGAAGTCAGGTACACTTAAACGATGAATAGTGGAAAACCTGGCAAAAGTCTAGAAAAGACTATAGTTAATAGCACTGGGTGATATCGGTTTTGTGGTTTTGGTAATTATGCTACGGTCTGATTACGTACAATGTTATCATTAGCGGAAGTCGAGTAAAGCGTGTAGGGAAAGTCTCTGTACTATTCCTGCCAAGACTTTTCTCTAAATCTAAATCATCTAAAATTATTTCAAAATAAAGTTAAAGGCATCAAGTGACTCACACGCCCCTCCCTGCGTTTTCCCCAGTCCCATCCTGGTCTTGACGTCCATCACAGCTGGTCACATACAGTCGTCTTGTTTGCTGCCCACCTTCCCTGCAGCCCTATGAGCACCATAACCTCCATGGGGGCGGGTCACCCTGTCTCACTGCCTGCAGCCTCCCCATTGCCGTGCACAGCGCCTGCATCCAATAAGCCCTGTTTCCAAATGTGTCGAGTAAATGAATACATTTTCCTGGATGTCACCAGGAAAAATGAATGGAAAAAGTGAGCGTTTTTAGAAAGCCTCCTGAGCATGTGTAGTCAGGAGTCCTCTCCCACAGGCCCAAAAGTGAAATTATGGGAACGTTAGGAATCCCTGGCCCAGATGTTGCAGATCGGAGAAATAGTTTACTTCCCAGAAAGCTTGCTACAGGCATCAGTGATCCCCCTCAAGGCCACCACAGAGAGATGATTCCTGGCAGGACATATCTCGTGTGGCTGGGGTCCAGCACCCCCTGCCCCTCAGCCTGTCCAAATCTGCCAGGGGACCGGGAAATGAACTTCCCAACCCTGCAAGCAGTAGCAAAAAAAAAAAAAAAAAAATTACTGGGAAAACCCAAGAAATCACGTTGTACGGACTTGGCCTTTCCCATAAATTCCCTCTGCAGACTATCAACGAGAGCAGGGGTGTGGGAGGCAGCAACAGGCCACTTCCAACTTGATTTTTGTGCCATTCTTTCAACATCAGATGGCGGAGGTCCACCCTGATAGAGTGGAAGGAGCCCAGATGGGAGTCAAGACCCTTGGGTTCCCTCTCTCTGTGTGTATAAAAGTAGAAGGACAGTGTGTGCAGTGACCTCTGTCCTTGGAGCTCTGGTGTTCTGGACTATACAGCACATTCATTAAGGGTCAGTTTCTGCTTTTTGCCCGAGCCAGAGTAGCCTCAGTGGTGATTCTGAGGGGCTGCCTCTCTATGCCTGGGCATCTTTGGGAGATTCCAGATTCCCCAAGGGGAAGTGGAGGCTGGGCAGGAAGGTGCACTATGAAGGAAATGCTCCTGAATAATATGTTAGAGGCACTGCCTGGACAATAATAACCAAGTACCTGCTGCAGTAGCAAACACGGCCTTTTGCGGTTACATTTGACCCTGGATCAAATGACCATTTTGCAGATGTGGATACTGAGGCGAGAGGATCAAGTACCTTGACAGATCAGGCAGGTGAAAAGGAGGCAGCTTAATGCCATCCAAATGCGTTTCAGTTGAATTGACATATTTTTATGTTGTATAATCTTTTATTTAGAAGAAGAAAATTGTATGTCCTCCTCTTCTCCCCCATGGCTCAATTTCACAAACCCACAATGGAAGCTGGGAACTGGGGTCAGTGCAGGTACATGAGGCTCTCTCGACCCAGCGCACCTGGCCCCCCAGGTCAGCACGGGAGGGAGGCCGCAGGGTGTGGTGCTCCTGAGGAGCTGGCGGGCTCACGAGTTGTGCCCCGAGTCCCCAGATCCAGCATGAAATCAGCGTCGGGCCTGCACACGGAGATTCCCAGGGGCCCCAGGACCCGCCTGTCAGCTGCCACTGGGCCTTGGGATCAGATACATTCATGATGCTCTGAGAGGACACAGGTGAAGGGTGTGACTGAGCCACCCTCCTTCGCTCTCTGTGCCGTACCCTGTGACAGCCAGCAGCCTAGACTTACATCATCCTGCATGACTGGGATTACACAGCCACATAACAGGGTGGTCAGTGCAGTCCTCGAGTGGATGGAAATTGTCACCAAAGCTGTGCGTGTGTGTGAGTGTGAGTGTGTCTGTAGGGGGGAGGGGACATGCGTGTCTATATTCTTGACGTGCATCGCTCGGTGAGGGTCCAGAACCCTGCCCTCCACGCCCTCTGCCTGTGTGGGAGGACCCGCATCCGCTCTGGGTCATGCTGCCTCCGCAACAGCCTGGGCCACGGGTGGGCATTTGCCGCGTGTCCGGCACGCTGTCAGAGGATGGACGTTCTGTTTCTTCTCCTCCTCGGCTGGGGATGAGAAGCCCGTCTCCTCCTGTCCAAATGTGCGTCCACGGGCCCCACCCAGCCCAGCTGTTTGTCCATCACCAGATCAGGTCCTCACCGTGAGGACGGGAAGGGCTCCCCACATCCGCCTCCGCCACCGGCCCGGTGACTTGTGGTCACTGAGCCCAGTAGCCGGAGAGAGAGAGTTTTTAAAAGACTCAGAGACATGTAATTAAAATCTCAGTGTTGGGTTTTGAGGACGGCGCTGGGCGGCTCCCACCCCTGCTTTCCGGAAACACAGATTTGTGGTGTTTGAAAGTGACAAGAGGCTAAAGTAAGACGGTACTAAATATACTGTCCTGGGCACTTCCGGGCAGCTGGGGAGATGTGGGATTGACTCGCCACCCACAGCCTCCTGCCCAGACAGTCCAGCCTCGCCACCAGGCCGCCCTGGCTCCCCCTCCAGCCTGTGCTTCACCTGCCCCTCCACACATACCTTCTTCCCCACCCCAAACCACACTGCGCCCCTGCTGCCCAGAGCCCTGAACCCCAGCGGCCAGAGGCACAGCCCACGCTCCTGGGCCAGAATTCCAGCCCTCCGCAGTCAGGCCACAGCCACTCAGGGCCCGTCCCCCACACTGCTGCTCTGTGGACGCCCCAGCACCCCACACCGGTGCCTCTGGGGTCCCCTCTGCCTAGGATGCCTTCCCTGCCTCCTTCTCCACCCGACAAGACTCTGTCCCATCCTTCAAGGCCAGTTCAGATGTCCCCTCCTCCGGGAAGCCTGCTCAGATCCCACCACACCATGGGACTGTCCAGCTTCCCCAGGCCCTGACCAGGTCTCTCCAGGAGCTGTCACTCCTACCTTGCTACTCCTTGTTCCTTTCTGAGTCTCCCTCCGGCACTCCTTCTTCCTTCCCCTTGTCCCCAAACGGGGCCTGCCATCATCTCACCCTTTGCTGTGTTTTATGGCTGTTGTTTCCCCTGCTGGCACAATCTGTTCCTCAGCCCTAGGCCTTTGCTGAGGCTGGCCCCTTTCTTGTGCAGTGTCCTTCTCTCTCAACACATCCTCTCTCACCCCTCAAGGCCCAGCCCGTGTCAGCTGCAAAGGCTCCCCCTCCCCAGGCTTCCATGCATGTACATCGGCAGATTCTGGACAGCCCCTGGCTCAGAAATGTACTCAGTTATGTCTGCACCCTTACGTGGCCCTTTTCTGCCTTGGCTCTGATGTCCGTCTTCCCAGAGGAGGGACCTGACCTCTACTTCACCCTCGGGTCCCAGCGCCAGCAGGGAATGGGAATGGCAGGCCGGGTTTGGGGCTCAGGGGCCAGAAGTGAAGGCTGCTCTCGTTGAGCTGGTGTATGCTGGGTCCTATGCAGACGCCTCACCATGTAGCCCCACTGAGCCTTCTCAGCACCCAGCGGGCGGAGCCTGGGAGCAAGCCCCTTTGCAGAGGAGGGGGCCGTCACCACCCAGGCTGCCTCGGCCCCCAGCTCCCACCCAACTCCGCCCACCCCCAGCCCGAGCCCAGAACACGAGTGACCGCCGGTCCCGCTCTGTCTTGCAGTGGAGCGTGACCGTACCCTGGGCCACCAGGAGCCCCACTGGAAGGAGTTCCGCTTTGACCTGACCCAGATCCCAGAGGGGGAGATGGTCACAGCCGCTGAGTTCCGGATTTACAAGATGGCCAGCACCCACCTGCTCAACGGGACCCTGCACGTCAGCATGTTCGAGGTGGTCAGAGAGCAGTCCAACAGGTGCCTGCCCCACGCCCCACCTCCCGGTCGAGCTTCTGTCGGTGTATCGGGCCCAGCCCCGGAGGGGACATGTCCCAGAGGACAGAAGGGGAGCTCCCTGGAGAGCACACCCCCAGACTCAGAAAGATACTTGACCCCAGGCCTCGTGTCACTGTGGGGAGTGACCCAGAACCAGTCCTGCTGCAAGTCCGTGCCCCGCTGTCCTGGGGCAGGACCTTGGGCAGGTCACTGAGCTCCTGAGCCTCAGTTTCCACATCGCTGCGTGGGCGCAGTAACACCTTTGTGGGGTAGATGCAGTGAGATGAGGAGAGTGAGGCACCCGGCCCGAGGGTGGGCAGGCGCCCACTCGTGGTCCACAGGAGGGCCCTAGAAACACAGAGGCAGCTGTGCCAGCCCTCGGTTAATTGTTCTTTCGTGTCCACAGGGAGTCTGACTTGTTCTTTTTGGATCTTCAGACGCTCCGAGCTGGGGACGAGGGCTGGCTGGTGTTGGACGTGACAGCAGCCAGTGACCGCTGGTTGTTGAGCCGGAACAAGGACCTGGGGCTCCGCCTCTATGTGGAAACGGACGATGGTGAGGCCCAGGGTTGGGCGGCAGACCTTCTCCCGGGGGCTCCTCTGGCGCTGCTGGCAGCCGAGAGGGCTGCAGCCCCCTCCCTGGGCCCTGGAGGCCTGGCCTTTCTCAGCCCTGCACCTGGGGTGACGATCCCTGCCCCGCCGTGGGGGTCAGCGGGGTGCAGGGGCCAGGTTCCCGCAGCAGGGGGCCCCCTACTCCAGTGCTCTCCCTCCTCTCCTTGTGCGGAACCCACGCTTGAGCTGCTAAGAGAGAGTCTGTGTTTTCCCTCTCCAGGAGCAAACGTGTAGGCTGGGAGGTCCCCTACTGGGCAGGGCAGGAGGGGAAGCGGATATACCCTCAGACTTGATCAGAGAGGCCTGGGCTTGAATCCCAGCCCTGCAGCGCTCTCACTCGGTGACCTTGCAGGATACTTACCTGCTAAGCCTCCGTTTCCTCATCTGTAGAATGAGGATCACGCCTTCATTCGTGCCATAGGTATCTGGGGAAGAGCCTCCGTTATGGCAGGAGGTGGGATGGAGAGGCCGAAGGTGGGCACAAGATTGGCGTATCTGAGCTGCAGGAAGGGGCGGCCGTGGCTGGAGCAGTGGGGGGCCAGGGCAGATGGGAGAGGAGACTGAGAGCTGGCAGGGCGCATTCTTTTTTTTCAAGATTACATTTATTTTTTAACGTTTATTTATTTTTGAGAGAGAGAGAGAGCGTGAGCCAGGGAGGGGCACAGGGGGACAGAGGATCCAAAGCAGGCTCTGCACTGATGACAGAGAGCTGATGTGTGGCTCAGACTTATGAACTGAGAGATCATGACCTGAGCCAGAGTCGGACGCTTAACCAACTGAACCAGCCAGGGCCCCCAAGATTTTATTTTTAAGTAATGTCTGCACCCAACGTGGGGCTCCAACTCACAACGCTGAGGTTAAGCGTCGCATGCTTTACCAACTGAGCCCGCCAGGCGTTCCGGGCCCTCTGTGGGTAAACCAGGGCCTGGTGTTGGAGCGTGGGGGGTAGCTCCCTGTATTTCATAGCAGTGGAGGATGGCAGGATCTGAAAAGAGCCCCCTGAAAACACCCCCCCTGCCCCCCCCAAGGAGGACATCACTCCACCCCTCAGTGTGACAACGCTTAGCGACCTGCTTCCCAAAGTACAGTCGGGACAGGGTGGGGGAAGTAAGTTCACAGAGGAGAAAGCTGAGCGTGCTGCCTCGGCAGGTGATCAGGGTTCACGTGAATGTCACGTACCTCCCGTGTCCCCTTGACATGAAGGGATGGGAAGGGCCCTCCATCTCGTGGTCTTCCTCCCAAAACCCACACCCCGTCTAACCGTGAGAAAAACCCAGACAAACGGAAACGGAAGGTCTTAAGGCAGAGTGCCCTTCAGGTCCTTCGGCAAACCGTCATAATTACAAAGCAAGTCTGAGCTCGTGTGAGAGCGCAGAGGCGCCTGAGCAGTTGTAGCAGCTGACAGCCATGTGGGATCTGGGCGGGGACCCTGGAAGAGAGGACATGGGGAAGACCGGCGAGATCCGAATATATATCGTGTTAATTTATCATATTGGTTCATCAGTTGTGACAAAGCCACGGCCCTAACGTAAATGTTAACATTTCCCAGGGGAAACCGGCTCTGGGTATCCGGGGACTCTGGGCTGTCGGTGCAGTTTTTCTGTAAATCTCAACTAGGATAAAATAAAACCTTTCTCCGTATGTATCCAGAACGGCCCGCCCCTGACGTGAGCAAGGAGGGTGGTATGTGGGG
The DNA here is from genome assembly GCF_018350195.1 of Panthera tigris. NCBI lineage: Eukaryota > Metazoa > Chordata > Mammalia > Carnivora > Felidae > Panthera > Panthera tigris. The sequence continues at coordinate 30,348,172 of NC_056667.1, forward strand.
GACAAGAGCGCCGTCACAGAGGCTCAGGAGCCACCCAGTGTGCAGGTGGAGTGGGGAGAAGCTTGTCGGTAGCGGCAGAAATGGAGAAAAGTGGGCAGTGGAGGTATCACGGAAAATGTGGAGTGAGCCAGGGGCCCATTTTTAATAGATTTGTGTCTGAGTAAAAGAAGAGGAGGGGGCAGGTCTGAGGCAGCAACCCCAGAGCACTTTCTTTGGCGGTGAGGTCATTGGGAGCCCTGGTAGACGTCCAGATGGCCGGTCATCCAGGACAGGTGAGCGCGGGGGCGGGCGGCGCACGTGTGGGAAGCGCAGCCATCTGCGTGGCCTGAGGGCCAGGGGACTGGAGCAGGTCACCCGGGAAGGGTGTGGTGACGAAGAAGGAAGGGGACCACCCAGAGTTGGGGGTGTCCCAACAGGGAGAGGTGTGCCCGGAAGGGGCTCCGCGAAGGACCTCCCTTGCCCCCAGGGCTTTGGGCTGGACACGGGCGGCCTTGCCGCCAACCCCGAGGACTCAGGGTCGCGTCTTCCCCTCAGGAACGCCGCTGCCTCCGCAGCGGGGGACGCAGGGTCCGGAATCCCCTTGCGGGAGGGGCCCCTCACTGTGGGCAGGGGCGCAGGGGCCACCCGGTGTGAGCGTCACCGCCCCACGCGCCCTCCCTGCTCTGTGATGCTGTGGGGTGGCAGGCGTTGGCCTGTTCCCCGCTGGTCTCAGTCCGGGGCCCAGAGCCGGAGCACACGATGACCGTCCTCCAGAGGCTCACGCGCGCGGGCGCTCGGGCACCGCGTCCCCGCCAGCCGCCGGGGGCCCACGCTGGCCGAGGCCGAGGGCGGTGTGCGCGGCCTGGCCACCAGTGCTCGCGCCCGCGCCAAATTCTACGCGGATCCCGTGGAGGCCGTCAAAGACATCGCGGACAGGGCCAAGATCATGGTCAGCGGCTTCGGGCTCTGCGGGATTCCAGAGAACCTGATTCAGGCGCTGCTTCGCACGCGCGTCAAAGACTTGACCGTGGTCAGCAGCAACGTGGGCGTGGACGGCTTTGGGCCAGGCCTGTTACTGGAGGCCAAGCAGATCGCACCCGCCTCATCTGCTCCTACGTGGGGGAGAACACGCTGTGCGAGCGCCGGTACCTGGCGGGCGAGCTGGAGCTGACGCCCCAGGGCACCCTGGCCGAGTGCATCCGCGCTGGGGGCGCCTGGGTGCCCGCCTTCTACACTCCCATGGCCTACGGGACCCTGGTTCAGGAGGGAGGCGCCCCCATCAGGTCCGTGCCCGACGGCCACATCGCCATCATGAGCCAGCCCCGAGAGGTGAGGGAGTTCCACGGGCACCACTATCTTCTGGAGCAGGCCATCACCGCCGATTTTGCTTTGGTGAAGGGGTGGAAGGCCGACCGCGCCGGGAACGTCATCTTCAGAAAAAGCGCCAGGAATTTCAACGTGCCCATGTGCAAAGCTGCGGAAACCTCCGTGGTGGAGGTGGAAGAAACCGTGGATGTGGGGACCTTTGCCCCCGAAGACATCCACGTTCCTAACATTTATGTCGACCGCGTGATTCAGGGAGAAAAACACGAGAAAAGAATTGAGCATCTAGCCCTCAGGAAGGAGCACGATGAAAAAGCCGAGTCTGCAGATGACCCCGGGGCCCGAATTGTCAGGCGGGCAGCTCTTGAATTTGAGGAAGGCATGTATGCCAATCTGGGCATAGGAATCCCGCTCCTGGCCAGCAACTACATCAGCCCGGACATGACTGTTCATCTTCACAGTGAACATGGCATCCTGGGCTTGGGGCCGTTCCCACCCAAAGATGAGGTGGATGCAGATCTCATCAACGCGGTCAAGCAGACGATGAGCATTTTCCCCGGGGGCTGTTTCTTCTCCAGCGGTGACTCAATCGCCATGATTCGAGGGGGGCACCTCGACCTCACCATGCTGGGAGCCATGCAGGTCTCTAAACACGGTGACCTCGCTAACTGGATGATACCCGGGAAGAAAGTGAAAGGCATGGGGGGGCGGGGCATGGACTTGGTGTCCAGTCCCAAGACCAGAGTGGTGGTCACCATGGCGCACTGCATCAAGGCCAACGAACTCAAAATCTTGGAGAAGCGTACCTTGCCGCTGACCGGGAGGCGCTGTGTGGACCGGATCATCACTGACAAGGCCGTGTTCGACGTGCACAAGAAGAAAGGCCCGACGCTGATCGAGCTCTGGGACGGGCTGACCGTGGACGACGTCACAGAGCACGGGCAGCCCTTCGCCGTGTCACCGAACCTCAGACCCATGCAGCAGGTGGCCGCCTGACCCGGGAAAGGAAGCCCTGGTCAGAGGGTGTGTTTCATTTTCGCCACGGCCTCTCACCCAGAAGGGGTGTCATCACGCCTGTCCGTTCATCTGACTGGTTCTCCTGGCGTCTCAGACTCGGCTACCGCCAGACAATTCTCTCAAGAGGAGTATGGCTTTAATTAAAAACAAAAGGAGATCATTGGTGTTTCTCTTGCATGTTCTGTGAGTCCTGAGTTAGGTCTGGTTCCGTCGTCGGGCAGTCGGACGCCCTCCTCACTGATGTTTACGTTAAATTCCTGCAGCTCGGATGATCCCACAGGAAGGCTTTCACCGAGGAGCCTTTTCTCGGGAACGAGCCACGAAATGTGGGGGGAAGTGATGAGGGAGGAGTAACCACCCCCGTATCCCCAAGGCTCCTTCCAGTGTCAGCCCCTGCAGCTGACCCCCCTCCCGTCCCAGCAGGATCGTTCCTGAGCGGTGCCTCTAACGTGTCCGGTGCATTTGTTTGTGGGAGGTGATGTCATAGATCAAAGTTTAGTCTCTGGACTGATTAGTTCAACCAACTTGGCCCGGGGCCCCAGGTCTAGAGCCCGGCTGTTTAAGGGCTGACCTTTGCCAGCTGAGCAGGACTGGGATGGTTTCACAGTGAATCAGACACCCGCTAATGGAACAGACACGTAGCATCGTGTATGTGTGTGTGTATGTCTGTATCCTGTATGAGAAGTGCACGTGTGTTTCCATACGTACGTGCGTACATGTGCCTGTGCGTGTGTGCGTGTGTCAGGGTGGCAACACTGAGGTGATGTACAGAAAGTAGAGCAGTTGGCACTGTGTTTTAAGGAGCATAAAAGTCAGTAATCACCTCCTGTCGTTTAGTTTAAGAAAATACCGTGGGAGGGGCTCTTAGGTGGCTGAGTTGGTTGAGCATCCGACTCCTGCTCCGGTCACAATCTCACAGTTTCAGTTTGTAAGTTTGAGCCCCACGATGGGCTCGCTGCTGTCCAGCACAGAGCCCACTGCAGAGCCTCTGTTCCCCTCTCTCTCTGCCCCTCCCCCACTCACGTTCCCCCCCCCCACCTCGGAAAAATAGAAACATTCAAACAAAGAAAAAGGAAAATTCCACAGGAAATGAGAATGAAGAGATCTACCCCTTTCTCGTCTTTTAATGAAAGCCGGGAAATAACCTAAATGTCTAAAGTTAAGCTAATCTCTAAATATTATGGTACATTTTCTCAAAGGAATTTTATGCATTTGAAACGTTCATAGTGGAGACATTTTAACAGCAGTGAACATGTTTATGTGAAAAAGTTGGAAAACATAACAGACTTCTTTGTTAAGATGACCATTGTGTAAAAGTTCAGGTGACATGAAAATATTCCAGAAAGATGAAAATGATGTGTTGGGGTGGGCAGAGGTTTCTGAGTGATATTTCTTCCCCAGAGGTTACCTTACAGTTGCCCTTGTGTTACTTTGACAGTTAAGAAATCAAGAGGTCATTTGGAAATACAAAGAGGTACAGGAAGTTGGTTTCATTGGTGGAGTCGACATTTCCAGGGATCATGAGTGTGTTTCTCAGGGCATCCTCATCTCTAAGTAGCTGTGGGGTCAAATCCCATTTTCAGGGGTGTCCCTCTTCCAAGCCGGAGGTCCCCATCATGTCTCGCCTACACAGCCTTTTCTCTTTTAACCCACAAACCCGGGGGAGTAAGACCTTCAGTGGGTAAGAACTTGGGATCTGACTGAACCGCGGCTCCAGGACTTTGGCCAGATGTCTCTGCCCCACTGAACCCGGGGTCTCGTTTGTGGATGTCAGGGGACAGTTAGTGCCCTGCTCTTGGCAGTGCTGGGCAGAGCAAGCCCTGGGTGCATCCTGGTGGCTGCTCCAATCTGCTGGGTCATAAATCCATCCACACCCCCAGAACGTATGGGGTGGAAGGGAGAACTCGGGCCTCGGAGCGCTCAGATGGACATGGGAACCGTGGTTCTGCGAGCCCCCGGCAGAGTGGCTGTGACGTTTCTCAGCGAAGCATGAGGTCCAGGGGGACTGTGGAGACACATAAGGTCACGCGTGTGAACTAACTCGAAACCTATAAAGTGCTTCACAGATGGCATTGTTCACCGTTATCACGAGTAACGACCCTGTGTTCGCGAGGCCCCCCTCCCTCCATCTCCCTCAGACCTGGGACTCCTGTTTCCAGAGGAGCAAACTGAGGCCCTCTGCCTTCACACTCCTGGGCCCGAGCAGGCCCTGACAGGAGGGTCCCTGCTGTCCCACGTGCACGGCCCCTGCCCGTGAGTGATCGCCCTCTCTCCTCTCTCCGTCTCAGGGCACAGCGTGGATCCTGGCCTGGCCGGCCTGCTGGGGCGACGGGCGCCGGGCTCCAAACAGCCTTTCCTGGTCACTTTTTTCAGGGCGAGCCCTGGTCCCGTCCGAGCCCCTCGGGCAGCAAGGCCCCTGAAGAGGAGGCCGCCCAAGAAAACCAACGAGCTGCCACACCCGAACAAACTCCCAGGGATCTTTGGTGAGGTCCGGGAGGGGCCTGGGAGCCACCTGGAGGGGACAGAACCCTCTGGGTCCTCAGTAGGTTCAGGCCGGGGGTCACCCCCCAGCACTGTCCTGTGGACCAGCCTCTGCCCTCTCCGTCCCTGCCACCCAGAAGTGCTTTCTCTGCCCTCCCCTGGCTCCCAGGGCTTTTTCCAGAAGTCTCCATCAGAATCAGGTGCCCCATCCTCCGGGCAGCACAGCCCCTGGGGACCCTGCAGGATGCACAACTGTTTATGTGGAGGTCTCCCCCGCAGACTGAGGCCCTCAGGATCAGGAGTGGGGCTGCTCTGCCCTCCTGCCCTCCTCTCCTCCACGGGGAGTCCACCCTTTGGCTTCCGTGAGCCACTCGATCCCGTGGAATGGGGGCGGCTGGAGAGGTGGGATGAGGTCAGTACAGAAAAGGAGCCACTGATGGCCCAGGGTCCCCTGGGCTGTTTACTGAAGCATCGGGAGGGCCCACAGGTTGGAACTCAGGGGAGGCTGGGGTGAGTGCAGGGTTCCTCTGTAGCTATCGGACCCACCTGGAGCCATCGAAGTTTCTCGAGCTGGGTCATGACACCAGCAGAGCTGCAGGATGGGCTTAACGAGATCAAATACGTCTGTTTCACTGCATTCATTTATTCCCCAAGTGTGCCCGGTGGGGTGTCCCCCGCCCTGGGAGCTCCCTGTGGAAGCTGCCCAGAGCAGGAACCCCAGAACAGACCTGGCTTCTGTCCCTGCAGATGACGTTCACGGCACCGACGGCCGGCAGGTTTGCCGGCGGCACGAACTCTACGTCAGCTTCCAGGACCTCGGCTGGCTGGTAATTTCTGACTCTCCTCCTTCTTACATGACGGTCCCCACCCGGAGATGATAGGTGTATCTCCAGGGGCATCTAGAATTATGGGTGACTTTAATTTTCTCATGCATTAGGTTCTTCAGTGTTTTCTGAAGGCAATATGTCTTTCTTTTATAGTGAGGAGGTGCTTTTTGGTGAAAACCATGGAAATGGGGATAGTCTGAATCCTCAGCCAGAACATGTCAGGGCCGCAACAGGGAAACCGAGGCTGGGAGGGCAGTGCGTGTGCACGTCTGCTGGGACAGCAGCTCTAGAAGATGCAGGCAGTGGGGCGGGTGGGGAGGATGATGCCCAGTGCACGTGAAGGGGACAGAGCTGTGCCCAGCCCTGCCTGCAGAGGGTCTCCCGGTAGATGACAGGCTTCTTGGGGGAGCCTGCCTGCAGGGACCCTAGGCTTGGCTGATGGGGCTGGGGCTGCAGGTGGGTAAGGGGCAGCCCTGAGTCGTCTTGTGCCGTGTGCTGGATTCAGGGGCTCAGTGTGTGTGGGGGGGCATCTGGATGGCACTCACTTTCTCCTCTTTCCCCCCCAGGATTGGGTCATTGCTCCCCAAGGCTACTCGGCCTATTACTGTGAGGGGGAGTGCTCCTTCCCGCTGGACTCGTGCATGAACGCCACCAACCACGCCATCCTGCAGTCCCTGGTCAGTACCGCGTCCATCCTGTCCCCACCCACGGGGAGAGGGCTCGTGCAGCCAGGTGGATGGAAGCGTCTGCTCGGGTCTCAGGGAGCTCTCCCCACCCTTCACTGTAGGCACACGCAGTTAACTTCCCATGTCTGTACAGTAACTGGTCCCTATGTGGCCACGTTCACATGTAGACCCCTAGGTATATAAATCCACACACACCCGACTTACCCTGACTGTGCACACCCAGATCTGTGCCCTGCACATACACATGTAAGGCATCATGTACATATGTGGGCACCCAGATTTACAAGACATGCTTGCTTCCGGTCAGACACCACACACATCACCATGTCCCCCGGCATCCTCGGCCTCCTGTCGCACAGATGCCTGTGGGGTGAGTGACAGGCATGTGCATCCAGCCACCTGCTGCAAGGTGTATGGGAGAGCATTACAGGTGTGGCCTGGGTTAGGGGCTGGGCTTTGCCCCCACCCCCCCTTTTGTTCACCTTCCAGTTGTCTTCTTCCTGTTCCTTAGTTCTTTGTGTTTCCCAAAGTAGGTATGGCTACCAGTGCTGAGTCTGGGGTAACTTCACATGCTGAAAAATAATTTCCATGAAGAGCACTGTTGCTGTTGCTTATAGCTAAGTGTTTTACTACAGCTTTGTAGAATTTAAAATCTGGGATTGTGATACTCCCAGCTTTGTTTTTCTTTTTCACAGTTGCTTTGGCTATGAGGGGTATTTGTGGTTCTATTCAAATTTTAGGATTGTTCTAGTTGAAAAATGCTGTTGGCATTTTGATAGGGATTGCATTAAATCTGTAGATTGCTTTGGGTAGTGTGGACATTCTACCTATATTGGTTCTCCCAATCAGTAAGTATTGAGTATCTTTCCATGTTTGTTATCTTTGATTCCTTTCATCATTGTTTCATAGTTTTTGGAGTACAGGTCTTTCACTTCATTGGTTAAGTTTATTCCTAGGTGTCTTATTCTTTTTGGTACAATTGTAAATGTGGTTGCTTTCTTAACTTCTCTTTCCACTGCTCCATTATTAGTGCATAGGAATGCAACAGATTTCTGTACAGTGATTTTGTATTCTGTGACATTACTGATTGTATCAACTCTAGCAGTTTTTGGTGGAGTCCTTAGGGTTTTCTATATATAGTGTCACATCATCTCCAAATAGTGACAGTTTTTCTTCCTTACCAATTTGGATGCCTTTTAATCCTTTTTCTTGTCTGATTGCTATAGCTAGGTCTTCCTGTACTGTGGAATAAAAGTGGTGACTGTGGGCATCCTTGTCTTGTTCCTGACCTAGGGGAAAAGCTCTGTTTTTTAGCATTATGATGTTACCTGTGGGCTTTTCATATATGGCTTTTATTATGTTGAGGTATGTTTCCTCTAAACCTACTTTGTTGAGGGTTTTTTCATGAATAGATGTTGTATTTTGTCAAATGCTTTTCCTCCATCTATTGAAATGATCATATGGTTTTAATCCTCCTATTGATGTATTATATTGATTTACAAATATTGACCTACTGTTGTATCTTGGGAATAAATCCACTTGATCATAGTGAATGATTTTTTAAATATATTACTGGATGCAGTGTGCGGTTTTTACATCCATATTCATCAAGAATATTGGCCTATAGTACTCTTTGGTTGTAGCGGGTTTTTTGTTTTTGTTTTTTTAATCTGGTTTTGGAATTGGGGTAATGCTGGCCTCATAGCATGAATTTGGAAATTTCCCTTCCATTCTTAATTTTTGGAATAGTTTGGGAAGAATAGGTATAACTCCTTTTTGAGTTTTTGGTAGAATCCATCTGTGAAGCCATCTGGTCCAGGACTTTTGTTTGTTGGGAGTTTTTTGGTTACTGACTCAATCTCCTTGCTGGTAACTGGTCTGTCCAAATTTTCTATTTTTTCCTACTTCAGTTTTGGTAGGTTATATGTTTCTAGGACTGTATCCATTTCTTCTAGGTTATGCAATTTGTTGGCATATACTTTTCATAATGATCTTTCATAATCTTTTGTATTTCTGTGGTATTGGTTGTATCTCTTCTTTCATTACTGATGTTTTAAAATGTAAGCCCTTGGGGCGCCTGGGTGGTGCAGTCGGTTAAGCGTCCGACTTCAGCCAGGTCACGATCTCGCGGTCCGTGAGTTCGAGCCCCGCGTCAGGCTCTGGGCTGATGGCTCGGAGCCTGGAGCCTGTTTCCGATTCTGTGTCTCCCTCTCTCTCTGCCCCTCCCCCGTTCATGCTCTGTCTCTCTCTGTCCCAAAAATAAATAAAAAACGTTGAAAAAAAATTTTTTTTAATAAAATGTAAGCCCTTTTTTTCCTGAGTCTGACTAAATGTTTATCAATTTTATTGATCTTTTCAAAGAACAAACTCCTGATTTCATTGTTCTCTTTTTGTTGTTGTTGTTTTAGTAATGTCTACACCCAACATGGGGTTCAAACTCACAACCCCAAGATCAAGAGTTGCATGCTCTACCAACTGAACCAGGCTGGTTTTTGTCTTGAGTTTCTATTTTATTTCTGCACTAACCTTTAATTCCTTCCTTCTGCTGGTTTTGTTCTTTTTCTAGCTCCTTTAAGTATATGATTAAGTTATTTGAGGTTCTTTTTTGCTTTTTGAGTAAACTTCTCTGCATTGCTAAAACTTCCCTCTTAGGACAGCTTTTGCTGCGTCCCAAAGATTTGGGACTATTGTGTTTCTGCTTTCATTTGTTTCTATGTATTTTTCCTCTTCGATTTCTTGGTTAACCCATTCATTGTTTAGTAGTGTGTTATTTAACCTCCATGTATTTGTGCTCTTTCCAGATTTTTTCTTGTGGGTTTCTAGTTTCAGTGTTGTGTTGAGAAAAGATGCATGATATGATTTTAATCTTTTTATTTGTTCAGACTTCTTTTGTGGCCTATCTGACCTATTCTGGAAAATGTTCTGTGTGTACTTCTAAAGAATGTGTATTCTGCTGTCTTAGAATGGAATGTTCTGAATACATCTGTCAAAACCATCTGGTCAAATGTGTCATTCAAAGCCAGTTTTCTTGTTGATTTTGTTTGGATGATCTATCCATTGATGTAAGTAGGGTGTTAAAGTCCCCTCTTATTATTGTATTACTATAAACTACTTCATGTTTGTTATTAACTGCTTTATGTATTTGGGTGTTCCCATGTTGGATGCATAAATATTTACAATTGTTATATCTTCTTGTTGGATGGTTCCATTTGATTACATAGTGTCAAATTTGGCTGTTACAGTCTGTTTTTAAAGTCCATTTTGTCCCATATAAGCATCCTGACTTTATGCTCATGTTCCATTTTACTTTTAGTCTGCATGTCTTTAGATCTGAAATGATTCTCTTATGTAGGCAGATATAGGTGGTCTTTCCAACTGCTGCTTTTTTTAGTATCAGTTCCATTACCCTGGCTTTTGATTGTTTAGTCCAATTACATTCAAAGCAATTATTGACAAGTATGTATGTATTGCCATTTTGTTACTTCCCTTATGGTTGTTTTTGTAGATATTCTCTGTTCCTTTCTTCCCTTGCTCTTCTCTCATGATTAGTTGGCTTTCTTTAGTGATGTATTGGGACATCTTTAATTCTTGTATATCCATTATTGGTTTTTTATTTATGACTGTTAGGTTTGTATATAACATTTGCTGCATCTTGCAGTCTATATGAAGTTGATGGTCACTTAAGTTTGAGCCCATTATTTATTCCTCCTCTGCCCCCACTATGATTTAGGTATATGGTATCATGCTTTAAATCGTTTTATTTTGTGACTCCCTTGACTGATTTTTATAAATACTTATTTTTTACTGCTTTTGTGGTTCCTACTTTTCTTTTTTTTTTAAATAATTAAATGTTTATTTTTGAGAGAGAGAGAGAGACTGAGCATGAGCAGGGGAGGAGCAGAGAGAGAGGGAGACACAGAATCCGATGCAGGCTCCAGGCTCCGAGCTGTCAGCACAGAGCCTGATGCAGGGCTAGAACCCAGACTGTAAGATCATGACCTGAGCCGAAGTCGGACACTTAACTGACTCTGCCATCCAGGCGCCCTTTAGTGTTTATTTTTGAGAGAGCGAGAGCAAGCGCATGAGCGGGGGAGGGGCAGAGAGAGAGGGAGACACAGAATCCAAAGCAGGCTCCAGGCTCTGAGCTGTCAGCACAGAGCCAGACGTGGGGCTCGAACCCACAACTGTGAGATCATGACCTGAGCCAAAGCTGGATGCTTAGCCGACTGAGCCACCCAGGCACCCCTGCTGCTACTTTTTTAATCTTACTTATGGTCTTTTCTTTCTACTCAGACTCCCCTTTAAACTTCTTTTAGGGCTGGTTTAGTGGTCATGAATTCCTTTAACTTTCGTTTCCAGGGAAGCTTTCTCTCTATTCGGATTGATAGCCTTGCTGGATAGAGTACTGTGGCTGCAAACTTTTCCTTTCAGCACTTTGAATATATCATGCTACTCTGCAGTTTCTACTGAAAAATCAGCTGAAAGCCTTGTGGGGTTTTTCTTGTATAGAACTTTTTTTTTTTTTTCCTCTTGCTACTTTTGAAATTCTCTATCATTGCTTTTTGTCACTTTAATTTCTATATGTCTTAGTGTGGACCTCCTTGGGTTGATTTTGTTCGGGAACCTCTGTACCTCCTGGATCTGGATTTGTTTCCTTATTTCTCAAATAAATTTTCTGACCCCTCCTTTTTTCTCATTCTGGGATCCCTATAATGTAAATGTTATATGCTTGATGATGTTGCTGAGTTCCCTAAGTGTATTCTCATTTTGCATAACTTTTCTCATCTGGCGAACTTATTTTCCACTACTCTGTCCTCCAGGTCACTGATTCATTTTCTGATTCCTCTGGCCTGCTGTTTATTCCATCCTAGTGTGTTCTAAATTTCACTTACTGTATTTTTTTTTTTTTTTTTTAAGAGAGAGAGAGTGCGAGTGGGGTAGGGGCAGAGAGAGAGTGACACAGAATCCGAAGCAGGCTCCAGGTTCTGTCAGCAGACGCCAACACAGGATTCAAACTCACAAACTGTGAGTTCAGGACCTGAGCCAAAGTCAGAAGCTTAACCGAGCCACCCAGGCACCCCTTATTTATAGTATGCTTTGTCTCTATTTGGTTCCTTTTTATCTCTTTAAGGGTCTCACTGATGTCCTCCACTCTCTTTTTTTAAGTAGGCTCCACGCCCAATGTGGGGCTTGAACTCACAACCCTGAAATCAAGAGTCACATGCTCTACCAATTGAGCCAGGTAGGCACCCCTGATGTCATCCACTTTTCTCCAGTACAGTATCTTTATCATTCCTTCAAATTCTTTATCAGGCATATTACTTATCTCTGTCTTCCTTGGGTCTTTTGCCATGATTTTGTCCTGTTCTTTCATCTGGAATATATTTATCGGTCTCCTTATTTTGTCTCTCTGTTCCTGCTACGTCTCCAGCTCTTGAAAGTAGTGACCTTCTGAAGGCATCCTGTAGTGCCCAGCAGTGCAGTGCACCCCGTTCGCCGGAAGCTGGTGCTTCAGGTGTGTCTTCTGTGTGTGCCACATACACCCTGCTGCTGTGACACGTTTTCCTTCAGTCCAGTCATCTGCGATAGTTCTCTGATGTTATGGGCAATGTTTGGTCCCTGTGGTGTTAGTGGGCTGGTCTGGGGCCACTCTGGGCTTGAGTTGAGTCATAACCAGGCATTCGCAAGATGCTGTAGCACCAAACATAGGGCTCTTTTCCTGTGTTGTCCCTTGAGAAGATTTTGTTGGTGGGCAGGGCCTGTTTATCAGACTGTCTGCCCCCAGTCCACTGCTGGGGTGCAGCCTGACTCGTATGTGTAGTTGTCCTTCCCTCTCTCCGGGGAAGGAGTCTCTGAAGAGGTGCTGACCCCCGTCGGGGCTGCTCGCGCACTGCCACGCTTGTGGTCCCACATAGATGGGCTCCAGCCATGGGTGTGTTGGAGGGGGTGGATCTACGACGTGCAGTGTCTACAAGGTTTGCAGGTAGACCTCTGTGAGAGGGGACCAGCTGCCGCGGGACTAAGGCCCAGCCTGACTGGAGGGGTGGAGCTGCCAAGGCTTGGGGTGCAGGGAGGTGGTGTCAGCAGGATTTACACGACCGTCCTCTGCAGGAAGGGACCCAGGGTACTGGAGCTGAGGGGGGCATGGCTGGGGGAGGGCAGAGTGGCAAGTCAGGCAGGAGTGTCAGTGCTGTGCTGTTTCCCACAGGTGGCGGGTTTATGCTGGGGGACAGGAGGGAAACAGCGCAGGCCTGCTCCCTTGTTCCTGGAGTCCCCCAGTGATCTCTGTCCCTGGGGCCGCTCTAGGAGAGGAGTAAACAGCTTCCCCTTCCACACGTCCAGGGGTTTTTCCAACTGCTGCTTCAGTGCTGTAGCTCTGCCTGCATCTTCTCCGGCAGGGACTCGGTTTCCTCCTGCCCTCCCAGAGCCAGACAGCTTCGTCCGGGTCCTGCTCGGCAGCATCCGAGAGGGTGGGGGGCCCTGGGCTGCACGACACAGGGATGGAGCAGGTGTCCTCTTCTCTCCTGCCTCCCCACAGCCTCGGGCCGCCTTCGGGCCTGCAAGTGGGGGGCCCTGGCCCGGAGTTCCGTGTAAACTGCGGCTCGTCCTGCCAGGGCTTGGGAGAAATATTTTTAGGAAGCTGAAAATGGGCCGTTCCTCAGGCAGGCTCTCTCCTGGCAGTAGGGCTGTTCAGAGGGCAGCAGGTCAGCACACCCCGTCCAAGTTCCGCCACACCTGAGAGCCATGCGACTCTGGGCACCACGCGGGGCCTCCGTGCCCTCCGTCTTGGTCGGCCCAGAACAGTAGTTGCCTTAGAAGTTGTTATCAGGGGTGGCAAGTGCCTTGAGGAGTAACAGCACTGAACACGAGGATGGACCTAGGATTCTAGGTCTCTCCTGTTCTGTGATCGTTCACTGGCTCACAGCCGGGAGGGGAGACAGATGGCAAACAGCTAATGGGGACAAGATATGATCAGGGACGTTACAGGAGCACATGGGAGGAGCGGAGGGGACCCCAGAGGGGTGGAGCGGCAGAGGGACTGGGCACCGGGCACGCCATGTGCTGGAGACCAGTGAGCGGGTCGTGGCCTCTGAGGGGAGTGAATGTGGAGGGAGGGAGCCAGCTGGTGCGGGGAAGGGGTGAAGGGGGGCGGGGTGGGGAACATCTACAGGTTAGCGCCAGCCCGGGCTGCAGAGGATGGAGCCGGGGAGGGTGAGCAGCTGGAGACCCCGGGGTCGGTGGGACCTGGGAGTCGTGGGAGAAGGCCGCGGTACTCACACCTGACTGCCGTCCCTCCCCTGGCCAGGTGCACCTGATGAAGCCGGACACGGTCCCCAAGGCGTGCTGTGCCCCCACCAAGCTGAGCGCCACCTCCGTGCTCTACTATGACAGCAGCAACAATGTCATCCTGCGCAAGCACCGCAACATGGTGGTCAGGGCCTGTGGCTGCCACTGAGGCCCGGCCCCGCCGCTGCAGAGCCTCCCGCCTGGATCAGGCCCCTCTCCAGACGCAGGAAACCCTCAAATGCCATCACAGCTCAGGTGGGGTAGCAGGAAGGACCCCTACTTGCATCCCTGCCAGGGTCTCCCCAGGTCCCTCTGCCCCCTCCCCCCGATGTCTGTAGACTGGCTGGCCTGATGTGCGCGGCAGCCTCCGAGGCATGCTGACTGCACTGTCTTCAGCTCAGACATCCTGTCTTAGGACCTGTCCTTGGGCATCCCCAACCCAGACTGTAGCTGACCCGGGCCTGAGGAGCATCTGGAGTGTGAGCTTAGCTGGCTGGGCTTTGAGTGGGGAGAAGGGGGTCTGTCCCTCTTTATAAGCACCACACTGGGAATTTCCAGGGCACAGAGATGCAGTTGTGCTCAGTAGTGTATTACTGGGCTCCTAACTTGGCCCACTGGCAGCACATTGGAAGAAGAACGAGCTGGATGAGCCTCATGCTAAGACTGAGGGTGACAGGGATGTTTTATGGCATATGCCTTCCCCTCCTTGGGAAAGTGGTATGATGCCCCCACCCCAACCCAGAAGCAAATAACCTTGGGGGCTTCCAGTTTCCTCTGCCTTTTTTCCATGTGAGGCTTAGCACTGACACAAAGTGAACTCTTAGCAGAAGCAAAGACAGTGGCTGCAGTAGGTGGTCCACGCTGGCACACATGCCACCCCTTCCTGTCTCCTTGCCCGTGGCTAATATCAGTAATCGACCTGGGCCCGTGGCCCAGACAGAGCCTCAAGACCCTCAGCACACAACTTCAGACACCCACCAGCAGATGAAACTCAGTTTCCCCACCCATTCTACCCACAGCATGGTGCTTGGGCCACCTCAGGCCAGGCACAGGGCAAGGAGGGAACTGTCTGTCTGCTAGAACCGAGGAGTTAAGAACAGGCTGCTCAACAGTCTATACCACATTGTGGGCCCAGAAGCACTGTGCTGTTTCTTGAGGCCTGTGAACCAAAGGTCCCTGTCCCAAGGGAATGACAGGCAGTAATTAGGCTGACCTGGGTGAAGGTTCCCGAAAATCGTTATTCTCCTCAGAGCAGCCGCCATAGGCAGTTGGGAGTGTTTGTTTGATTTCTGACTTGCTAAGCCTGTAATTTACCTGCTGGAGCAGACAGAGTTCAGCTGCCCGAGCCCTGAAATACTGTGTCATTAAAAGCAGATCCTGGGCCCGCCCAACCCACAGGCACAGCCCAGCCGAGGCGGAACCACCCCTGTGCCCAAGGATGCGCATCTCTGCCATCACTCTGCACCCTGAGGAGGGGCCCCAGGACAGCAGGCGGGGCAGCAGTTGAGGAATCTGGGGCCCTGCTGCAGGACAGCAGCCCCTCCACAGGGACCTGGAAGGGACTGTGGAGCAAGTACAGAGGAAGAGACCCTCCCCGTGTACACAGAGGGCAGGCCCAGACTGTCTGCAAAGTGGGGAGTTCCCTATTAGCCTGGGGCTTTGAGCTCTGGCTGGCAAGGGACTGAATCACAAAGTGGCTGGAATGTCGGGAGACCTGTACTTTGGTTCCAACTCAGCCACTGATGGGTTTGGTGTCAGGACAAGTTCCCTTCCTGATTCAAGCTTCAGTTTCTCATCTGTGACACAAGGATATAAGCCGCCTTCCTGCCTGAAACGCTGGCTGTCTCCTCTGTCACAGAGCAAAGACAGCCTGAGTGCCCAGCTGCTGTGTACATAGGACATGAAACCCGCCACTTTGGGGCCTTAGCAGCTCTCTCCTCCCAGTATCAACGGCAGTGGAGGTTTGAAAACTTTTAACAAATGTCAGTATTTGGTCTCCTCAACACCTAGCACATAACCTGGCATGTTTTGGGGATACCAGGAAAGCTTGTAGAATGAATGTTTTAAAGATGCAGACTGCCTTGTCCACTGGGTGTGCCGAATAGGAATGTAAGTATCATGATCTGAACCCCTTTCTGTGCAATAAAGCTGAAAGTACAGTGGTCATGGACTTCCTGACAGACTTCTAGAACCTCCAGCCATCTAACAAATTGAAAGCAACCAGAAAAGGCCTTGGAGAAGGGGGAGAATTATGGATGCAAAGTCAATGAAGGGGCAGCCATCTTACTTATATGGTTGCCTGATACCCCAAGTTACGTTCAAGGCTGCACGTTAGAAGAATACATAAGGGTGGTCAGCTCAGGCCCGCTGACAGCAAAGTAAGTGCTGCCAGGAAGGGAGGCTGCAGAGGAACAGCCAAGTCTGGGGGCAGGGGTGCAGGGGGAACTGCTCTGTGCACCTCACACCCAGCGCACCTCCACAATCAGAGCATGGTACTGGCCCGGACGACAGCTCACCAGGCAAAGCCCTGTTCTTTTGTGTCTCTATGTAAGGAAATGGGTGACATGCTTCGAGAAATGCCCTGCAATTTCACAGGAAAGGAGGCTGTGAATAGGATATGGTGGGTTTTAGAGCCAGTAGACCTGGCATAGAATCCTGGCTCTGCCTCTTGTTAATTTGACCAAATTATGTCACCTCTAAGTTAGAAGTTTTTCCTCTGGAGTATTAGTACTGCCCTTGCAAGGCCATCATGGGGATTTGGTGTGTCCACAAAGTACTCAGCACCGTGCATGCATGGGTACTGAATGAACAGCATTTACTAGTGGTCTTACTTTAAATGAATTTATATATCTGGGCCTCCCCTGTTAAAACCTTCCTGTTAAAACCCCCTCCTTCCAGAACATGTCCAGGAGGTGCTGCTGTGTCTACTTTAAAGCTGAGCTTTTCCTAAAAAATCTAAATTTGGTCATCTCCAGGGATGAGGTAGGGACTTCCACAATCCCCTGCCTGTGGGAGTCCTGGTGTGCAGGGACCTACCGTGACTTGGTGACCTGTGGAGCCAGGGCCTCTGCTGGGGACTGAGGATGGGGCTGTGTTTTGTCCCCATTTCCTCCCAAAGTCCAGAGTCCTACAGCTTCTGGGAAGCTGAAAGGGGAGCATTCCTGGGGTTTCTCTTCTTACCATGAAGCCTTGAGCAAGCATTTGGACCTTTAAAAAGAAAAAAAAAAAAAAAAAGTTTTTCCTCACTTGTGTGCTAGGGAAATTTTTGAAAATAAAAAACATAATCCCAGCATAATCCCCAAAATGCATAATCCCAGTACACAGAGATAAGCATTGTTAATAATTCCTTCCAGTCCTTTTCTTTGACACATACATGTTTGTCTTTATATAGAACATCTGGGTATTTCATGAAGTCAGGATCATACTCTATGTACTGCTTGGTGATCTGATTTACTTGATCTATGACATATTGAAAATTTGTTATTAAATCTTCTTTGAAAACAGATCTTGCTATAGCATCCCCTCTGCCCCAGTTCTGCCACAATTCCCTCCCCAGGTCTGGGGCCCCCACGACCCTACCATCGGGAGCACTAGCTCCGCATCAGGAAGGCAGGTGCTCTGGTCAGACAATACCTACGCGATCAGCAGGCTGATGGCATTGGGACCTGGCATCTCACCACTGAGGCTCAGGTCACCACCTACACAAGGGTTACGGGTGGACCCACATGATAAATTTTGGGGAAGCCCCTTACAGAGCACAGAGGGAGCAACTGCCACCTGTCAGGTCCCCATCCACTGGATTCCTGGCCAGTGTGCTAATCCCACTTTCCTAGGGCAATCAGGGAAGCACAGTGAGGGACAGAACTCCCTCCCCCCAACAACCTCTCCCCTGGTTTCACAGAGTTGTGACCAGTCCTCCCTCCTGGGGCTTCAGGCCAGTCGGTTCCCCCTCCCCACATGTAATCCCTAGAGCCAGCCTTGTTGAGTATTTCAAGTACATCTCTTCTCTCCCAGACATCACACCAGCCCTGAGTGGCTGGCATTTTCCTGGCCTCGCTGCTGCCTGTCCCGATAGCCATGACTGAGGGACACCTAGGTTAGGGAGCGAGGGTCCCTGCTGGGAATACTGCAGGCCATGATTTCAGTGATGGGAGCAGACGCCAGCCAACCAAAGGGGTACAAGCCAAACCCCACCTGAAGGCAGAAACCAAGGTTGGCCCAGGATGCTAGCTAGATAGAGAGAGGGCTAGCATCCAACCCTCTGCAGAAGCTGCCCTGGGGTCACAGGCCAGCAGGCTTCTCTCCTCCCCTCCAGGCTCAGCCTGACTTCAACTCAAAATGAGAACCAGCCCTGCCCAGTGGTTTCTGAGTGTCGAACCTTGATCTAGAGCCACTGGCAGGCGGCAGAGGAGCAGGTGGGAGCCTTGGACATTGTTTCTGATGACCGATGGTTTCTGGTGACCAGCCTCAGCACATGGGACATGCTGGGAGGTGGCCCGGCTGGCCAAACACTGGTATAGGGTGAGAGGCCACACATGCTACAGACTGTGGCACCAGACTCTGATTTCCACTGGGGCTGGGGTATGGGGAGGATGCAAGTACCATTTCGGCTGATTTCTCGTGTTTCCCCAGCACCACGCACAGCGCCTGGTAAAAGGACTCTGGGCATTCTGCAGTACTACAATTCGGACTATTGGTTCAATGACTGAATAATAAGTGAATGGGTCACCAAGACTGATTTCAGGTGCCCCTTAGACTCACGACTAGGTATGAGGGCAGGAATAGAGCATGGCTTACCTAACTCACTGGCCTCGTAGCAGAGGACAGGACAGAGGCACTTTGGCACCAGCTCTGACCTCTGCTGCCCTACAGTAGTCTGCAAAGGGTATAGTCTTAGGGACCCAGCCCGGGTGGGAGGGAAACAGCAGGGGAGGTGCTCTGCTTTGTCACAGGAAGATGGGCCAGTCACAGCTCTCTGAAAATACCTGGGACCTGGCTGGCAGGCGGCCATACAAGAACTAGGATTTATTTTACTAGAAGAAATGTCCAGGAGCCACATTGGCAGGATGAGGAGAAGCTGTGGCAGTAAAGGCCCAGAAAAGGCCACATACAGCCTGTCCACAATGAGGAAGGTGGCCCCTGTGCCAGCCACGCCTGGGAAAGAGCCAGAGGGAGTCCAGGCCATACCTGCAGAAGAGTCGCTGTGAGCTGAGTCCAAGAAGGGCCACGACACAAACCCCTGCTTGCCGCAAAGGGGACAGACACCCTCAGGTGCTGGTTCCCAGGCTGACAGCTCCCTCTTGGATACACAGGGGCAGTGCCAAGACTTTGCAGACTCACATGTACTCCCCACAGTTGGCAATGATCACCTTCTGCTTTGGCTTCCTATCCTTGCTGCCCTGGGTCTTTGTGGGGACAGAAGAGGGGGAGAAACAAGGGAAGGTGAAGATTAAGGACTGGCTTAGGGATACCCTCCCCATCTGCCCACCCCTGCCTGAGCAGAAGCAGCCCTCCCTGGGATCTGTCACGGCCCCTCTCTCCAGCTCTCCCACAGGGCTACACACCCAGGGCCCAAGTGGCCACCCATCTCAATCTGCTGCAAGACATCCAGGCCTTCTGTGACCTCCCCAAACACTATGTGCTTGCCATCTACCCAATCTGTCTTGTCACACGTCAGGACGAATTGGGAGCTGTTGGTGTTTGGGCCAGAGCTTACCATGGAGAGCAGGCCTGGGGGAGAGAAGGAGCACGTCAGGCCCTACCCTTGGCTCCCTGCTGTCAGACGTACATCTGTGCAGACTGTTGACAGCCCTTCAACCAGGCAGGCTCAGACTCTAGGATAATACCATGTGGATGCCTTGTTTGCCACTCAGTTGATAGTGAAATGGTGAGCAAAGTTGCTTAAATCATTTTATACTGGTTTATCCTTTCTTTCACTCATTCAATAAATACTTGTATTGTCTACTTTGTAACTTAGCTCCTGTTGAGCCCTGGGGACATTGGTCCCAGCCCTGGTGCAGCTCATAGTCTACTGGAAAAGAGTCACTCAAAAGATAACTGTGGATGTATCTCAGGAATGCAAGGCTGGTTTAACATCCAAAAAGCAATATAACACATTAACAGAATAACGCACAAAACCCATATTATTATTGCAATAGACACAGAAAAGGCATCTTACAAAACCCACAACTTCTCATGATAAAAACACTCAACAAACTAGGAACAGAAGGGAACTTCCTCAGTCTGATAAAGAGCACCTACGAAAAAACCACACAGTGAAAGACTAGATATTTTCCCCCTAACATCAGGAATAAGACCAAAACATCTGCCCTTACCACTTCTATTCAATATCGTACTAGATGTTCCAGCAACTGCAATCTACAAAACAACGAAATGAAATATGCAGATGACATGATCTTGTATAAAGAAAATCCTACAGAATCCACTAAAAAACCATTAGGACTAGTTCAGCAAAGTTGCAGAATACAAGATCAACATACAAAAATCAAGTTATTTTATACTCTAGCAATGAACAATCTGAAAATGAAATTAAAATAATTCCATTTATAGTAACATCAAAAAGAATAAACTTCAGAATAAATTCAAAAGAAATATAAACTTATACCCTGATAATTATAAAATGTTACAGAAAGAAATTAAAGAAGATTTAAACAAATGGAAATATATCCCATGTTCATGGACTGGAAAACTTAATACTGCTAAGATGGCAATACACAAATTGTTCTACAGATTCAGTGGAATCTCTGTCAAAATCCAACCGGCTTTTTTGCAAAAATTGAGAACTATTCCCCAAATTCATACAGAAATGTTAGAGACCCAGAATAGCCAAAACAATCTGGAAAAAGAAGAGCAAAGTTGGAGGACTCACACTTGTCAAATTCGAAATGTACTATGGAGCTACAGAATACATGACAATGTAGAACTGGCATAGGACACATATATAGATCAATGAAACAGAA
Source organism: Panthera tigris (assembly GCF_018350195.1). Classification (NCBI taxonomy): domain Eukaryota; kingdom Metazoa; phylum Chordata; class Mammalia; order Carnivora; family Felidae; genus Panthera; species Panthera tigris. The sequence continues at coordinate 30,368,752 of NC_056667.1, forward strand.
CAGAAAGTCCAGAAACAAAATCCTTACATTTATGGTCAATTGATTTTCAAGAGGGATGCCAAGACAATTAAAAGAACAGCCTTTTTTTTTTTTTCTTTTATTGAGAGAGGACACAAGTGAGCGAGGGCAGGGAGAGAGAGAGAATCCCACAAGAGCAGAGATGGGGGGGGGGAGAGGGGGAGGGAGAGAGAGAGAGAGAGAGAGAAAGAGAGAGAGAGAGAGAAGCAGGGCTCACCCAAAGCGGAGCTCATGCTCACCTGAAGCAGAACTCAAACTCACGAACCATGAGATCATGACCTGAGCCAAAGTCAGATGCTTAACCAACTGACCCACCCAGGCACCCAAGAACAGCTTTTTCAACAAATGACACTAGGACAACTGGACATCCACAGGGGAAAGAATGAAATTAGATCCTTTTTCTCACACTATACACAAAAATTAACTAAAAATGGATCAAAGACCCAAATGTAAGAGCTAATCTTTAACACTCTTACAAGAAAATATAGGAGTAAATCTTCACAACCTTAGTTTAGGCAAAACCTTCTGAGTTATGATGCAAAAAATATACTGATGGAAGAGAAGAGAGATAAATTGAACTTGAACAGAATTAAAACTTTTTGTGCTTCGAAGCAAAACAAAGTGAAAAGACAACCCACAGAATGACAAAAAATACTTGCAAACCATGTATCTGATAAGAGAACTACAGCTAGAATATTTAAAGAACTCTTGTATTTCAATAAAAAAGAGATAAATAACCCAATTTAACAATGGGTAATGGATCTGAATGGACATTTTCCCAAGAAGATTAAAATATGGACAACAGACACATGAAAAGATGCTCAACATCTTGCTTCCATCAGTCAGAAGGCAAATCAAAACCACAATGAGACAGCATTTCACATCACTAGGATAACATAAAGAGAACATAAAAGAAATAATAACCAGTGATTGTGAGGATACAGAGAAACTGCAACCCTCATAGGCTGCTGATGGGAATGTAAAATGGTGCAGCCACTTTAGAAAACAGTCTGGCAGTTCCTCAAAATATGAAAAAATAGTTATCCTATGCCCCAGCAATTCCAATTGTAGGTACCTACCCAAGGGAAACGAAAACATAGGTCCACACAAAAACTTATACATGAATGTTCACAACAGCATTATTCATAATAACCAAAATGTATAAACACAAATGTTCATCAACTTATGAATGGGTAAACAAATTGTGGTATATGCACACACTGAATATTAATTGACAATAAAAAAAATTAAGTACAGATACATGTTATATCGTAGATGAACTTTTTCGAAAACATGCTAAGTGGAAGCCAGTCACAAAAGGCCACATACTGTGGAATTCTATTTATATGACAGTCCAGAATAGGCAAACACTAATCGAAAGTCGATTAGTGTTTGCCTAGGCCTGGGGGACAAGGAGAAGGAGAATGCTAAAGGGTGTGGGGTTTCCTTTGGGAGGAAAATGTTCTAAAATTATTTGTGGTAATAGCTACATAACTGAGTACAGTAAAAACCACTGAAATGTATACTTTAAATGGGTGAACTGAATGTATGTGAACTGCATCCCAATAAAACTGTTTTTTAAAGAAAATCATGCTATGGAACAGCAAAGCCTCGTGGCACAGACATCTGTTCAGCGAATGGAAGCACAAGACGCAATCACCTAAAAGTATATGTGTCTGTGTGTGTCTCTCTCTCTCACATGCACACGCACACACACATGTAACAGTACCATGGAAGGCTTTCTGAAGGAGGTAACATCTGAGTTTAAAAGAGCCAGGTTCGGCAGAGGCTGAGGGAGGGTACCTATAAGCTCATCTGTCTCAGTGAGAAAGCCTCCTTTTCATGGCTGGGGCTCTAGACTGCATGCTCCCTTTGGATGGGGACCATGTCCCATTCCACTCTCAGTGATGGAGTTGATCAAGGTGCCTGACACATAACAAAACTGCCCTGTGAACATCAGTTTTAAATATTCAAATATTTACACAACTCTAGAATACAGTGGTGACCAATAAAGACTGGGTCCTGCCCTCATGAGGCTAATATTCTAGAAAGGGAGACAGAAAATAAGTGAAAGAATAAGTAACTTCATAATATAATCTCAGGTATTAAATATATGAAGAAAAATGAAGCTGACTAAAAAGAAGAGATGACAGGAATGCCCATTCTAGACAGAGAGCAAGGCAGATCTCTAAGACAAGGTACATGGCACCTGAAGGAAGTGAGGGGTGAACGCTGTAGATGCTAGAGGAAGAACATTCTAGGACAGGAAGTAGAATGACCAAGACCGTGAGGGGGAGTAAGCTGTGACTGAGGAACAGCAAGACTGCCTTGAGGACAGAGGGAGGAGCAGCACATTCTGGGAGCTTGGGAAGGTGCCAGGCCTCATGCCAGTGAGTCCTGCGTGATGGCGCCCCATGGGAGGACTCTCAGCCAGACAGTAACAGGACTGGGTTTATGTTTGAAAAGGATGGCTCTGACTACCTCACATATTGGACCAGGAGGGGAAGATGCAGGGGTGGAAACAGGGAGACAAGTGTGAGGACTTGGTGCTGGTGAAGGAAGGGTGAAGCAAGGGCAGACGAGAAAGTGACTTGAAACACGTGGATCTGACCTATGTCAGATGGAGGAGAAGGGTCGAGGAGGAGTCCTAAGCTGAACAAGCAGTTAGGGAGATGGTGGTGGCATTGCCGGAGACAGGGATGAGGAGAGGAAGGGTCTGGGAGAAAAGAACATGAGAGTCTGTGAGGTCTGAGACATCCAGGGGACGTCCAGGAGAAGGCGACAGGGAGAGAACAGCATGGAGGCTGACATGTGGACAGGATTCATTTACAGATGTGACTGGAAACCCTGGAAAACCTGGGACAGGAAGGGATTGGCCAGAGCACTGGTTATAAATAGGGTAAGACTGCCCCCTCGAGGCTACTTGGAAACTCCAAGCTATGTTGCTCGTTGTCAGGAATAATGGGGGTGCTACTGGCATTAGTGGGAAGGGAACAGGGAATCCAGATGTCCTGCCATGTCACATGTCAGGAAGAATTATTCTTAATCCTCTCAGACTTTCAAATGCCCTGAGAAACATTCATGTATTGGATAAAAATCTGTTTATAATGATTTGAGCTGAGAACCTAACTCCATTTTACATATAAATCCAAAGACTTATCTTTTGCACTGAATTTTTCCAGAAATAGACCTACTACATAAACCAAGGGACCATAATTTTTGGTTTCGTTCAGAATTTTACCAGGGGATTTTCACCATGTCAGGAAATCATGTTACTGTGATCCTGCCAACAAAATACACCTATATCAGTCCACACTGCTAACTATTGCTCTAGGCAGAAGTGTATGTTTAAATATTTCACATATTTAGTTGTGTCCAAGCATTTAAATACTGAAATACATACTATTTTATTGTAAATTACTTTCCTTTCATTTTCTTTCATATTATAATTATTACATAACACTATTTAAAAAAAATTTTTTTTTAATGTTTATTTTTAGGGGCATCTGGGTGGCTCAGTCAGTTGAATGTCCAACTTTGGCTCAGGTCATGATCTGGCAGTTCATGAGTTTGAGCCCTACATGAGGCTCGCCGCTATCAGCGCAGAGCCCGCTTTGGATCCTCTGCCCACCTCTCTGCCCCTCCCCTGCTTGCACTCTCCCAAAAATAAATATTAAAAAATATATATTTATTTTTACTTAAGAGAGAAAGTGAGAACCAGCAGGGGAGGGGCAAAGAGAGGTAAAGAAAATCCCAAGCAGGCTCCATCCTGCCAGTGCGGAACCCAACTTGGGGCTCAATCTCATGAACTTCGAGATCATGACCTGAGCCAAATTCAAGAGTCAGACACTCAAACGATGGAGCCACCCAGGAGCCCCACATAACACTTTTTTTTTTTCTTTTTACAAACTATGTGCTGGAAGAATATATTAGCTGTGACTTTCATTCCCACCTAGTAAAGAATCAGTTCTAAGAGGTGGGCACGAGGCTAATACGTTAAGAACCATTAAGTGAAGAGTGAGGGTAGAGAAGACAAAAAAGTGTTGAGCTCTGGGTCCCTGCAACAGTTCAGAGGTCAGGAGGGAGGAGACAGGAGAGACTTGAGACGCAGCAGCCAATAAGGATCTGAGTGGTGTGAGAGGTGGACTGCGGTGGAGGCTTTGGGAAGCCACTTGGATCCCCTTCAAGACCAAGACTCTCACTTTCTCACCTCCCAGGAGTGTGAGATGCTAGCGGCCCCAGGAGAAGTTCCACCCCAGTAAATGCCTTTGGTTGAAGAGAGCTGCTCACCCCTTCTGGGAATCAGCCAGAATTCATGACTGTCCATGTGAGGGTTCAGAGGCCTGGTTCCCAGGCCTCAATTCAGAACAACTCAGAAGGGCTATCCAAGCTCCAATGCACCCCCGGGACCAGCTGAGGCCTCTATGTGACTGATGGCATCTCAGTTACACTCTGCCTACTCTGCTCCCCTCATTCCCTTGCAAGAGTTGTCCCTGAGATCACTCTCTGCCTCCTGCATGCAATTCTCCATGAGTCTGTTTCCTAAAAAATCTGACCCAAAACAGCCAAAAACTGAAAAAAAAAAAAATCAAGTAGTGATAATGTGAATATGTTTTTCAGAGCTGTAGCAATAAAAGCCAAAAAATGAATGTTACCTTTGGCAGGGCAGGAAAATTATGGTGAGGGGGAACAGAAGAACATCATGTTATAACAAACTTCAATGATTTTCTTTAAACTATGTGCAAATTATGACTTTGATAAACATTTTTTGAAAACACTTTTGAGGGGCGCCTGGGTGGCTCAGTCGGTTGAGCGTCCGACTTCGGCTCAGGTCATGATCTCACGGTCTGTGAGTTCGAGCCCCACGTCGGGCTCTGTGCTGACTGCTCAGAGCCTGGAGCCTGTTTCAGATTCTGTGTCTCCCTCTCTCTCTGACCCTCCCCTGTTCATGCTCTGTCTCTCTCTGTCTCAAAAATAAATAAACATTAAAAAAAATAATTAAAAAAAAGAAATACTGTTTTTTTAAAAAAAACACTTTTGATAAACATATTTAAAAAATATGAATATTTAAGAAAATAGGAAGAGGTGCTTGGGGGGGGCTCAGTCAGTTAAGTGTCTGACTTCGGCCTAGGTCATAATCTCGCTGTTTCCGGGTTCCAGCCCTACGTCGTACTCTGTGCTGACAGCTCAGCCTGAAGCCTGTTTCAGATTCTGTCTCTCTCTCTCTCTCTCTCTTTTCTCTCTCTCTCTCTGCCTTTCTCCAACTCGCACTCTCCCTCTCTCAAAAATAAACATTAAAAAAAAAAAAAGAAAGAAAGAAAGAAAATAAGAAGCACACAACTGTGAATGTGAATAGTAGTTACCTCAAAGAGATGGGCTGGAGGTAGCGAGGAGAAAAAACTTTAGCTTTTAATTTATAACCCTAAAAATAGTTGTAACTTCCAGGGGAGAAAGCTGGCAGCCATCTCCTTAAGCAAGCAACCAAAGGTGACATCACAAATATTGGAACTGACATCATGCACTTCCTTACACGATACACTGGTAAGGAAACAGCATTCTTCTGCGGTGTTCCTGCCAAAACACATCACACCTACACCTAACCATGAGGAAGTACTAGGTAAAGATTGAGAAATAATCTTAAAAACGGGCCTGTCCTCTTCAAATTCATCAAGATCAAGAAAGACAATGAAAGGGGCACCTGGGTGGCTCAGTTAAGCGCCCAACCTTTGGTTTTGGCTCAGGTCATAATCTCACAGTTTTTGAGTTCGAGCCCCTTATCGGGCTCTGCACTCCTAGTGTGGATTCTGCTTGGGATTCTCTCTATCTCCGTCTCTCTCTGCCCCTCCCCTGCTCACACTCACGCTCTCTTTCTCAAAATAAATAAAACTTAAAAAAAAAAAAAAAGACAAAAAACTGAAAGACTGTTCCAAATAGAAGGAAACTAAAGAGACTTCTTTAGTGTGTGGTGTGTGAATCCTTGCCAGGGAAGAACAATTGCTAAAACTACTATAAAGGACAATACCGGGGTAACTGATGAAACCTGAATATGGGTTGAAAATTAGTAAACAGTGTTGTACTGAGGTTAAACTTCCTGATTTTGATGGTCATACTGTGATCACGTAAGGGAACATTTTTTTTTAATTTAATTTATTTTAAATATGAAATTTATTGTCAAATTGGTTTCCATACAACACCCAGTGCTCCTCCCAAGAGGTGCCCTCCTCAATGCCCACCACCCACCCTCCTCTCCCTCCCACCCCCCATCAACCCTCAGTTTATTCTTAGTTTTTAAGAGTCTCTTATGGTTTGGCTCTCTCCCTCTCTAACTTTTTTTTTCCTTCCCCTCCCCCATAGTCTTCTGTTAAGTTTCTCAGGATCCACATAAGAGTGAAAGGGAACATTCTTATTCTTAGAAAATATATAGTTGGGGCACCTGGGCGGCTCAAGTTGGTTGGGCACTGACTTTGGTTCAGGTTCAAGCTCCATGTTGGGCTCTGTGCTGACAGCTCGGAGCCTGGAGCCTGCTTTGTATTCTGTCTCTTCCTCTCTCTCTGCCCCTCCCCCACTTGTGCTTTGTGTCTCCCTCTCTCAAAAATAAACATAAAAAAATTTTTTTTTAAGAAAATATATACTCAACTATTTAGGAGTCAAGAGGTATGATGTCTTCAACTTCCTCTCAACTGGGACAGTAGGGGGAAGATACATCTATGTATATCAATTCAATGTAAAGTGTAGAGGGCAAAAAGTAAATTAATGAGTGGACAAAGGATATATGCATTCCTTGTACTATTCTTACAGAACTCTTATTCCATATACCCATAAGTCTACAAATACATCAAAACTACAAAAAAAAAATACAATTTATAACTTTCAACTGCCTACTCTTTCTAATAGTCCTAAGCCTTTACAGAACTTCGAAAATGTCTGCTCAGTCTCGTTAGTTACTAGATGTTGGGATCCCAACAGAAGGACTCAGATTAAAAGTGTTAAAGGCTCAGGATTCCAGGAAGCCCCCTCTCCAGCCTGCTCAGCCACCGGCATCCTGCCCAGAGTCCCGCTCACCTGTTGTCATGGGGACAATGTCTGAAAGCAGAAGCATCTGGATGCAGCCAGCTGGCTTGTTCCCAATCTTGATGTCCATGTACACCTGAGGATTTGATGAGGCCTTTTTCGCAGCGGGATCTCCCTGGGTGCAGGATAAATCATTAGGCTGGACAGAACTCGACCCCCCAAGTAGGAGAGCAAGTATTCTGAATACACACCAAGAACCCAACAGCCGCAAGCAGGCTACAGCAAGATGCTGGCAGGGAAGGTCCTGGGCCGTGAAAGGGAAGGCCACGGCCACAGCCCCCGGCCGGACACCCAGTGACAGGACACTTCAGCACCAGCTAACCTGAGCCCCACCTCGCAAGCTCATTCCCTCATCACACTTACCCTCAGACATGCCAGCTCGCTTCACCCTGCCCTGCGGTCACGGAACTTTCCTGGCCCATAGCACATAGCTCTTGACACATTCAAACACCAGTTCAAGCCCACCCACCGCACTCCTGTTACAGCGACCCACACCCTTGTCCTCCATGCCTACCCCTACAGATTCACAGTCCGGCTTCAATGGAAGCAGAAAGGGCTGCTCTCTGGCTTGGGCCTGACTGCTCAGAAGACTGAGGTTAATAAAAAGACCTTCCATTTTACTTCTAAGAAGTCTGCGATTTGCTCATGATTAATGAGGAGGTTGGGCCTTGCTTTGTGCTCCAGGTGGACCAGGATGACTAGCTGATAAACACAACATTCAGTACAAACCCTACCATTTGTTTCATAGAGAAAGCTCTATTGTCTCTGACCTATTTGTGGTGTGAACTGATAGGTCAAGATATAGGTATTGAGCTATGAGGCCCAGTACTGGAGTTGTTAAATAACTGGCTATCCAGTGGGGGAGGGCTGGCCACAAACACGAGACACACACAGATCCCAGAGCTACACAGCCTCGGTTCAAATCTAGGCTCCGTCACTTATGAGCTATGTAATGTTGGATAAGTTATTTGATCTCCTTGTGCCTAGTTTTGTCACCAAGAGTTGGAGATAATATTAGCACTTACCTCAAAGGATTATCATTAGTATTAAATATTTGTAAAACACTTAGAACAGTTGCTGGTATAGAGGAAGCAACATTTGAACATTTGTTAAGTAAATAATGTCAAAATAACGCTGTAAATGCAGGATAGAGGGAGCTACAGAATCCCAGAGGCAACAAAAGCCCGGAAGGGACACTGATCTCACTCAACTAGAGGATTCAAAAAAGGTTCCTAGAGAAGGCAGCAACCGAATTCAGCTATGAAAGATGAGTGGGAGATGGCGACACAAAGTAAGTTGGAAAGGGAATTTAGGCAAAGGAGCTGCTTAGGTAAAAACACAAGACACTTATAGGTACCTACAAACTCTGTCCTAGAATGTAAAATGTACATACAATGTGGAGAGGTGAGCAGGGTCTGAACACGGAGAGCCCTTCTGTCCCCCTAAAGGAGCCCAGACTACTCCTCCTATAGATGAGGAGTCCCTAGACTGCTTGAGAGGAGCCACATGGTCAGCTCTATGCCTTAGAAAGCTCCCTCTGGCTGCTCAGGACAGGAGGAATCGGGCCCAGGGTGGGAGACCAGCTAGGAAGCTACCATCATTATTCGTAGCAGAGATGACAGAGGCTACAGCAAGCCAATGCAGCAGAAGCAAACAGGAGAGAAGAGATTCAGGCAGGTGTAAAAGAGAATGATAGCAGGATATGGCAGTGCATCAGGTGTGGATTGTGATGAGGAGTCAGAGATGACAGCGAGGTCCCTGGTTTGGGTGACTGTGGAAGATGGCAAAATTTGCTAAGATTGGGTACTTGGGACAACCAGAGAGGAAGGAAAGAGGAAATCCACTTGGGACATGCTTTGTTGACTTATGGTAACTGGGAGACATGCAGGCAGAAACCCGTGAAACTCAGGAGCAAGGTCAAGGTGAGGACTAGAGACCAGGAAATGAGCAGAACACTGAGTGCTGCAATAAGCTCAGACATGGGACACAGTGGCTGAAACTACAAGGACAACGGGCAGAGAGGAATGGGGGGCTAAGGGAGGAACTTGGAGAAACACCGCTGCTCAGAGGGCGGACAGAGGAGGGGTAGCCTCCAAGTTATCCCCAGAAGTGACGGTCAGGATGGTGTATCGAGAAGCAGGAGAAAGTGCCGAGGCAGGCAGCAACTGGCTAAGGACGGAGGGATTGAGGCCTCTCTGGAATCAGGCCAGGAATAGGAAGACAGCAAGCCTGGGGCCAAAGTCTCAGCGAGGGAGCAGGAAAGGTCAGGAGGATGGCGGATACTGGTGAGGGGGAGTCCTCACTGTCCTTTCTCATCTCAGACCCCCACCTAGTTCAAGCAATCACAAATCGGTATCCAAGCATGCATACCATACTTCTCACCTAGAACCCCTCACAGACAAGAAAGCCACGCTTCTCCATTCCATTCACCTGCCGCCACCTACATCAGGAGCGCCCTGGGTGGAAAGCGCCAGCCCCTCCTGTGGAAGCACACACCTTCAAACCTCACCTCCTGGGTTTCCACTTTGGAAGGCTCCGTCCGACCCTCCTTCCTCTTTATTCTCTTCAAGAGTCTGCCCAGAAAACTTCTTCAACCAGTCATCACCTGACCACACTGAAAGGAAAAGAACTGAACAGATGTTAAGAAATTCAGGCTATTGGCCAGCTGTTCACTAGCTGTGCCCAGTTCTTCACTTTGTCAGCAGAATGGACACACCATGTGGCTCTCACAGGCAGAAGTTACCTCTCGGACAAGGGAAGCTGTCACTGGGAAATGTCAGGCCTTCAAGTCCAGCTCTCAGCAGAGGCAGATAAGAGTAACAAGGGAGGACTAAGCCGAGCCAAAAGGGAAGTTCCAACCACTGTCAAGGCCGGAAGGGCACAGTGTACGTCTACATCCCGGAGCAAGACTTTCACAGAGACCATGCCTCTAGCTTTGCAGAGAATCTCAAAGTCTATTTCCATGGAGGAGCTGCATTCTCCCCTCCCCTGTACACCACTCTACCCGTGTATATACTCCCACCACAGCAGGAAGTAAAACAGGGATAAAAAGGCAACAGAGGCCAAAGTTGAGGATGTGATTGGGAATCTGTGATTGCCCCCACTTGCCTGGTCTGAATGAGCCTTCCTTAACGCTCACTAGTTTGGCTAAACGGACACGAATTGTCCACCCAAAGAGTTCAGGTTCATTCTAAAATGACTGCAATACAACTCAGCTGCTTAAACCTTGTAAGGTTAATAAAAGACCTTCCATTTTACTTCTAAGAAGTCTGAGATCTGCTCATGATTAATTCTATGCTGGGAGCCCACACCCCGCAATGGCAAGCTATACACAAAACCAACCATAAAATGTCCCTGAGCCACTACACATTTCTTTTCTTTCAACACCAACAGGAAGATCTGTGCTGGCATGATCTTTGAATCTGAGCTCAGAACTCTGAAATTATAAGGGTAAATGCAGTTACCATGTATTGAGTCCATTTTTAAAAGTCAAGATCAGCACTAAATGGGAAAGAAATAGTGTTGCTGGCTGGTGGGGGACATGTTTGATGAAAAAGTAACAGAAAACACGGATGTACAGGAATATTATCCAAGAACAACTGACACTTGGGTAGTTTTTTTTTAAGTTTATTTACTTATTTTTAAGAGAGAGAGAGAGAGGGAGGGAGGGAGGGAGGGAGGGGCAGAGAGAGAGGGAGAGAGAGAATCCCAAGCAGGCTCCCCACTGTCAGCATGGAGCCCGATACGGGGCTCAAACCCACAAACCATGAGATCATGACCAGAGCTGAAATCAAGAGTCGTACACTTAACTGACTGAGCCACCCAGGCACCCCAAGATTTTTAAAAAAGGTTTGTTTTGGGCCTTTTCATGAAAACTAAAAAAATATGAAATAGGATTCCTTAATTAGTAACATTTAAGTTATAGCTATGCTTCGTTCCTAGAAACAAAGATGAATCAAGTACTAATTTTACTTATAGCAATTAAGAAAAAGACTGAATGATAGCATGAAATACCCTTATTTCATATTTAATCATAAAGACAGATTATAAGAGAAGAAAGGTTTATCATAAAGATAAAAAAAAGGGGAGGGTAGAAACATGTAAGAGTTTTGTTGTAGGCAAAATAACACCCCCCCCCAATGGTGTCCACATCTTATTCTCCAGAACCCGTGAATATGTAATATTATATGGCAAGAAGGAAGGCTATCGCTCGTTGGTCTGCCGACCTTCAAATAAGGATATTATATTGGATTATTCAGGTGCTCCCAGTGTAATCACAAAGATCCTCTAAATGTGACAAGGGAGGCAGGGGAGTTAGTTTCAGAGTGACTCAGGGTGAGAAAGACTCACCTGGCCACTGCTGGCTTGAAGACAGAAGGGACCAGAAGCCGAGGAATGAGGTCAATCTCTACAAGCTGGAAAGAAACAGACTCTCCCGTAGAGCCTCCACAAGGAATGTAGTCCTGCTCATGCAGTGAGACACATTTTGGACTTAAGACTTCCAGAACTCTAAGATAATGAATTTGTGTTGTTGTTAAGCCACTAAATTTTGGTAATTTGTTACGGCAGCAGTAGGAATTTAAACCACTTTTCTTTGAAGCACTCAGCCTAACAAACCTTACAGGTTTTCTCTGGTTTAACTTTACTTAGAGAGAGCCACTTTTGAGCCATGACTCAAAAGTTTACACTTTGTTGACTAGAGCCAACCACAGCAGTTTTCCATGAAACCCTGTCTTTTATGCCAGATTCACAAGTTTACTTTGCAATCCTTTTACACTCTATTTGCAGTATACTGCCCTGGACTAGAGGCTGGCAAACTTTCTGTAAACGGCTAGACAGTAAATATTTGTTTGTAATTTTTTAAATGTTTATTTCTTTTTGAGAGAGAGAGAAAACAAGTGGGAAAGAGACAAAGAGAGGGGGACAGAGATCCAATGTGGGCTCTGCACTGATAGCAGAGACCCCTATGTGGGACTTGAACCCACGAACCATGAGATCATGACCTGAGCTGAAGTCAGACGCTTAACTGACTGAGTCACCCATGTACCCCTAGACAGTAAATATTTCTTTGTGGGTCAAACAGAGTCTCTACTGCATATGCTTTTTTCCCCTTTTTTTCCAAAACCCATTAAACATATAAAAAACTATTTAGCTCATGGGCCATACAAAAGCAGGCTGCAGGACAGATGTGGCCTGCAGTCTGAATTTGCTGACCCCTGACATAGATACAAAAGTGTCAGGGAGAGGGGCGCTGGGGAGGCTCAGTCAGTTGAGTGTCTGACTCTTGATTTTGGCTCAGATTATGATCTCATGGTGCATGGGATTGAGCTCCATGTTGGGGTCTGTGCTGACAGCATGAAGCCTGCTTGGAATTCTCTCTCTCCTTTTTCCTGCCCCTCTCATGCTTGCTCACTCACACGCTCTCTCTCTCTCTTTCAAAATAAATAAATAAACATTTTTAAAAAACCCACAAGTGACACCTGGGTGGCTCAGTCAGTTAAATGTCCGACTTCAGCTCATGTCATGATCTTACAGTTCATGGGTTTGAGCCTCGCATCGGGCTATGTGCTGACAGCTCAGAACCTGGAGCCTGCTTCAGATTCTGTGTCTCCCTCCCTCTCTCTCTCTGCTCCTCCCCCACTCATGCTCTGTTTCTTTCTGTTCCCAAAAGTAAACATTAAAAAAAATTTTTTAATAAAAAAACAAAAACACACCAAAGTGTCAGGGAGAGACTCACCAACAAAGATGGTTGGCATTTATGCAAACATTTAAATAGGAAGGATTTCTGAATAACAATTCATTTCATAAGTAGCCAGTTCACAGTAAATACTTTCAAATAATGACAACTTTTGCTTCCTAGATAACTTGAGACTGTGGAAACTGGAAACACCATATGCACCTGAGGGTCCCATGTACTGTAAAGTAGCATCAAAAAATAGCTTCAGTAAAAAGCAAAGAGTCTCAGCCATATCATGTTGTCGATTGCCGCCGTAGCATCCTGCTAAGAGAATATAAGAGTTCATGTGTGTAGTCCAACTCTTCCTGTGGTTAGCACTCAAATAAAAACTCAGTAGCACACACACGGAAAAAAAACCCCACACTTTCCCTCCTTCCCTCCCTAGATTATATGCATTTAACAAAGTGTATGTACTAACTGCTTATTAGAGCTGGTGATGTAAGGATGTGTGCTCAGGCACAGAAACCTGAAAACACACAGGAGACAGGAACCAGCAATGCAGGCTCTAGAAGGCAGAGACAGATCTCTGCAGGATCTGTCTTCCACATTCTGACTACATGAGGCTCTGACTATGAGCCTGGCTTGGTGAGCCTTCCTTCAACCAGAACTTCTTGTCCCTTGGCAACTGTCACCACCAAACCAGGGTTTTGGGGGTTGAATCATATCCCCCGAAACTTCAGGTCTGCCCAAATTTCAGAATGTGACCCTATTTACAAATGGGGTCTCTGCAAACATAATTAGTCAAGATGAGGCCATACTGCATTAAGGTGGTCCTTAATCCAATCAACAACTGGTATTCTTGTAAGGAGAGGAGACATAGACACATGTGGGGAACAAGGCCATGTGAAGACAGGGGCAAAGACTGGACTGATGCAGTTATAAGCTACAGAATGCCAAGGACTGCCAGGAGCCACCAGAAGCTAAGGAGGGAAGGATTCTTCCCTAGAGCTTTCAGAGGGAGCATGGTCCTGCCAATACCTTGATTTAGATCTGCTAGCCTCCAGAGCAGGTACAGCTGTGAGAATAAATTTCTCTTGTGTTAAGCCAAGTTTGTGGTAGTTTGTTATGGCAGCCCCAGGAATCTACTACATCCACCCAAATGGAGGGTGGCACCTTTTGTAGCCAATGACAATAGGCAACACCAAATACTAAACAAGGAAAATTTCTTACCTCTGCCAATTCAAACTCAACAAGAGCAAATCCTTGGTGCTTTTCACAACAGCAGATCGTTAGTATGTGAGCAATAGAAGGAAGCATGCCATATCCAGACGCCATTTAAAAAAATGAAAATCTAGGGGCACCTGGGTGGCTGAGTTGGTTAAGCATCCAACTTCAGCTCAGGTCATGACCTTGCGGTTCACGAGTTTGAGCCCTGCGCCGTGCTGATGGCTCAGGGCCTGGAGCCTGCTTCAGATTCTGTGTCTCTCTCTCTCTTTCTCTGCCCCTCCCCTGCTCTCGCTCGCTCTCACTCTCAAAAAAAATAAACATTAAAAAAAATTTTTTTTAATGAAAATCTAATTTTTAGGGTTTCCTTAGTTTAGTCAACAGGGCTTCCAGAAATATTAAGGTTATTTTGTTCATTTTAAATAAACATAGCTGAATAGTGAACTAAATTTTTAAACTTTGTAGTATCCAATTCTACCACAACAGAATTTAAGACTTAAGTTACTTTCCAAGCATTTTAATAACTTGTTTATAAGACATACAGAAAGTAGACAAAGTTGTTTACCAATTATTCATTCCAACTGAACACCAACGGAGGACGGAGCGCTGACCTCACTACGGAGTTAAGTGATTATTAGTGAAGGAGCCTCATGCTTGTCCTCAGGAAAACATTATGTTAGCTGGCAGAAAGCAAGGGCAACAAGAGTTACTAATTTATAGAATTCAGGGATAGACGAGCCCCCAGTGGCCAGTCTTACTGTTTTATTTAAGAAATGAAGAACTCAGAGAGGTGAGTATCAACCCAGAATTAGTGGCACAGCTGGTTCTAAAACTCCTATCTTAGAAAATTACAACCAAGGATCAAATAGAAATATACACCATAACTACGATACCAATTTAAGGGAAACTCCCCCAGATGAGCAGAGTCCAAGGCCCTGCCACTGTTGCAGCTGAACTTTCCTGCTGCCTGCTGCTATTTAAAATCACAACGGCCAATAAGGGAGGTCTGGGCAGCAGGTGTGGTGGGGTAGAGCTACCCAGCACGGGGATGTGAAACATTACTCAGACCTCTTAAGAATTTTCTAAAACTAGCTTCCTACTGAATCTTACTATGCAGTTTATATATTAAATGATCAAATATCAAAGCCCCCAAGTGGTTCCAATGTGGAGAAAGCCTTTCTTCAAATCCAACAAACTGTCAATCTAAATTTCAGCCCATAGCCACACCAGCATCCTGGCCTTGTTGTCCTTGGAACATTCCTTTCCCATCACCAAGATCATAGTCACGTTGACCTAGAGAGACATCCTCCTGAACTTCATTACATATCAACCGTAAACAATGCACAGGACTTAAAATTCTTCTCAAATTCTTTTCCTGACATTAGGAATCCGAACAAGAGAGACACCGAAAGAACTCACCTGTTTCATAATCCAGGGAAAACTAATTATCCATGATGTCTCCAAACAGAAATAAAAGTAGCACGGAGAACTTTGTTGTTGTCTACCTCCTCTGCCAACCCAACAGCAAAGAGGAAGTGCCTTCTGAACCAGTGCCCTCCATACTCTTGGTACAGATGCTCTGTTAGCAAGACAGCCACAGGGAGAAGAAGGAGTCCCCAGTCTTTTAGGTATACAAAATGACCGGTGAGGTACACTCTTCCCCTATCCCCCTTCAGACTTACATCTAGCCCTTGGTTACTGTGATAGGTTCACTGCCTCCAGGGTCACAATCTCTTCAATAGTTACTAGAATGATTCCAAGAAAGTGCAAATCGGATCACATCACTATCCAGCTTAGCTTAATAGTCTCCAAAAGCTCACCAACGCCCACAGCACGGAGCCCAAATTCCTTAACACGGCATGTAATAAGACCTTCATAAGGTCTGAGCCTTGCCGACCTATCTAGCCTTTCTCCCTGAACGCAAATCCCAGATGTTGGACTACTTCACCTCTCCGGGCTCTTTTCTTGCTGCTCTCCATTCAGGCCACAGCCTCACTCATGATCTTTCAAACCCAGCTTCGGCCTCTGCGCTTCAGAAAGTTTGCCCTCACCTCTCCTGATGGAGTGAGTGTTCATTCCCCAAAGCCCTCAGCTCGACCCTCATCAATACTGTCTATTTTATGGTCACATCATGAGCCTTGCCAGCCCGCGCAGTAAGGCTGTTCCCAAAACTCCCCAACTATTCGGTGAATTCCTTCCTCTAAGGGGTCAGGGCTGCGGAGTTTATGGAATGAATGGGCTTGAGAGTTTGGAATGCGGTCTGAGGTCACAATAACAGATCTTACCAACTCTCCGAGACCAAGATCATAGAGGGAAAGGGCTCTGGGCAGCGCCAGGACCAGCAGAGCCGTCAAGTCGCGGGCGCTGCTCACAGGCTGAGGTGGCAGAGCCACAAGAGAAACCCACGCTAGCTCGGCAACGAACAACACGGTCTTGACTGCAGCCATCTTGCTCCCTGGCTCTTCCGCCGGAAGCCGAAGCCAGGCCCCGCCCCCGGACCCGACCTCGCGCTCGCTGGCGCAGCCGCTGTGCTCCTGGCCAGTGGCCTGCGGCGGATGTTTAGAGGGCACTCAGAATACAGATCACAAAGACATAGCGGCATTAACTGGGGAAGTCAGGAAATAGAAGAATCTACTTTAGATCCGGCCTTTATTTCTAATTATTTTAATGCCAGTGTAACATAAGTAACAATGTTATATTCGTCTCAAATGTAAAATATAGTGATTCAATAATTCCAAATATTGCTGTGTGCTCAAGATAAATGTAACCTCGATCCCCTTCACCCGTTTCACTCATTCTTCCACCCATCTCCCCTCTGGTAACCAGATTGTTCTCTATAGTTAAAGTCTGTTTTTGGTTTACCTCTTTATTTGGTCTTTGTTGTTTCTTAAATTCCGTATGTGAGTGAAATCCTAGGATATTTGTCTTTCTCTGGCTTATTTTGCTTAGCATTATACTCTAGTTCCATCCATGTTGTTGCAGACAGCAAGATTTCCTTCTCTTATGGCTGAATAATATTGCATTGTATATATACACATCTTCAGTCATACATTTGTCGATGGACACTTGGGCTTCCATATTTGGCTATTTTAATAATGTTGCAATAAACATAAAGGTACGTGTATCCCTTTGAATTAGTATTTTCCTACTCTTGGGTAAACACCCAGTAGTGTGATTACTGGATCATAGGGCAGTTCTATTTTTACTTTTGAGGAACCTCCTTACTGTCTTCCATAGTGGCTGGGTTACCACTCACAGTGCATTGAGGGTTCCTACTTCACATCCTTGCCAACACTTCCTGTGTTTTTAAGTAGGCTCTATGCCCAACGTGGGGCTCAAACTCATGACCCTAAGTTAGAGTTGCATGCTTTACTGACTGAGCCACCCAAGTGCCCCAAGTTGTAGTTCTTCATATATTTTGAATCCTAAGCCTTTTTAAGATGTCATTTACAAACATCTTCTCCCATTCAGATTGTCCTAGTTTTCTTATTCCCTTTGCTGTGCAGATCAGGCCTTAGTTATTTAATTTAAAGTGAAACCAGACCTTAAAGAAAATGGGGAGCCTGCTAAGAATATTCCAAGCAAAATGATACCTTGGGTAAGGCCCTGAGAAAAGACAGCCTGCCAGGTTTCAAGGAAAAGGAAAAGTGTTCCTGGAGGACAGTGAGGGCAAGTAGACTGGTTGACCTTGGCCAGGTGAGGATTGAGGACTAAAGGAACCACAACACACTTAGGACTCCAGCACTTGCTTGCTGTTGCCACTCAGACTTAGCCACCAAGCCTTTTCCCAGTGCCAGAGGAAATCTTAGCTGCATAATCAACCGAATGTAGGAAAGGGGACCCACAAACCCCAGCTAACACATCCAAGGAGGGAGGGGCCGGGTTCTGCTGATCTCCCCATACAGCCTTCATTCATGTGCCAACCCCAACCTGTACCCAATTCTCCCGTGCCAGACTTCTGTTCCCTGTAAGTTAAATGGAGGTCCATTATAAAACTCCTCCCACAACAATGCAATGGGACAGTTCTGTATACCTGGCTAACTCAAAATAGTCTGTTTATAACCATCAGGAAAGGATGATAGACTATACATACTAAAAGTTACTTCCAGTGATAACTGAATTTAACAGGGTAAAACTGGTCAGAGTGAAACAGGACAGGCAGTTTTATGGAGATTTTTTTCTTTATTGAGAAACTTAAGACTTGGGTACATCAAATAAAACCAATTTCTGGGGGAAAAAAATCAAAACCCACAATAGAAAAAAAAAGTTAACACTGTCTGGGCCATAGCAGAACCCAGAGAATATATTCTTTTAATTGAAAAATTCTAGGTGCTTCATAATTGACCTTTTGATACAAAATGACCTATTAAATTTCCAATTTGTGGTTCTTGGTGTTGAGGTCCATAGGACACGCTAGAAATCTTCAAACCTTGAGCTGAATTCCAGGAGGGATTATTTGGCTTTTGAATCCTGAAAAGAAAAGCACCAACACAAATAAATACATAATCAGAAAAAGCGCAGAGATTCTCTGAAATCTCTGGCTTTATAGAAGGTATTATAGAAAGCGGTGCTTACTGACATGTGGGATGGACGATTGTGTTGGGACTGTCCTGTGCATTGCAGGATGTTTTAGCAGCATCCCTAGCCTCTACCCACTAGATGTAACACATCTCCAGGTATGACAACCAAAATAAGTCTCCATTGGCAAATGTCCTCTCAAAGAGGCACCCCTGACTGAGGGTCACCCACTTTGAGGCTATGTACTTACTATACAGCCCCACCCCACACCCTTCCTGGCCATCCTGTACCCAAAGTGATGGTTCACTTGCTTAAATCCCCAATGAAAAGTGTTCAGGCCTTTACCATATATGCCCTTTTCCCTTGCCTCTGCCTATTTGGTTCGCTCCTTCCTCCACCAGGAGAGGCACCCACCAGTCCTTGTCAGAGGTCCTAGTTAAGCTTCACTCACTCTGCAGATGGGGGCCATGGCCTCCAGGTCCAGGAATCAACTAAAACCACACCCTGTAACTGTAGTCAGGTGTGTCTGCCTCTCCCACCTTACACAGGGCCTGTGTCCATTGTGTTCTCAGAGCTAAGCAGTGGCTTCACACGCAAGCTCACCTCACCAACCTTAAGCCAAACCAGGGAGATGTTCATAGAAATGAGGCTGTGGGATCAGATTATGACAACACCTTGTATATCCATCTAAACCAAAAAAGTCATTCTTGAAAAAGATCTAACCAGGTGCTCCTTATGGAGAAAACTGCCCTGTTTGCTCCTTATAATTTACAACCTGTTCTCTCTTTTCTCCAAATTAACTCCTTCAGATTATAGAAAATACTCAGGTGACAGCCTGCCCAAGTTATCAGGTTAAATAGCAGAAACATGGCTCTATATGCTGCCCCTAATCTTTTAGGATGATCTTCACAAGTCAAAACCATTGCAAAAAACAAAAACAGCCAAACATACGGTTTTTCCTTGTCTAAGAGGTAGCAGCAGCAACAGCGCCCACCTTCTGGGCAGCTTCTTTCTTGGCATGATGAGCCTGTAGAACCGCCACAGCTTCATCCACCTGTGAGGAATCTCCAGGTGGTCAGTGACATCTGAGGAGAGGCCCTCCACCCCTCCCTGGTGCCCAGATCCAGTAGTAGGGTCTCCTGGTGCTGCCTGCTCTTCCCAATACCCACCCCACAAGCAGCCTTCCGTCTCTCTGCTGAACCAGGATGCCAAGGCCACCCCTCGTCCTCCCAGGCGGAGCAAGTGAAAGCCGAAGGGTCTGGAAACCAGCTCACCTTGGAGCGGAGAGACTCAGGGGACTCCAGCATGTGCAGCAGCTCAGAGTTGTCAATCTCCAGCAGCATTCCTGTGATTTTTCCAGCCAGGTTTGAATGCATGGTTTGGATGAGTGGGAATAAACGTTCTCCTGGGGGAAGAATATTTAATTAAAAACCAGGTTGAATCCCAGTAAAGAATGGACACGGGTATCCAGGTTAGTACCAGGTTCTGGCTCCCTCTTCTGCCAACACATGGGTCACTCACCCAACATCTGCTTCTGTTCCTGGGGGGGTGCTGCAGCCAACATGGAGGCAGTCAAGGGCTCCTGCCCCTGCACATGGACCGCAGGCTGGGGTGCCTGGGAATCAGGAGAGGCAGAAGGTTAGCATCAAGGAAAGGACATTTGATGGTCATGAGCCTGACCATTCGCTCTCAAAGCCTACTATGTGAAAGAGATAGAGGTGGATGTCCTTGCTGCCAAGGAACTAATCGCGGTCTTGGGGAGGAAGGGGTTACATGAGCAACAGAGGGGTACACAGCATAAACAAAAACCAACTACAATGAAAACAGCATGCAGGGCACCTGACGGTTAAGTGTCTGACTTAAGCTCAGGTCACAATCTCACAGTTCATGGGTTTGAGCCCCGTGTCAGGCTCTTTGCTGACAGTTCAGAGCCTGGAGCTTGTTTTGGATTCTGTGTCTCCCTCTCTCTCTGTCCCTCCCCCACTTGTGCTCTCTCTCCCAAAAGTAAACAAAACAAAAAAAAAGGAAACAGCATGCTATTAGAAGAGAAAGGAAATGAGTAAGAAAATAAACCTACAAGGCTCAACAATTATCAAGTGATTCCATTTATAATTATATCCCACATCACTTTATTATACCAAATGTTTTTAATGTTTACTTATTTTTTTGGAGGGGGGGGGGAAGGAAGGGAGGGCACGTGTGAGTGATCAGGAAAGGGGCAGAGAGAGGGGATCCAAAGCAGGCTCTGTGCTGACAGCAGAGAGCCTGATGTGGAGCTTAAACCCACGAACCGTGAGATTGTGACGTGAGCCGAAGTCGGACACTTAACCGACTGAGCCACCCAGGCACCCCATATCAAATGTTTTTATTCTATTAAATGCTTAAGGACTACCAACATACACTGTCAACGCCAGTCACAACTCTAAAAGTAGGGCCCTGTAGGCAAAAGCTACATAAGCAAAGTTCTGAGGCATCTCCAATTTAGAGCATGAAGTAGGAGCAGGCAGCTCAGGGGTCACAAGGCTAAGTGTTAAGTGTGGCTCCTCTAAGCAAATTACTACTGAGTTCTGGGTCTAATCCCCCAACCCAACATCTCTGAAACTGAATGTCTCATCTGTAAAATGAAGTTCTTTACTGACTTAATGTACCAATGTTACAGAGAGGCTAAGCATCAACTCAGCCAGTGGAAATGAGAAGCTCAAAGAGCTAAGCGAGCACACATGTTGTAAAAAGGAAGGCAGAAGCACCAGCTGTTTCTGAGGCTGGGGCATTTCTAAGTAAATTATTATGGGGGGGAAGGCTTTCCAGGCCCTTTCCCTCACAGTAAAGAAAGCCCCTAAAAGGCAGCGTCATCACAGAAAACACAACACCCTGACACAGAGCAGGCATTAATGGCTGTTGAAGGAATCAAAGCAAAGACATCTTTTCAATCAAATGCAAACAGGGCAGATCCTTTCAGCATTCCGTTTGGTAGACCTCACCTGCAGAGGCTGGATGGCAGGGTGAGGGCTGCGGACACTGGAAGCGTATTTATAAGGTGCGACAGCCCGAGGAGCAGCAGCAGCAACAGCAGCACGAGGTGCTAAGGTCTGCACAGCTGTGGGAACACCTTAGGAAAAGAATAAGTAAAATTAAAGCCAATCAGTCTGGGCAAAGACCCGTCAAATCCCATCTTTCCCCATTCTGTGTGCATCCAATACCACCTCCAGACTGGCAGCTGTCAGTCAGCCCTTGCTGGGCGGCACCAGCCCCACCAAAGTCCATAGCCAAGCGGTCCGGGCACTCAGACCCTACAACAGACCAGCAAATGCACATCAGTGTCGGCAGCAGAGGTCCAACTGGCCACGTCCCACGGAAGGAGCAATTCCAAAGCATGTTCACACAACACATCACACGTGGAGCCACTACTGCTACTTTCGAGGAACAGCCAACAGATAACATACAACTCTTCCCGCCTCTTGGAACACAGGACACATTCTGTAAACAACAGTTTCCTTCAATCTCCCAACCCCACCCAAAAGAATAGGCTGCCTCTGTAGTCATCCAGCTAACAAGCATCTATAATTAACCTTTTTCGCATGAGTCACCAATGAGCAAAAAAAATCTTAAGTCACCGACATAGCCCTAGAACTCCCATGGTTTCTCTGCTCTTTAAGTACCAACCAGAGCACACAGCTAAGATTACAGAACCAGAACTGGAACATGAGCCCAACGAAGTGACCAACTCTGGGCAGAAGCTAGTCAACCTGACTCCCTCCTCCCCAGGCCACGCTTCTCAAGGCCAGTTTGCTCACCGACTCTCTGAGCAGTAGTAGGGAGGCCACGAGAGGCCGGAGCATTACCAGTTGGAGCCAGATGGCGAAGAGCTGGACGAGGCCCAGACTGGCGTATAGCACTTGGCATTCCTTGGAAGCCTGGTGAAGACAAAAACTGTGCATCACCAATCAAGCATATGGACCACAACCTAGGCTGTGCCTCAGAGGGGGCAAGGAGGAGAGGCGGGGAGACCAGAATAGGTTTATCCTGGGTGACCAAGTCACCGTTCCCCACCACCTACCTTGAGGTCTCCCACCTTGCTGCCAGCGTGGATTAGGCCTCATCTGTGCTAACTGGTTAGGTGTGTAATACGGAGGTCTTCCCTGAGCCTGCAAGAAAGAGCATCCGAGCCCTTTTATTTGAAGGGCCTGAATCCACATGAAAGATCTCATCCTACTGCCAGGCCCAAGGCTAATTAAGCAGAAACTCTACTCAAAGGCGGGGGTGGGGGGCGGCAGCCACAAGGCCAGTTAATGGGGATTCTTTTCTTTTAACTCTGTGGGGGGCAGGGAAGGAAGAGGGAGGGAGAAGAGAAATATCTTCATTTTCATGGGTCCTAACTCCAACAGTCTGAACTCCAATATCCAAAACCCCTCTCCCCCACCACCACAGGCTGCCGGAGCAATTGTCAGGGGGCAGGTTCCAAAGATCCATGAACACAAGCAGACCCACCTGTGGAACTGCTGGCACAAAGTAGCCACCAGCTGCAGGCTGGAACTGATTTAAGATGGCATTGGCAGGAAGTGCTCTCATTCCAGCCACCCGCTGCATATACTGGTTGGTCAGGTGAGCCTTTCTCTCTTCCTTTCTCTGGGCCAGGGCGACGTACAGCGGCTTGGAGCCCACGATGCGTCCATTCATCTCAGTGACCGCTTTGGTCGCCTCTTCAGGAGATGAGAAGCAGACAAAGCCAAACCCTTTGCTTCTCCCATCCTCCAACATTACCTACAAAGGGACCAGCTACTTAAGGAAAAAGTGTTCTATGTTGGGGGACAGCTATTAAGAGTCAAAAACCCTGGGTCCTGCCGCAAGAGTCCCCAAGTGTAGGATTAAGGGTTCTCAGCCTTGTGCCAGGATGTCCCACAGGCCAATTAAGTCACAACCTCTAAGGACAGGACCTAGGCATTTTCACTTTGTTAGATCTCTGGGTGATCCTAAAGTTTCCAAACACTATGACATAGCTAATGGTTAAACCAGGAACTCAAAAGATGTTTCCTGATACCTGAAGCATAGCTACCTTTGGCTACCCACTAGAAATCTGGGCAGTGTCAAGCTATTTACTTGCAGAACTCATCTGCTCAAGACCTTGGTGCACAAAACCTTAATCATTGCTTATCAAGGTTAGGATATGGTTTTGAATTACCACATGCGGGCAGGAATTACAAAACCAATGACCACCACCATTAATCCAACAGCAGAAAGATGGCCAGCTGGGAGAGACAGCTGGGATTCTCGTCCCAACTCTAATCTCTAAGCTGCGTGACCTTAACATTTACTTGCCCTCTGTGAGCCTCAATGTCCAGGATGACCTCTAAGGCAAACTACCACAAAACCACATGTCTACTGGTTCTCTTCCCACATACAGCTAGTCATTCATGGATAGCTCTTTATCCTCACCTGAGAAGGTGACTTATTGCTTTCCCTGGTCTACATCCTCAGAAATAACCGGTAGCAACAGGACGAGGTATGCTTGGCACCATTTTGTGTCTTAGCTCGCTGCCTGGACAGCCTCCTGAGGTGGAGGACATGAGAGTAAGGATGTATATCAACCCAACATCTTTCTACCAATGAGATGGGCCAACACGGTGTATGAAAACATGACACCTTGATCTTGAAAATAGGGGCTGTGAAACTTGAAAGACCTGGTTCTTTTGTTCTTTTCCTGCCAACTTAAGCACTGTGCTGATAAGCAAGGAGAGACCATCATTCTTCACACTGATGGAAGGCCAGTGAAGGAAGTGATAAGAGGGAAGGGCCAAGGAAACAAGGAACCCGAGAGGGTGGCCTCTGGTCAACTCTGCTACAACTGATAATGTTCCTTTGACAACGCTCCCAGGTTGTGCACGACTTAAACTAAGGGCCAAGACAGGGTCACACCAAAGTCTTTTTACCAGACCACTTGGCCTCTTTCTCATCCCTGAGAAGACTCTGACACCTGCTGGACCTCTGCTGAGCAGGAACAGCGTGTGCCTCAAGGCTATAACCCAAAACTTTCACACGGCATCCACTCCCATCACAACCCCCCCACCCCCCCCCCACCACGGACCAAGGACGTGCGGCACACCATCCTCTAACCAGTGTACTCCTGCTCAAGGACTCCAATTCCTTATCTCCACAAGGGGGTTCATACGCACTCACCCTGCTGTATCAGTTGATAGGACTATCAAAGAACACCAAGCAGACGACACACATGGCAAAATGTGGAAGAGTCATCTTTCCACTCCTCTTTGTGTGCCTTTAGCCTTTATAAGGCCAGAAGTTCCTAACCCCAGCTCCCAAGTCCTCAAAACACCTTCATTCAAGGACAAAGTGTGTGGCAGAGTTGTAGAGACAGGCCCCAAGACAAATGGAAAACAACCCGTCTGGATTTCCTCTGCTCATACTGTTGCACCATCTGTCCCCACACCAGCACAAAGCAGCAAAGAATGGGAAAGATTCAGGTGCTTGAGGGGGGTTGGCAGGAGGGACTGCTCAGATTCACCTCCATACCTCAGTGCCTGGGAGAGATGGTGCCATTTAACCTAATGAAATTCCATTCTCCAGAGCACATACTCAGATGCGTAATATTGGAGGCCAGGAGGAATTATGCTAGATGAATGTGATAGCTATTTTCAGCAACGAACACAATTTAGATTCCACTCCTTCAATGAAATAAAAAAAAATTACAATTTCTACTTTCGATCTCCAAACCACAGTATAAAATACCTTAGCGCTGGTGATTGATCCAAAAGGAGAAAACTCTTTTCTTAACTTCTCATCATCAATGGTGTCATCCAAGTTCTTAATGTAGAGATTCACTCCCTGAAGCAGAGGGGCCACAGTTAATGCGCATCTGTACCCTATAGATGCCCTGAGACACTGGTTCTCAAAATGTGGTCCCCAGACCAGCAGCAACCACCTCCTTGGACGCTTCTTAGAAAAGCAAATTCTCAGACCAGGACCCAATCTACTGAATCAGAAATTCTGGGGCTCAGAAAGCCATGCTTTCACAAGCCCTAAAGGGGACTCTGATGCAGGCTCAGGGTTGAGACTCCTGCCGTAGTTTCTGAAGGGACCCTCAATGAGGGTTTGGAATGCTCTGACCATTGTCCCCAGCAAGACTCTTGCCACCATTCCAACAAAAGGCAATCATTTAAGTAAAAAGAACCCACATGACTAAGAACAACAGACTGAGGCTTCCGGGAGTGAGTCCCTAAATAATACATCAAACTCTTTTGCCCTTGTTCTAGAATCACTGCTGTATCTGGTAAGTATATCCTTCCAAACCTGGGGATCTTGGGAGAAAGGAGAGGAAGAGGCAGTTTCCCAGTTCCCAAAGAGAAAGGCTGATAAACAGAAAGGCGCTCTTGTCGGGACTGCACAGTAAACCCTCAGTGGGGAGGCTGTGCTGAGACCACCTCTCACCTGATACCGACTAATTCTCTCTTGCTTCAGCTGTTCAAATTTCCGCTTTAACTCGGCCTGCCGTTCCACTTTCTTCTGTGCGCGGCCTACAAAAATGACTTTCCCACTGATTTCTTTTCCATTCATCTCTTCCACAGCCTAAAGAGGAAACACAGGTCTTAAAACCAAGACGTAGAGGCTGGGCCCTTACCCTGGAGGCCTCAAAGTCCCACCAAACATTTGGAGAGAAGGAAATCTTTCCTACAGGGTTAAAAACTAGTTTAATTCCATTTCTGAAGCCAGCTAAGCAAATCCAAACTTCCTCATGAGTAAAAGGGGGTTACTACTTAAATGGATTATTGGCCCATATGATACAGGAAAATAAATGGTAGTTTTTTTTTTTTTTTTCAACGTTTTTTATTTATTTTTGGGACAGAGAGACACAGAGCATGAACGGGGGAGGGGCAGAGAGAGAGGGAGACACAGAATCGGAAACAGGCTCCAGGCTCCGAGCCATCAGCCCAGAGCCCGACACGGGGCTCGAACTCACGGACCGCGAGATCGTGACCTGGCTGAAGTCGGACGCTTAACCGACTGCGCCACCCAGGCGCCCCTAAATGGTAGTTTTATAAATACAAGCATGGCAGACATGAGCCAAGGCTGATAATCGGGCTGTAGCTAAGTCTCTCAGGTTCTCTTGTGGGCAGTGAGTGATGTATGTCAAGGGCCAACACCATGCTTTATCTACAAAAATAGCTGCTGCCCTGTTATCAAGTCAGCAACTCCTGAGGGAAGACGGAGTCCCCTCACTATGAATGGAAGCAAACATCCATCCTACTCTTTCAACCTACAGGGCCGAACAGCTGAGGTGACAGGCTACATGCCCGGTGCTTTGGGAACAGGTAAATGATGTATTACCACGTGAAGTCCCTCAGGCCAGTAACTGCATCACTACGATACCCGGGCAATTCCAGTTCTACTCTATTTACCAGCCAGGCCTGACCACACTCAGGGGCCACTTCCTGAAAATTTCTCCCCGACCCTCGTGGTACTCTCACCTTATTGGCATCCTCGTGTTTTTCGTAACTCACAAAGCCAAAGCCTTTGGATTTCCCACTGGGATCTCTCATCACCTTGACACTTAGGGTCTTACCTATTACCAAAGGACAGAACTATTAGTAACACCGTCTCTACTGCAGCTCAAGGAGAGAAGGCTTCTGTAAGTGTCCAAATGAAGCCAATTCTTGCTGAACCCAGATGGGGTCCAGAAAGAGGCGCGGTGCCTGGTCTTCTAGTTCTGACCAAGCTACTGGAAAGGCCCTGGGGTTGGGACAAGGTAGGATAAAGCCAAGAGTCTATTCCTATCTACTCTGTGACCCTGTCACACAAGGTAGTTTACTTCTGGGCCTAGGTGCCTTGTCTCTTAAACAACTAAGATCCACACGTTTTAGGTCTGGTGAACTATGGAAGGGGGCACATGGGGCAAAGAAGCCCAACTTACCAAACTGACTAAACAGCTCTTTCAGGCTCTCATCATCCACCTCTTCCCCAAAGTTTTTGATATAAACATTGGTGAACTCCTTGGCTTTGGCTCCAAGCTCGGCTTCCCGCTCTTTTCGAGACTTGAATCTGCCCACAAACCTAAAAAGAAATCATAGAAAACAGTGACTACCCAGAAGAACAAATCAGGATTCCAGGGGCCCAAAGGAATACAGGTTAAAGACTGACAGGAGAGGTTAAAACACACAAGTCCCCATCCAACCACCAAGAGAGCAAGCTCAGAGATGCCCCAACTCCCCAGCAGAAAGAGAGAGGCAGGACTGTCCTGCAAGGATCAGTCCCAGGACTCCTGGCTCAGACCAGGGCTACTCCTACCACATCACACTGCCTTCATGAAGAAACCTGGTGACCATTATTAAAACGTTCATTTCTGTGCATCTATGTAAATGCATAGAAAAGGTCTGGAAGGATACAAACCAAACTGTTAACAGTGGTTAATCCTAGGGGTGAGATTGCTAGAGTGAACTATGAGGTAGCCTTTGCTTTTGCACTTGGCACAATCTGGTGTTTGCACTTAATGGGAAAATGTATCCACACACTGAAAATCTTTAGATCTCTTTCCAGTGATACCTTTGGAAGACTTGACCATTGGCCACATACACATTATCAATGCAATCCATCCCCTAGTCTGTTCAACACAAAGGACAGAAATGATTTTTGCTTGTTATAGCCAAGACTTATTGTCCCTTCTCTCTCCCTGAATGGCTTAGCTTAAGACTCTCTTGTCCCCATTCTGCAATAACCATACCAAAGCAAGAAGGTCTACTATTAACAGCGTCTTCTGCAATCAGAGATTTTTTTCATTATAACCAAATTAAGCATTACTGTGGAGCCAGCCTTGTATGAGAAGGCCACTGAGTCATAAGTTAGCCAAGTGGAGATCTGGGGACAATTTGGCATCAACTCCTAGCAAATGACCCCACGGACAGACCTGAATCACAGGAAGACCAAGGTCACATGGCTAGTACACAGCTCCTGGTCAGTCCAGGGCCCTCTCCACTCTGCCGCTGGCCAAGACCCCTGCTCAGAAAGGGCTCAGAGCTGCCTTCTAGCAAGCCCCAGTTGCCGATGCTCATAAAACCCACGGACGAATGATGCTTTTAAGGGAGAGGCGGCAGGCAGGCCATGGCTTGGGCAGGAAGCCCACCTTGGCGAGTCAAAAGGGCTGCCACGGCTCGGGCAGGGAGACTCACCAGCCCTGGAGTGGAGAGGTAGGAGCAGGCCACACTTGGGCCGAGAGAACCAGTAGCCGCCTTGTGTGTGCCAGTTAATACCGAGGTGGGGCCACGGCTGGCTCATGCGATGGCTGTTGCTCCGGACTGGGACACTCACACTTTGCGGTCATTGAGGAGCATGCCGTTCATCTTCTCGATGGCCTTGTCAGCAGCCTCTTGGGTCTCGAAGTGGACAAAGGCATAACCCTTAGAGCCGTTCTCATCACACACCACCTGTCAAAGACAAGGGGGGGGCCACTTTAGCACCACCGGCATCTCCAGGTATTTGACAACCACATGGCCTTCTCCTCAGAGTCTCCTGTGTCTGAGAGGCCGCTAGCCCATCCATTGTCAAAAGATAGGAGACTCCAGCAGATAAGGTTTTTCCTAATAGTGAGCACACTACAAGGCACCTAGTGATGTTCCATTTACAAATGGCAGCCACTATTGGGCTGCTTTCAGTCCAAATGTTTTATTTCATTAAAAAAACATTGAGATCTGGGTGCAAAACCACCGTGCCGCAGAAAAAGTGATCACTGGCCAAGCCCACAATACAATTTCAGTCTAGTAGGGAGTCAGATACCACCACCACACCAGTTGTACTAAATTCTCCACATAAACAGGTGCAAAGGGAAGGAAGGAAGAGGATGAATTTATACTTCTGAGATGACTAAGTATAGCTGCCTGGAGACCAGAGGCACTGCTCTACTTCTCCCCCCAGAAAAGATAAACTCTTCAATGCCCTCCAAAGGTAGAAAACAGAAAGGATATTTCAGGCAGAGGGAAGAATAAACAGAGAAACAAAAGCACCTGCTGGTTATACTGGATTGTGACACAAGATTATCTACAGGGAACTTTTAGCCTTTGGAGCCATTTCCAGCCAATTACCATATCCCATCGTCCAATTCCAAGGCTGCTCCCCATTTGGTATTTATCTTGTTTTCATGAGTCAATGATTATTCTACTGAAATCATTTAATCAATGCTTACCTTGCAAGACAGAATGTTTCCAAAAGCAGAAAAAGTATCATAAAGTGCCTTGTTATCTATAGATTTGTCCAGATTCTTGATGAAGACATTTCCCACACCAGATTTTCTCAAAGAGGGATCCCTCTGAGACCACATGATACGGATTGGCTTTCCCTTAATCACATCAAAGTTCATGGTATCCAAGGCCCGCTCAGCTGCAAGAGAGAAACATATTTCGGTCAAGGATATAAAGCATCACTCCGTGCAGACAACTGCCACCATCCCAGGAACAGAGGACTCCAAGACTTTTCAAGGTAATCACTGCGATAAAAGGCAACTCTATTAAAATTAAAAGGCATCAGATCCCTCCAGCCTGCATTGTCAGTGAGGGTAGACGTTCTGGCCAGTTGCTCCCACTTCCTGGCACAAGTCTCCAGCCCTCTGGACCTGCACCCTTGTTGTGTAAAAGGGGTAGGCGAGAGCATCTAAATGGCCTTTTGGCACCAATATCAAGTCATAATTCCAAACATTTGACCGAGCTCTATCAGTTATAAAGATTTGCTGCTGACCACCCATGGTGACACAGGTGGAACAGTTGTGATATTATCTATTTCATAAAATGAGCAAACTTATGTCCAGGATGGCTAAACCATGCAGCTAACTAGTAAGAAACTAATACTAGATTTTCTGATTATTTTTCAGTTAGATATTGCATCAAATTACCAACGAGCTGTCATTTAGTCTACAATCTGTCTAGGAAACAAGTGACAGAACAAAACCTGGGAACAACTGACTGGGGAGATAGCGCTATCCGTTTCTTGTATCTTCAGCCCACTTTCTTGTATTTTCAATTTCTGAGAACAGAAACAGATTCGAAAGGCCTCAAAATGATAAATACCAATGGTCACACATGGAAATATTTTTATTATCAGGATGATAAAGATGAAACCGCATCTTTCTGCCTAAGCACACAGTGCAGTAGACTCTGCACCTAGTGGTTTCAGGGCCTTGTGAAGTCTTAATCTGAGTTCTGTGGAATTCCGGACTTCAAATGCCCTGGTGCTCAGCCAAGTTTTCCATCCACTGCTTTGGGATGCTTCCTTGGCTTCCCAACAAACCCATGTGTGTACCAAAAAGGACCAGAAGCTAAAACGTACCATCACCTGTCAGCAGGAACGCTTCTCTTATTGGCGACAAGTTCCCAGAGCTGGTGGCCACTTTTCCTGACTTACGCGATGAAACCCCCAGAATCTCCTCCATGAACAGACTGCAGGGGGGGGTAGTTCTCCTGTCTCAAGGAACCACCTCACTTATAACAGGGACAAAATTCCCTAACCCTGCCTCTCCACAAGCTCAGCTGTCCAGTCAGCCAAGGGAGTATCTCCTTTTCACCCCTTTCCAACCACCCTTCCCACCTTCTCAGGTGGCCTCATTGACTATGGGAAGGAAAGAGGTCAGAGAAAGGGGAGACTGGGCAGCTCCAACTCAGGAAAAGTCCAGGCACAGAAGCAGTCACTTGTGATGGCTCTCTGCGATCCACAGCCCAGGACCCCAAACTGTGTCTGACTGATTAGCAGCAAAGAAGCCATTTCAACACAGCTCCTCAGTGTCTTTCCAGACAGTGCTGCAGAAGGCAAGTCGGCTTAGCCTAACAAATCTGGCTGCACTTATTTATAGCAGGGAGAGGTCCTGCAGAGGCATGTGTTGGCAGACACACTGACCAATGGCTTCTGCTACTATCTCTAAGTGACAGGACTTTTGTTCAGAAAGTGTCAAAAAGGCAGGCAACTGCCAATGTATCCACCACTCCCCCTAAAAAGGCCACACTTGGCCACCTTTGTGCCCTCCCTCTGGCCAGACACAACTCAGAGCACACAGAATTGATGGTATCAGTGCCTCTTGTCTCTCAACAAGTCCAACTCTCTGGTCTCAGCTGCAGCTCGGGCAAGTGACATTCTCTCTGTTTCATGGACAGTGAACAAAGTGTGGACAAAAATAGGGACCCAGAGATCCTTTGCCACAGAATGGCTTGTTTCCCCCAGTAACGGTGTCTACAGTTGTTCCCTTTTAATCTGAAGTCACGTGCAGCCCCTGATTAGGTTTCCTCTGGCCTCCCTCCGGCCACGCCTGCAGCATACCTCTTCACTGTTCCAAGCAAGGGCCCAGTCTGGGCTGGCGGGGCACTGCACTGGCAGTCCCAGCTGAGCCTCCCACCTCCTGCAGTCCCTTTGCCCTCTCTGGAGTCCCATTTTCTTCAAATGGGATGAAGGAAAAGGGTTTAGACAAGGGTAAGGCACTGTTCACAGGTGAGGCGATAATCCCCACCAGCCCAGTCAGTTTCCACAGTGTTTCCCCAGACTAACTGGCTACCCTTTCTCCACACTTCAGGGCTTTGTCCAGAGAGTAAAGGACCCATCCACCCCGGGAGCAAAGCCGGAGACCCGGGAGCTGGTGGCGCCAATACAAGTCCCTGCTCAAGTAAAACCAACAGAATTGTTCTCACTGCTTCCTACCTTCCCTGAAAGACCCCTTAACAGCACAAAATCAGACAGACTCAGTCCAGGGTCAAAGTAGGGGAGCTGGCAGCAGCTTTAGAACCTAAAATTCTGGCAGGAATTGTGTTTCAGATGTTCTGCCTTTTTGGCAGGCCTGTGAGGGGCAGGAGCCCATACTCACTGACCAGACAAGGTTCCCACTAAAGCAGGACCATGCACACAATGGAATGACAGTGACTTCCTCCAAATCCCGTTTTACGGTCTCCTTGGGTTCCAACCCCACCTCCACCACTGATTAGCCCAAGGTCACCCAGTTAGCAAGCAGTGGAAGCGAGATTGAAACTCTGGTCACCTGATGCCAGGATCCTCATTCTCAACCCCTGCATCCTGTGCTCCCCACCTCCATGGGGTAGACTCCTAGGGTCCCCTAGGATCTCACGAATTTGTGGATATAGCGTCTACTCACCGTCAGCCGGCTGCTGGAAGTTGACGTAGGCATAACCCAGGGAGCGGCGGGTGATCATATCGCGGCAGACCCGGATGGACAGCACAGGCCCCGCAGGACTGAACTTTTCGTACAGCATGGCCTCGGTGACGTCCGAGTGCAGGTCACCCACGTAGAGGGAGGCCATGGGGTAGCTGCTGGCCGCAGCGTTCATCTCCCCAGCCCCCACCACCCCGAGCCCCGCCAGGAGAACTTCTTATAGGGACCACACAGGACAAAAGGGGCTCTTCTCGGAGCCGTGGCCCGCGCCGCGGCTCACAGGTGGCAGACTGAAGCTAAGAGACGCCGGAGTAGCTCAGAGACACGGAGGACCGGAAGGAGGAGTTCAGGGACAGCTCGTTTGAGACTGCAAAACCGCAGACAAAAGGCTCTCAAAAACAATATGGCCCTCCCTGGGAGTTTGTAATTTGCAGCTGTCGTAGTCTGAAGCTCCAAATTTCAAAAAAGAAAAAAAAAAATAATGTATTAAAACGGGGACTCCCCTCCAAATTATAAAAATTCTTCAAGAGGCGACCAAATGGTGCCCACGGGGGCCTCCAGGACACGCGTTTCTCTATAAATATAGGCCTCGGGCTCCCGGCGGTTTAAGATTACAGCAGCCAGGGGAAGAGGGAAACCAAATCTTGGTCGG
Source organism: Panthera tigris (assembly GCF_018350195.1). Lineage (NCBI taxonomy): Eukaryota > Metazoa > Chordata > Mammalia > Carnivora > Felidae > Panthera > Panthera tigris. Next base: position 30,402,052 of record NC_056667.1, read on the forward strand.
TGCCGACTCGGCAAGCCCCGGGGGCCGGGCGCGCAGCCGCCTCCCACGCCGGGCCGGCGAAGGGCAGCGCGGACACGTGGTGCGCCCGGGGCCGGCGCGCTGGGGGCGAGGGCGGCGGGCGCGGGGCTGCCACGCGGCGCGGGGGCGGCCGGAGCGGAGGCGCGTGGACGCGGGCGGGCGGCTCACCACCGGACCGACGGACGCCAAGGTGCGGCGGCGGCGGGCGCGGGCAGGCCGGAAGCGTGCAGAAGTGACTTCCCCGCGGGTTCTCCGAGGAGGATGCGCTTTTTCTTTCTCTCTCTCTCTCCCTTCTTTTTTTTTTTTTTTTTTTAGATTTTAAAGCGTTTTCGTTTTTTTTTTTACTCTTTTCCTGTTTTTCCTTCAGGCTGCTGGGCCTGAAAGCGGCAGAGGCTGCGGCGACCCGGGGCGGAGAGAGGCGGCCGGGGGAGCCACCGCTCCATTTATACCCGCCCGCCCCGGGCGCTGCTGGTCGAAGGGCGCCTCGCGACCTGGGCGCAGTCGTGCCCGCCCACTCGGCCCGGGGGCCCGAGGCGGGGCGGCCACGCGAGAGCGACCCGGCGCGGCCGCGCGGCGCCACAGCGACCCCTGGCGCGCGGAGGACCGTTCCGCTGGGGTTTCCGCCGGACCCAAGGGCGGCTTTCCTGACGGGGCGACTGTATACACCACCTGCCCCTCCGGGAATAGATAGAGCGCCTTCAACCCACCCACACACGTAACGTCTAGGATCCGTGTGTTGCTTATTGTAAAATAAAGCTGACATGAAATAAGTATAATTATATAATAAGTGGTTCATTATGTAAATGTTTGGGTGCAAATACAGAAAACATTCTGATGTTTTCAGAATACTAGGACCTAGAGGGAGAGGTACCGAGAACCCGACAGCCACATCTGCAGTAATACCCATGGGTGATGGGATTAAGTGTTGGGAAAGCTTCCAAGGAACAAAATGCAATCATCCCTCTATTTACATGGTGGTGGCATTCCTGGAAATTTAGTTGACATTTAAGGGCGCAAAAATATTTCTGTTTGGGCGGGGGCAGAGAGGGGAATAGATTTGAAATGGGTAAAGGGAATTTAGAGGTACAAACCTCCAGTTACGAAATAAATCACGAGAATGAAATGTACAGCGTAGGAAATACCATCAATAATATTGTAATAACTTTGTACAGTGACAGAGGGTAACTACATGTACAGTGGTGAGCATTTCATACCATATATAATTGTTGAATCACTGTGCTGTGCACCTGAAACTAATATGTCAACTACCCTTCAGTAAAAATTTTAAAAATAAAAAATACTTTGTTTCCACATAAAAAGGAATCCAGTGTAGACTTCAACAGTTATAAAAAGTCTTTTCATCCACGCGAGAATCTAGTAGGTCATTTGAAAGTCATGTGGTATATGGGACGAGTCTACATTATGTGGGACTGTCCCATGTGTTGCAGGATATACAACATCCCTTCTGCCACAAATGCCAGGAACCACCCTTCTCATCGCTGTGACAAACGAATCCAGAAATTAACAAAGGGTCCACAGACACTCCCATTGAAAATCACTGATTTAAGTAAAGCAATGAAGAAATACACATATTTGTATATACATTCATCCAAAGCAGTGGTTAATTGGGGCTATTCTTTGCCAACATCAGATATAGGTGCATATACCATGGTAGACAAGGCAGAGGAAGTCCCTCTCTCATGGAGAGTTAGTCCAGATGGTGTATTATATCAAGAAACATTTATGGAATACTCCTTTAGATAGATCCCCTCCTCAGGGAAGCCACTACCCTGCGGTCTGAAGTAGCCTGCCAACACTGTTAATCATTCTCACACTATCCTGTTCTGTTTTATTTTCAAGACTCTTATTAACTACCTAAAATTACATTGTTCAAATTTGTGTTTACCTGTTTGATACCTGTCTTTTCCTCACTGTATATAAATTTCATGAAAGCAGGGACCTAGAACAGTGCCTAATAATGGCACACTCTAAATGTTCAATAAATATTTGTTAAAGAAAGGAATGACTAGTAGGCACTCATGAGAAAAGCCCACACAATCCCTGTCCTCATGCAGCTGACTGTCCAGCGGCGAGGGGAGGGGGGGCTTGCTACTTGTAGGACCTCGAGCAAGCAAGTTTACCTCTGATTCTCAGATTTCCAGTCTGTAAGTAAACTAATAATGATATCACTTAGTAGGGTTATTGTGAGAATAAGCTAATACACATATATACACACGAGTCTTTTGTGTAAATGTTATTTTTATCAAGCTACACTTGGGCCGAGAAGAGAGGGGAGTTACCCTCATGAAGACAAGGAGAAAAGCACATGTAAAAGCCCTGAGAAGGAGTGGGTCGGAGCTGAGCCTGCAGGACTGTGGTGCAGTGGGAGGTGGAAAAGACTGCCTGCAGACCGCCTACTCTGGGAGACTTGAAACACTTTGGACTTTATCTGAGATCAAAGAGCAGAACTGAAGAATTTTAACTGGGAAGCGCCTTGGCTCAAATTAAATTTTTAAAAATACCTCTGGCCACAGAAAGGAAAAGGAGTAGCGGGTGGGGACAGGGAGACCTGGAAGTTATGGCCATTAAGATAGATAGTGGCTGTGGAGATAGAGAAAGTGGCTTGAATTTTTTAAAAATTTAGTATAATTTGTGATTAATTGAATATGGAAGGAGAAAGTATAGGTGTCACAGATGGTTCCCAAGGTTCTGGGAAGTCAAAAAAATTTCGATTCCCCGTATCTAAACACCAGAGCATCACTTAATTGGTCTTAGAGGGGAGAGATATGCAAAGTCACCAAAAAAAGCCACCTGGACTCCCGGCCTGCAAAATCCAAAGAGGACTTATTCCAGATTAAAAGAAGCCTGGGAAGAGGCTGGACAGATTAGCAGGCCAGTCAACCTGCTGAATGAGAGAAGATATTTTCAAATGATATATCCAATAAAGAGTTAATATCCAAAATATGTTAAGAACTTAGATAACCCAACACCAAAAAAAAAAAACCCCAAATAATCCAATTAAAGATGGGCAGAAGACCTATGTAGATATTTTTCCAAGAAAAAAAAAATAATACAGATGGCCAACAGACACATGAGAAGATGTTCAACATACTCATCATCATGGAAATGCAAATCAAAACTGCAATGAAATATCACAGTATAACCATCAGAATGGCTAGAATCAAAAAGACAAGAAATACCAAGTGTTGGCGAAGATGTGGAGGAAAAGGAACCCTGATTCACTGTTGGTGAGAATGTAAATTAGTGCAGCCACTGTAGAAAACAGTAGGGAGTTGCCTCAAAAAATTAAAAATGGAAAAACCAAATGATCCAGTAATTCCACTATTGGGTATTTACCCAACAAAAAGGAAAACACTAATTCAATAAGATGCATGCACCCCTATGTTTATCATAGCATTATTTACCATAACCAAGTTACACAAGCGACCCAGGTGGCCCTTGATAGGTGAATGGATAGAGAAGATGTGGCATATATGTACATAATAGAATATTACTTAGCCATAAAAAAGAATGAGATCTTGCTATTTGGGACAACACGGATGGATCTAGAGGGTGCCATGCTCTGTGAAGTAGGTCAGACAGAGAAAGACAAATATCACATGATTTCACTTATATGTGGAATCTAAAAAACAAAACAAGCGAACAAAAAGCAGAAACACACCCATAAGTACAGAGAATAAACCGATGGTCACCAGATGGTAGGGAAGGGAGGGGGCTGGGCAAAATGGGTGAAAGGGAGTGGGAGGTACAGTCTTCCAGCTATGGAATGAATAAGGCACAGAGATGAAAGGTACAGCATAGGGAATAGAGTCAATTGTGTTATGGTGACAGATGGTAGCTACGTTTGTGGTGAGCATAGCACAATGTATAGATTTGTTGAATCAGCATGTTGCACACCTGAATCAGTATATGTGTGTCAACTATACTTCAAATCAAAACCAAAACCAACCAAACAAACAAAAACTTACCAGGCCAGTGATCTTAGAAAGAGGGCTGAGCACATCAGTCAAATCTGCCTTTGCTGGGGCAGGAAAGGGTGCAGTTTTGTTTTGTTTTGTTTTTTCCACTGGGGCGGACGCTACTTTTAGGTCTGTACTTGATGGTATGACATATCAAGCAAGAGAAAGAATATGTCCAGGGTTGGGAAGAGGAAGAGGATACAACTTCAAAGTAAGGAGATGCACATGGGGGTAGCTCTCTGCAGCTGAGGGGTTTGCAGTATAGCAGAGATGTAAAAGCTTTACCTTCCTGATTCATTCGTCATTCAACAAACTTTATGAGGCATTCCTAAGAGCCAGGCTCTCTCTGCTCTGGGTGTGCTGGGGACAGAACTATGAGCTAAACATTCACAAACCAACCTGTCTTTATTGGGGAGAGAGATAAGAAACAATTAAGTGTATGTATGAGTCTGTGTGTGTGTGTGTGTGTGTGTGTGTGTGTGTGCATGCACATGTAAAATTTGAAAACTGCTTTGAATCTAGAAACTTTTTGAAGGTAAGAACAGGGGAAACCCAGCCCCATCCTCCTAGCAGAAGGCCAACTCTACCTACAAAAGCTCTCTTCCTCATAAGCAACAAAGGTTCTGCCCCTCAGGAAGGAAGACCCTTCCTTGTGTACAGACAGGATCTTTGAGATCTTAGAGGTTTGTTCCAGGCACCAAGACAAGTTGTGAACTTCAGACACCGGTTGTCACATCTCAGGGCCTCCATATCTGTTTGATGATCTCAGTAAGCCCTTTAATGAAGATGGGCCTAGAATTTGACCACTGGAGAAAAGATGTTTTTCCTTTCCTGTCCTCCCCACATCGAGGAGAGCTGGGAATCTGCATGACCCCTTGCTGGCCTTTACAGTTAGTCAGAAAATGCCAAGAATAAACAACCATTTACTGAGCACTGACTATGTGGAAGACATCATTTTCAAACCTCAAACTAGGACTAAACGTGCATGGCATGGCCAAAGACCAGGGTATTAAAAGCTGGAACTGGCCTGAAAAATAAAACAAAAAACAAAAACAAAAACATCATCTGTGGAGGTCAAGGGTATAAATGAGGAGATTCATAACTGCTGTCTTCCTGTTCAGGGCCCCAGGCTGGATGCTGGCTACAAAGATGGACAAGACTTTGTCCTTTCCCTGGAACTGGTCACAATCCTGTGGGAACAAACTGACTTCAAGATCAATTATTACACTCAGTGCCTGTGGCGTTAGGTGCCACAGACAGGAGCCCTAGGCACTAAGGGAGTGGTTATCTGTACCAAGATTGAGGATCAAGGAAGGAGGAGGTGGTGATGAATCTGGGTTTAAAGGAAGATAATGTCTTAGAGGGTAGAAATAAAATGGAGGCAGGGAGAGAGCATTCCACAAACAGAAGTCCAGAGGTGGACAGACCATTTATTAGCTTGGATAAGTCACTTCACATTCCTGGGCCTCAGTTTCCTCATTGATAGAATAGAAAAGACATAATATATGTAAACTTACACACATTGCCAGCCATAAGACAAGCACTTGACAGACAGTGGATTATACAATACTGTGTTATGACAGCATAACATTTTCAAGGTTGCTGTGAGTGGCCAATGAGGCTAGAACTTGTGAGTGTGTGTGTGTGTGTGTGTGTGTGTGTGTGTGTAGTGGGGAAGGAAACTGCAAAGTAGAGTTTGAGATTTTGCAGAGGTCCTTGAATGCCATTCTAGATTGTGGCATTCCCCAGAAGTAATTGACCCAATATTATTATTTGGAAATAATGACATTAACAGCAAACACTGCACAGTGCTTCCTACATGCCAGGCACTATTCCAAACTCTGTAGAGCAACTGGCCAAGATCACAAAGCTGGCAAGAGTGGGTCGAGACTTGAGTTTCTTCTTGCTGTAAATCTCATGCTGGCAAAAATAATACTGGTAATAATGATGACTAACATTTATTGAGGCTTACACATATCATTTCATTCAATCCTCACAACAGTCATGGAAAGTTGGTACCATCGTCAACTTGGCAGATGGGGGAATTGAGGGTGGTGAGGAAGTTGTGTGACATTCGTGACCTGACCACTGGCAGCTGGTAGAAAACTGGGAGCCAGGTCACTCTTAACTCCTTCAAAAGAACCTACTGTGGGGGGTGTTCTTGACTGACAGACGTTGCCCCTTTGGCTTCACCATCACGCTCACACAGGGGCCACAGCCAATGATGGGCATGGTGGAGGAATACACAGACTGTTCCTGTCTGGCATTAGACTCTTCTAATGGATATCCTCGCTCATGGACTCTCTGCCTGGCCAAGATTTCCTCAAACCTTCACTGCAGTCTGAAGCTCTTCCTTCCCACTGACCTAGCAGGTGTCAGACTTATATCATGGTCTATAGGCTCTCCATGGCTATTTCTGCTCCCATCCCCTTTATCCTTCACAGGCTTTTTCCCAATAAATCTCTCATACACCTGATCCCATCTTGGTGTCTGCTTCTTGGAGGACCCAAACTAACACATCGACCATATGCTCAACAATCCTGCCTCTTGCAGATGGCCCTTGAGGTTGACAATGCAGTTCATACCCACAAATTCATTTTATGTCGACAGAAAGTGTATTTGATAAATCAGGGTCTGAACACCTGGGAACAGGAACCTGTCATGAAAGTCTGATGGCCATAAGCATGGAGAGGGGCACCCAGGAGGGACAGGGATGTCCCAGGATGTTCCAGGGTAGCTCTGCAGGCTGGCAGCTTGGCTTCCTGACCCATGATCTGGTTCTGACACAGAAACAGACCCAGAGAAAAGAGGAGGCTTCAGCAGGCTCCACTCAGAGATGGACCAAATCATCCCTCAAAAATAGCCATCCATCTTTCTCTAATTCATACTCACCATGCTGACTCTTCACTTGAAATTTGATGTCTGGAAAGAATTCATTCATCGAGAAGAGGCGACCTTGGTGGCCCATAGAGTTAAAGCCACATGGATGCCTTATATGAGAAAGAGCCCCAGGGCACCTGAGTGGCTCAGTCAGTTAAGCATCTGGCTCTTGGTTTCAGCTCAGGTCATGATCTCACAGTTCATGAGTTCGAGCCTTGCATCAGGCTCTGTGCTGGCGGCGTGGAGCCTGCTTGGGATTCTCTCTCTGCCCCTCCTTTGCTCTCCCTCTCTCTCAAAATAAATAAATAAACTTTTTAAAAAATTTTAAAAAGAAAGAGTCTCAAATTCCCTGACCTTTAGTGAAAGTCCTCTACATCCCTCCATATCCCCTGGGAACTTCTTAGAAACACAGTATCTCGGGTCCCACCCCTCACCTGCTGAATTAGGATCTGTATTTCATCAAGATTCCCAATAAAATTGGGAAACCCTGGGGCACCTGGGTGGCTCAGTCGGTTGAACGTCCAACATCGGCTCAGGTCACGATCTCACAGTTTGTGAGTTCGAGCCCCGCATCAGGCTCTGTGCTGACAGCTCAGAGCCTGGAGTCTGCTTCGGATCTGTGTCTCCCTCCCTCTCTCTCTCTGCCCCTCTCCTGCTCACGCTCTGTCTCTGTCTCTCAAAAATAAATAAATGTGAAAAAAAATTTTAAAAAAAAATTGGGAAACCCCATTCTATTGTGCCCCATCCACTCTGCCCTTCCCTGGTACTAGGTGATTTTGACATCCATACGATGCAATATTATTCAGCAATAAAAAGTACTAGTACATGCTGCAGCATGAATGAGCCTTGAAAATATCATGATAAGTGAAAGGAGCCAGTCACAAAAGATAGCACATTGTAGGATTCCATTTACATGAAATGCCCAGAAGAGGCAAATTGGTAGAGATGGGAAGTAGACTGGTCTTTCCTAGGACTGGGGGTAGGAAGAGGCTGAGGGGAAATGGGGAGTGACTAATAATGGGCAGGGGTTTCATTTTGACAAGATCAAAATGTACTAAAGTTGGTTTTGATGATGGTTGTACAACTCTGTGAATATATTAAAAACAATTGAATTATATGGTTTCAATAAGTAAATTGTATGGTTTGTGAATTACATCTCAATGAAGCTAGCATATATGTAAAAGAGTATCTGCCTCATAGAATCATTGTGAGGACTCAATAAAACCATGTGTGTAAAGCAAGATTAGCTACCATGGAGCAGACACAGACCCTGCCCTTGAGTAGCTCAAGGCTGTCATTTGAAAAAAAATGACAAAGGCATAAGAAACAAAACCTCCAAAAATGAATGAAAAATTATTTCTGAATGGGGTACAGATAACATGTCAGGCAAATCATAAGAGAGAAGTAACTTGGCCTATCCATCCATCCATCCATCCATCTATCCACCCATCATCTGTCCATCCAATAATTACCTGACACCTATTATATGCTGGATACAGGGAACCAAGATGAATTGCATGGGAGACAGGCATGCAAACAAATACATTCCATAACAACATGATAAATGCCTTGGAGAGGACACAGTGGAAGTCCAAGGGGGAGGGGGGTGGGTAATTAAGTGCCAAGGCCAGAAAAGTTCTCTCCAACAGGGAACATCTGGGTCCTTCTTTTTTTCCTGACATAATTTACTTTCTCTTTCAAACTAAAAAGCAATTCTTGCTCGTTGAAACAAGCCAAACTCTAAGTAAGAGAATAAAGATTGTTAACCTTAAAAATAAAACTGTCAGTTATTTTACCAGCAAAAAAGTGAGGTTTATTCAGAAATAGCAGAAAATTGCTATTTGGAACACTTGGAAAACAGCACATTCAGGAGAGGCTTTCTCTGAACTCTCCTTATCTGCCTAAAGACAAATCCTCCAAGAGGACTCAGTGGTAATCAGTCCTCTCCTGGGGAGTTTTGTCACCCAGAGAGGATTGACTCTTATCACAGAAGAGGAGACTAGAAGTAATGCCACACCCAGACAAACTTTGTCACAAACTATTCTCTCTCTCATCTATTCTTCTAAGGGACGCTTCATCTTTTCTAAAATGCATGTGCTGTCCTCTAAGAGGCCTACACCCCCCCTCCCCTTTGCCTATCAAAATGGCGTTTAAGCCTGAATATTAAGCCATCTCAGAGACTTACTTGTTTTTCCCTGGGTATCTCCTCCAAATGCCTGAGGTTTACCTGTTAACACACTTGTACTCTTCCCCTGTTAACCTGCCTTCTATCACAGGGGTCTCAGCCAAGAACTCAGAAGAGTAGGGGGAAAATCATTTTGCCTCCCTCACAAATGCAATGGAGGGTGAGAGAGAAAGAAACACTCCCAGGTTTCTAGTGTAGGGTACTGGATAGATGGCAACAGTTCTGTGAAAGATGGGGACTCAAGGATGGAGGGAGGATGCCCAGGGAAGAGCCGGGCATACAAGTCTAGGTGGCCTTCAGAAGAGAGGTGATGGGCCAATATTTGTCACCTGGACCAATGCAATAGCTTCTTAGTTGGCCACCTGCTCAGCTCTTGTTGACTTCCAATCTGCTTTTCACACAGCAACAGGAATCCACTAGAAAATCCTTTCCTCCAAAACCCTTCAAGGTTTCTCACTGCTATTCAAATAACCTCTAGACTCTTTACTATGGCTTATGAGGCCCACGAGCTTAAGAGCTCACGGATGCCTTTCTCTCCAATCTCATCTCACTTTATGCCTTGCCACCCCTGCTCCAGCCACATTGCCCTTCCTTCGGTTCCTTGAACTCTTCTCATTTCAGGGCCTTTGCACTTGCTCTCCGCTCCACTCCCCCAGGTTCTGACTGCCTGGCTCATTCTCATTCTTTAGGCACCCCTTTAAATATCACTTCCCACCAAAGGTCTTTGATGAACATCCTGTCCAGGCAGCGTCGCCATCACTTAACTCTGCCAGCTTCCTTCACAGCTATAGCACTGTCTGTCCGTTCTAGGAGGTCTATCTCACCAGACCATAAACTGCACCCAGCCAAGGGACCATTCTATCCTGTTCACCATTGTATCCCCATTGCCTAGCACAGTATCTGCCTTAGAGTAGGTGCTCCATACATTTTGGTTGAATGAACAAATGACCATATGTTTGTGAGCCATCGGCATGCGCATGACAGAAGGAGCCAGTGGAGGGGAGAAGAGAGAACACCGAAGCCTCATGGAAGGCCCACATAGAAGCGACAGCGAAGGAGACCGACAGTGTCTCCTTGAGAGAGAGAGAGAGAGAGAGAGAGAGAGAGCGCCTGTGCGTGAGCTGGGGAGGGGCAGAGAGAGAGAGGGGGAGAGAGAGAATCCCAAGCAGGGATTCTCTGAACTCACGAACCATGAGATCATCACCTGAGCGGGAATCAAGAGTCGGACCTTTAATGAACTAAGCCACCCAGGTACCTGCACCCCCACCCCCGGCTTTTTAACTTTTTTTTTTTTTTTTACATGGTAGTTTTTAAAGATGAGGGTGACTAGAGGTGTTTACTGCCGAAGGAGATAAGCCCATAGAAGAGACAGAAGATCTCAGAGGGAGTGAAGAATTGTGAGACAAGGTCCCCAAGGGAAGAAGGGGTGGGATCTGAAGCTCCAGTGGAGGACTTAGGCTGGGGCAGAAGAACGTGATTCCCTCAATTGTCCCTCCCCAGGAGGAGAAGAGAGTCTCCAGGCTCATCTGGAAGCACTCCACCCTTGCTTCCTACGAACACTCCAGCCACACTGGCCTTTTGGCCCTGTAGGACCTTTGCATTAGCTGGGACCTCTCCTAGGACTCACTTTCCCTGCACTTTTCTTATTCTCCAGGTCTCAGCTGCATTATCTCCTCCTTAGAGAGGCCACCTTCTGCAGTGGCTGCCTCTGTGATTCTCCTTTATGGCACTCTGCTTGTTATCTTCCCAGAATGCATGAAAATCTAGAATGTACTTCTGTATCTAGAGCACGTGTCTGTGAGGGCAAGAGCCTGGCAGGTCTTAGTCATGCTTAAGTCTTCAATTCCTAGCTTGCAGTTGCCCAAACCAGTAGAACCCAGGCATGGTGCCGTTTTTTTTGTTTGTTTGTTTTTTGTTTCTCAACCTCTCCCCCAACCACATCCAGCCGATCATCAAGTCCTAGATCCTGATCCCAGACTGACCCAGCTGTGCCTTCTACGCCAACTGGTCTCAGCCGGGGTCTCCTCTCCACTCCCCTCTGCTCTGTGAGTTAGCAGTCAGGGTTAATCTTGCTAAAGTGGGAAGCCAGACCCGCCACTCCCCTACTTCGTCCCTTCAGAATCTCAGCATTGCTTTCAGAACCAAATGTCTTGACAAAGGCTTTCCAAACTGCCTGGCCCTGCTCTTCCCGCCCTCCTTACCCAAAGCCCACCCTCCCAGCCTCCGCCTTCCAGTATAGCGTCAGGCTTTTTACAACCTTCAAGTCTGAAATCGCCTGCTCTAGAAAGCCTGCCTTCCCTTCCTCCGTGGACGCGCGGAAGTGCTGGAAGTGCCTCCTTCCCACCGCACGGGGGCGCTGGCGGGGGCAGTCTAGTTCACGGTGGTATCTCTGGGGTTTAGCCAGTGGCGGCACCTGCTAGAGCCCTCCTCCTACCCACCCCTCCCCGCTCCCTCATCCAAAAGCTGATGGAACTGGAAGAGCAGGGGGCAGTTTTGCAAGAGTCTTTTTTTTTAATTTTTTTTAACGTTTTATTCATTTTTGAGACAGAGAGAGACAGAGCATGAACGCGGGAGGGTCAGAGAGAGAGGGAGACACAGAATCTGAAACAGGCTCCAGGCTCTGAGCTGTCAGCACAGAGCCCGACGCGGGGCTCGAACTCAGAGACCGTGAGATCATGACCTGAGCCAAAGTCGGACGCTCAACCGACTGAGCCACCCAGGCACCCCTGCAAGAGTCTTAAAAGCGGAGATGTTCTGTTGTTTCACAGAATGTCGGGGTAACGGTTTGGAACGGCAATAGAGAAGGCCACTTCTGGTGGGGGGTGGGAGAATGGGTAGATAACAGGTCCTCAGGGAAGCAATGTCAGGGGAGTCAAGTCTTGCAGAAGGTACAAAGTTTGGGGGCAAGGCAGGCCCTGGAGGGTGGGTCCAGTGGCTAAGGGTGCAGATTTTGGGTCCTATAGGTTTACAAGCCATCAACCTACAGGTGACAGAAACCACCTGAACCGCGGGCTGACTGGGGTGTCGTGGGAGCCCTTGTTGTTCGATTGGAGACCACAGGGCCTGACTGGATGTGACCCAGAAGGCCAAACTGCGGTCAGCCCCAACCCGCTTGTGAAGCTGGGCTCTAATTGGTGCGCCGAAAAAGCTGTCCAAATTCCCAGCAGTGCTGGTGCTGATACAGAGGTGGGAGGATCACAGAAGAATCCGCTTATCTGGGAAGGCCTTGAATCAGCACAGGGACATTTAAAAAAAGGAGATTTGGCTTCGGGTGGAGGGTAGGGCTTGTGTGGGGTGCGGGTGGGAAGGCCAAGATCCCCCTCCCTACAGATCCCCGAAGCTCCTCCCTGGATACCAGCAACAACCCCCTCATCCGTCTCCCTCCGGCACCCTGACATCTACTCTATACGCAGCAGCCAGAATCGTTTTTCAAAAATGTAAATGAGACCATGTCACTGGCCTCAACAGGCTGAAATCCTGTTACAGGCTTCCCATGGCTCTTAAGATAGGAACTGATAATAGTATTTTCCAAACTGTGGTGGTAAAGGGAATGATTGTAGGTGGGACATGGGGGAATTTAAAAATTTTTTTTTAAATTTCAGCTGTGTATTAGAAAAAAAGTACGTGGTAGGTCAATCCTTTGGTTTCATGAATATTCTTGCTCAGGGTAAGGATACAAAGGGAGCCAATTTGAAGACAATTTTAAAGGGAATAATAGTACAAATGGAATCCCGTGAACAAGGTACTGGAACAGTGCAGGCCCCTCTGCGGTCTCATCTGGGCCTCCCTGGCTCTTGCTATATGGCCTGCAAGTCCTTGAAGGTGTCACTCACCAGTCTGCCAGAAATGTTCCGGATGTTCTCCCCCAGCTCACCCCCCAACACTTGTCCTTGGGAACTCTGCTGCAGCGTCACTCTCTGGCAGGGGTTTTCTTGTGGTCAGGGGCCTATCTCACAGGCCCCGCTATTTGCTGTTCTCAGCACTTCCTGCAGCTTGTGAGGATCTATTTTGTGTCTGGGATTCAACCCGCAGCCCCGGCTAGAATGCAAGCTTCTTGAAGCCGGGCTGTGTCTTGCTCACCATTGTACTCCCAGCACCTCGCACAGCACCAGCCACATATGAAGCACTCATTTGAATGAATGAGTGAATGCAAGCCCAGGGACTTGACCTAGAGGCTCCTGATTGTTCACACCACCCACGTTGTGGCTGCCCCCATGGAATTAGAAGGCCTTGGCCCTGGCCTTTGAACAAGGGGCCCCACATTTTCATTTTGCACGAGGTCTCACAAATTATGTGGCTGGCCCTGAACAGAGGGCTCAGGAAAATGGAAAGTGAGGACAATGGGGGTGGCATGGGGGAGGTGGATGACTCCTTCCAGAAGCATGGCTGAGAAGGAAGATCAATGGGGTTGCAGCCTCTCTTTCTTGACCTGGCCCTGGCTCTGCCATCACGGATCATGGACACCAGATCTAGGCCCTCTTACTGAGGGGCCCCAGGACAGAGGTGCAGGTGGGGTCAAGGGGTTCTGCCCCAACTTTCCAAGTGTCTCTTCCAAGAGTTTCCAGCTGCTCCTCCCTGGCCTTGGGCTTGGCCTCTTGCTCCTGGCCTCTCCCCACCCCTCAGGGTCTGTTCTTCCCAGACTCCTTAGACCTCTAATGCCAGAACTTTGCTACAGGAATATATATATATATGTATATATATATATATATACACACACACACACACACACGCACTCACATACACACACACAGATATGTGTGTGCATATTTATATATATGGATTTAATTTTAAAATTCTTGAAATTTTTTAAAGCCTGGAGAATAATGTAACAAACATCCATGTGCTCATCACCCAAAATAATCAACTGTTAACATGTTTGCTCCAGATATATTTTTTATATAAAATAAAGAGAACACTACAGATAAAGCCCCTTTGTACACCTCCTGGTTCAATTCCTCTCCTTCCCTTGATTCCCAGGAGCTGTTGTTATTATTAGCCCAATGTGTGTCCTTCTAATCTATTTCTACAAACAAAACAGAGCGTGTGTTCATAGCAGCACTAACTGTAACAGCCAAAATGTGGAAATAACCCAAATGCCCATCCACTGATGATGAATGGCTCAATGAAATGTGGTATATCCACATAATGGAATATTATAAAGCAATAAAAAGAAATGCAGGGCCACTACATGCTAACTTGGATCAGTCTTGAAAACATAACAAAAGAAACCAGACACGAAAGGCTACATATTGTATGATTCCAAATCTACAGGGTAGGCAAATCCATTGAGACAGAAAAGAGATTTGTAGTTGCCAAAGTGGTTGCTAGATGCGGGGGAAGGAGGAATAAGTAACAAGTGACTGCTTAGTAGGCATGAGACTCCTTCTTGAATGATAAAAACGTTCTGGAATTAGATGGTGGTGATGGCTGCACAACTCTGTAAATATAATAAAAACCACTGAAATGGGGGCATCTGGAAGGCTCAGTCAGAAGACCATGTGCCTCTTGATCTCGGGGTCGTGAGGCGTCCCCACAGTGGATTTAGAGATTAGTCAAAAATAAATAGGGGCACCTGGGTGGCTCAGTCGGTTAAGAATCTGACCCTTGGTTTCAGGTCAAGTCATGATCTCATGGTTTTGTGAGTTCCAGCCCCACATTGGGCTCCAAGGTGAAAGTACGGAGCGTGCTTGGGATTCTCTGTCTCCCTCTCTCTCTCTGCCCCTCCCCCACTTGCGCTGTCTCTGTGTCTCCCAAAATAAATTTAAAAAAACTTAAAAAATTAAAAAAAAAATAAACCTGTCTTTAAAAAACCCCACTGAAGGGAGGGGGGATGGGCTAAATGGGTAAGGGGTCTTAAGGAAGACATTTGCTGGGCTGAGCACTGGGTGTTAAATGTAGGGGATGAATCACTGGAATCTACTCCTGAAATCATTGTTTCACTATATGCTAACTAATTTGGATGTAAATTAAAAAAATAATAAAATTTAAAAAACCCCACTGAAATGTACCTTTCAAAATGGTTAAAATGGTGAACTTTGTCATGTGAATTTTATCTCAATAATAAAAAGCCAGAACAGGATTTTAAAATATTTTCCTAGGAGTGCCTGGGTGGCTCAGTTAGTTGAGCATCCCACTCCATCCCCGATATCATCAGCTCAGGTTGTGATCCCAGGGTGATGGGATCAATCCCTGAGTTGGGCTCAGTGCTGAGTGTGGAGCCTGCTTAAGATTCTCTCCCTCTCCCCCTCCCAACTCTCCCTCTCTAAAATAAAGATAAAATGCAATAAATAAATAAATAAAATATTTTCCTGAGTTCTTTCATTCTGTGGATTATTTCTGCACCTTGTTGACCCACCCAACATTATATGGATACATGTAGGCCTGGTTCTTTTTCTTTTCTTTTCTTTTTTGGCTAGTTGCCTTTTATTGGAGCACATGCCATATTTTCTTTTCCTCCTGGTGGACATTACAGTTGATGCAATTTTTCTCTACTAGCTGTGCTGCTATGAACGGACTTGACAATGTCTCCTGGGATGCATTTGGGAGAATTTCTCTAGGGTATACAACTGCTGGATGGCAGGGAATACAAATTTTCAAAATATTGTCAAATTGCTCCCTAAGTGGTGGTGTCAATTACGCTCTCATCCACAGCATGTGAATTTCTATGAGTCCTTGCCACCAAAGCCTGTTATTATTAGACTTTGATTTTACCTATCTGATGGCTGTGCAGTTTCAATTTACAACGGTATTTCCTTTCTTTCTAGCTATCTTCTCTTTCATCGTTTCCCCCTTTGCCTTCTTTCTTTCCTTCTATCCTTGTTTTTCCTTCCTTCCTTCTTTTCCTTTTTTTGGTATTTTCTAGGCTCTTCTTGGACCTTTACACTTCCATGTGGATTTGGAATCAATTTGACTAGTTCCATGAAAAACCCTATTAGGATTTTTCTTCTCTTCTCTTTTCTTTTCTTTTCTTTTCCTTTTTTGGAATAGTTCTGAAATCATAAATGTATTTGCAGGTTACCTGGATCATTACTGTATTGAGTATTCCCATCTATGAACAAATTATATAGTTCCATTTATTTAGGTCTTCTTTTACTTTTTAAAATAGACTTTATTGGGGCACCTGGGTGGCTCGGTCAGTTAAGCATCCAACTTCAGCTCAGGTCATGATCTCATGGTTCGTGGGTTCAAGCCCTGCATTGGGCTCTAGCACTGATAGTGTGGAGCCTGCTTGGGATTCTCTCTCTCTCCCTCTGTCTCTGCCCCTCCCCAGCTTGTGCTTTCTTTCTCAAAATAAGGAAATAAAAAAAATAAAATAGAATAAAATAAAATAAAATGAACTTTTTTTCTAGAGCAGTGTTAGGTTCACAGCAAAATTGAGCAGAATGTACAAAATTGTCATATAACCTTTGCTTCCCCCACACACTACTGTCAACATCTCCCACATCTGCACATCCCACATTGGAGTAGTACATTTGTTGCATCGAGTAGTACCTATGTTGACACATCATTGTCATCTAAAATCCGTGATTCACATTAGGGTCCACTCTTGGTGTTGAATACCTTATGGATTTTAACAAATGTACAATGACATATACCCATTATAGTATCACATAGAATAGTTCCACGGCTGTAAAAATCCTCTGTGTTCTGCCTAGCCTTATCCTCTCCTCCCCCACAACCCCTGGCAACCATTGATCTTCTCACCATCTCCATAGTTTTGCCTTTTCCAGAATGTCACATAGTTGGCATCACACAGTATGTAGCCTTTTCAGATTGACTTCTTTCACTTAGTAATATGCATTTAAGTTTCCTCTATGTCTTTTCACAGCTTGGTAGCTTATTTCTTTTTAGAGCTGAATAATATTCCATTGTCTGGCTCTACGACAGTTTTCCATTCATCTACTGAAGGATATCTTGGTTTGTTTCCAAGTTTTGGCAATTATAAATAAAGCCGCTATAAATATCTGTGCGCAGGTTTTGGCATGGACATAAAATTTCAACTTATTCGAGTAAATACCAAGCAGCCTGATTGCTAAATTGTACGGGAAGAATATGTTTAGATTTGTATTCCTTTACAAAGAAACAGTTGCATGATTTTCTGAGAAAACATCTAGCAAGTTTTTGTTATGTATATTCCTGGATGTCTCATAATTTGTGTTGCCATTGGAAATGACATCCTTTTGATTATATTTTCTTGTTTCCTGTTGCTAATCCAATAAGCATTCACAAGAATGCTACTGATTTATGTAGGATCCTCCAGTATTCAGCAATCCTACTAAATATTCTTATTAGTTTAATACTTTGCATGTAGATTCCTTTATTTTCTAGATGTAAAATAAATCATATGCATCTAAGGATGGTGTTACTCTTCTATTTCTTAAACTTCATTTTTTTCTATTATTTTATTACATTAGCTAGAAACTCCAGTAAAATTGTGAGTAGAAAGCATTCTTATCTTGTTTTTTTTCATTTTTATTTTTATGGGAATGCTCGAGTTTCAGACTTCAGTATTATGCCTAGATATTTGGCAAATATCCCTATCAGGTTGATGTATTACCCTACACATCTTAATTTCCTAAGATTAGGAAAGAAATATGTTTAATTTTGTCAAATTATTTTTGCACATTTATTAAAGTGATCACATGCTTGTATTCTTTTAATGTATTAAGGCTCAGGATATAAGAATTGTTTTCCTAGTGTTAAACAACCCTTCCATTTTTGGCTAAAGTCTATTCTATATTTCTATAAAATAAGGATTCTGTTTTATGTTTTATTATTTAGGGGATTTGCATCTATAATCATAACTAAATTTGTTCTATAATGTTCTCATCTCAGATTGCCCTTGCCTGGGCTTGATGTCAAGGTTATACTAGCATTAGAAAAATGAGTTAAGTATTTTTCCTTTTTTGCCATCCTCTAAAGGGGTGTGTATAAAACAGGGTGTATGGTTCAGGGTTCTCCAGAGAAACAGAACCAATAGAATGTATGTTTGTATTTAAACACACACACACACACACACACACACATAGAGGGAGGGAGAAAGAGAGAGAGAGAAACTTATGGTAAGGAACTGGCTCACACTTATGGAGGCTGAGAAGTCCCAAGATCTTTGTCAACAAGCTGGAGACCCAGGTGAGTTGATGTGACCCAGTGACCCAGGTTCACTCTGAGTCTGAAGGTCTGAAGGCTGGGAACCAGAGGAACTGATGGTGTAGGTATCAGTCCCAAAGTTAGCAGGCTTGAGCCACAGAAAAATCTGATGCTTCCAATTGAGTCAGAGGGCCAGAAAAGACCAGTGTCCCAGCCACATAGCAGGCAGGACAAGATCCCTTTTACTCAGTCTTTTTTTTTTTTTTTTTTTTTTTTTCCTATTCAGCTCTTCAACTGATTGGATGAGGCCCACCAACAATGTAGAGGGCAATTTGCTTATTTGGTCAACCAATTGCAATGCTAATATCATCCAAAAATACTCTTAGTACCCTTCTTTGTACACCTGCTTTGTACACCTTCTTTAAAGTACACCTTCTTTGAAGGTGTGGACAACTCAACTGTAAAACCTACTGAGCCTGTTAAGTTTTTTATGTGTGTTTGTTTGGGTAGGGAGGTTGGGTAATTTATTTTTCATGAGGATGATTTCTTTGGAAACATTCTGCCTACAGGGACCACCATGGGCTAGTCTTTAATGTTTCCCTTTGAGGAAGCCTGATCTTCACTTATACCTTGAAGACTAATAGGATCTAGGAGACAAAAGAAACCAAGAATCATGGGCTGTTTTATTTTGCAGAAACTACTTACTGGCTTTGGGGCGGTACCTACGAAGTCATTATTTTTAACTGACCACTAGGGGGCAGTAATAGATCAAGAACGGGTACAATACATTAAATCAGCTAACATTTGGTAGATTTTTCCTTTTCTGTTCATTAGGACGCTGAGACTTAGGGAAACCAACAAACTTGTCTGAGTCACGTATTCCAATATATAGAAAGTCTGGAATTTTAACTTAGGTCTGACTCCAAAATTTATTGTTTCCAGTATGGGTACAGTAAATAGTTACTCTAATTTCGTTCATATTTTCATTCATTTGAGAGCAAGACAGAGTGGCTTCAGATTCAGTCTTTGGAGCCAGAGTATTTGGATTAAAATTCTGGCTCCATCACAGACTAGCTAGCACCGTAAGAGCATTGTGCCTCAGTTTCCTCATCTGTCCATGGGGATATCAGGATTTACTTCATAAAACTTGCAAAAATGAAATGAGATGAGTCACAAAAAGTGTTTAAAATAGTGTCTGGCACTTAGTATTGATTTGAGCTACTGTTATTATTAACTCGACTAATACTTCGTAAAAGACTACTGTGTTCAATATCATTGCTGTAGGTACTGAGGATACAGCAACAACCCTTCCCACCCACCTTCCACCCCACACATGCACAGGCATCCCTGCCTCTTGCAGCTTACATTCTAGGGAGGGAGATCCACAATTAAAAAAAAAACAAAAAACCTTTATATTCTTTCAGTATGAGTAATGAAGATGGCCAAAAACAGAGCATGGAAGGGAGGGTAAGAAGTGCCAGGGCTAGAGGGGGGCTGGGAATTGAACATGGGAGAATTGAACACCTGTCAGAGGAGGTGTCACTAAATGACATCCAGCAAAACCCATAGAAAAGGAGGGAGGAACTTCTGGATATCCAGGAGTCATGGTGGGTATCCTGGAGCAGAACATTCGGGCAGAGAGAAGAGTGAGGGTGAAGGTCCCGAGATAGGAAGGTGCCCGTCTTCAAAGAATGGCAGAGTTGCCATGATGTTAATTTTATGGGTCAACTTGGCGAGGCCGTGGTGCCCAGTTCTTTGGTCAAACACCTTCTCGCTGTTGCTGTGAAGGCACTTTCTGGATGTGATCGCTGTTTCAGTCGGTGGACTTTGAGTAAAGCAGGTTACCCTCTATGATGTGGGTGGGCCTCGTGCAATCAGTAGAGGCCTTAAGAACAAAGACTGAGGTCCTCCTGAGGGAGAAGGCCGTTCTGCCCCCACACCGTAACACAGAAATTCTGCGCGAGTCTCCAGCCTTCGGACTCCAGACTACATCAACTCTTGCCTGAATTTCCATCCTGCTGGCCTGCCCTGTAGATTTCAGACTTCCTGCCCCCATGCGATCCGAGCCAATTCCTTAAAACGAATCTCTCTCTAAATACATAATGTGCATCCTATTGGTTCTGTTTCTCTGAAATAATCAGACTAATGCAGGCGAGGGTAGCACAAGAGGGCGGTGACAGGGAGAGTTCTGTGCGATGGGCCTGGGGTGAGGCGTGGGGTGGGGAGCTGACGATGTGGGGCCGTGTGGCCGTGGGAGGGCTGTGGGCTTTCGTGGGCGAGGAAGTCAGCAGAGGGTGCTGAGCAAAAGACTTGCATGTTCAAAGCTGCTGGGGTTGCTGTGAGGAGAACGGGCTGTGGGGCAAGGGCGGAGCAGGGGGCCTGTGATGAGGCCACTGCAGGGATGCGGAAGAGAGACAGGACATGCTGATGGCTTGAATTGGATGACACAAGTGCTGGTGGTGAGAAGTGGGCAGATTCTGGATGGCTTTTTTTTTTTTTAAGTTTAGTTATTTATTTTGAGAGAGACAGAGACAGCGTGAGTAGGGGAGGGGCACGGGGTGGGTAGAGACAGAGAATCCCAAGTAGGCTCCGGGCTGCCAGCCCAGAGCTTGATGTGGGGCTCGAACTCTCGGACCATGAGATCATGACCCGAGCGGAAACCAAGAGTTGGACACCTAACCGGCTGAGCCACCCAGGCGCCCCTGGATGTATTTTGAAGGCAGAGCTGAGCTGACAGGATTTGCTGGGTGTGGACTGTGAGGGAATTAGGTGTCAAGGACAACCTCAACCTTGGGGCTTTCAGACAGAGCAGCTAGAAGGGCAGAGCTGTCCTTTCCTGAGACCCTGAGGATTTGGGGAGGAGTGTGTCAGGGAGGGGGCTGAGACTCAGAAGTTTGGTTTTAAGACATGTTAGTTTTGGAAGCCTCTTAGAGGTTTGGCCATTGGGTGTCCACATCTGGACTTCGGGGGCTTGGGCTCAGACGCACATTTGAACCCAAGGCTCAGGCTTGGAGCCGCCTGGCCCGCGACCACACAGGGAGGCCGGCAGCGCTCCGCCTGGGACTCGGGCCTGTGTGCTCCCCTCAGCACCTCACCGTGGGCTATGTCCTGGAGCCTGCTGTAGCTCCCCACGCCGGTCCCACCCGGGGCAGGCGGGTAATACCCGCACCTCTTCCAGGCTGTTCTCTGCACTGCGTCCTCACACTGCAGATCACCGTTTCCACAGAAAACAGGAACGAGCCCGGAAAACCCCAAACCTGGTTACCCATTAACCCAGCCCTGAGCGAGGGCCAAGTGGACGGGCCTCGTTTTCTCACCAGAGCTGGTTACAGTTAGTCCAGGGGAGGCACGCGGGTTTTAGCTCTTGTGCCAACTTCAGTTAATTCTGTCTGGCTCTGGGTAGTGCTGTCTTAACAACAGGGAAGGGACGTAGCAATTGACTAGCAATGTCTGTCAAGGGAACAGGATCCGGAAGTGGCTGTTCAAGTGTCAGGAATTTGTCATTCCTGGTCCACCTGCAGAGGCTTGTGGACCTTACTTAAACGGGCCCGTTACAGCACCATACAGCTTCCTGAGACTCTCAGGGTTGAGTCAGATGCTTTCAGTCCTGCCTGAATCAGACAGAAGAGCCCCCAAAGCCAACACCTGTCACTGTTTCACACATCCCACCAGCTAGATAATGAGGGCCTCTCAGCAGTCCTTTGGATCAGAGATTCAGCTATACAAGCAGGATGCGAGGCCCTGGTGAGGACATGGCTGGCAACCACAGCCCACAGCTGTCTTCCTTAGTGGTCAGGCGACTTCCATGAACTGGAAAGTCTGTGGGGTTTTTTTTTCATCTTCTTTTTTAGTTGAAGCACATCTTTCAACCTCAGGAAGGTGTAGAATTAATTAACTTCTGCTGTCTGAATGAAACTTTCTTCCTTAGAGGGCACCTGATGTGGGTATACAAGTTAACCCTAGGCAGATTTAGAATTAAATATATAGCATACTAAACCAAGAATTAAAACTTTAGGGGGCGTCTGGGTGGCTTGGTCAGTTAAGCGTCCGACTTCAGCTCAGGTCATGATCTCACAGTCCGTGAGTTCAAGCCCCGTGTCGTGTTCTGTGCTGACAGCTCAGAGCCTGGAGCCTGCTTCCGAGTCTGTGTCTCCCTCTCTCTCTGCCCCTCCCCTGCTCATGCTCTGTCTCTCTCTGTCTCAAAAATAAATAAAAAACATTAAAAATTTTTTTAAACTTTAGCATACTATTTCTGTTTAAAGAAAAAAATCTACATACGTTAAGTTTTTTATATAGATTAAAAAATTTTTTTAATGTTTATTTTTTTATTTTTATTAAAAAAATTTTTTTTTTAAGTTTTATTTATTTTTGAGACAGGGAGAGACAGAGCATGAACAGGGGAGGGTCAGAGAGAGGGAGACACAGAATCTGAAACAGGCTCCAGGCTCTGAGCTGTCAGCACAGAGTCCAACGTGGGGCTCAAACTCATGGACTGCGAGATCATGACCTGAGCCGAAGTCAGACACTTAACTGACTGAGCCACACAGACGCCCCTAGTGTTTATTTTTAAAAGAAAGAGAGACAGAGTGAGAGCAGGAGAGGGGTAGAGAGAGGGGGAGACACAGAATCCGAAGCAGGCTCCAGGCTCTGAGCTGTCAACACAGAGCACAATGCCGGGCTTGAACCTACAAACCGTGAGATCATGACCTGAGCCAAAGTCAGACACTTAACTGACTGAGCCACCCAGGCACTCTTATATAAATAGATTTTTAAGAGAAATTAAGTTTCACCATACTTATAGGTTGGATTTATTAGATTTACAAGAACGATCTAAATCCTCAGGAAACTTTTGTTTTTATCAGATAAGTGAGATGCGGAAGATCCAGTCATCTATAAATGCACTTTAAAATATTTGAAGACACAAGTTTGTTAAAGGTCCATTTGAAGCATTTGATAAAATCTACTAGATCTTTTTTTAAATTAATTTTGTTTTTAGGTAGGCTTCACACTCAGCACAGAGCCCAACGTGGGGCTTGAACTCATAACCCTGAGATCAAGACCTGAGCTGAGATCAAGAGTCAGACACTTAACCAACTGAGCCACCCAGGGGCTCCAGATCTGTTAGACCTTCAAACAAGATTTCTTTTTTTTTTTTTTAAGTTTATTTATTTATTTTGAAAGGGGGAGGGGCAGAGAGAGAGGGAGAGAGAATCCCAAGCAGGCTCCACGCTGTCAATGTGGAGCCCAACTCAGGGCTTGAACTCACAAACAAACATACAAACAAAATCAAGAGTCAGATGCTTAACTGACTGAGCCACCCAGGCACCCCTTGAAACAAGATTTCCAAGCTGAGTTTTAAAGGTTAAGAAAGAACTAGTGTTTTGATTCAGTAATTTTACTGGTAGAAATGAATTGTGGACTCTACAAATAAACTTTCTTTAATAAACCACCTTCATGAAACCACCCAAATGACCATCTACAGATGAATGGATCAACAAACTGTGGTATGTCCATACAGTGGAATACTAGTCAGCAGTAACAAAGGGAGGGACAACTGATTCACAGAATTTGATTGATGGATCTCTAAACCATATGCACAGTGAAGAAAGAAGCCAGGCTCCAACAGAAAGCAGATCAGTGTTTGCCAGGGGCTGGCATAGCACAAGGAGAATGACTGCCAATGGGAGCAAGGGAACTTTCGGGGTGACAGAAATGTTCTATACCACAATTTTGATGACCTGAGTGTATACACTGTCAAGACTCATCACATTGTACAGTTAAAATTGGTGAACTTTATTGTACATAAATTGTACCTCAATACTGTTGCTCTTAGAAAATAATACTATTCTCAAAAAAAAAAAAAAAGAAAGAATATTATTCTCAAGGTCACTAAAACCTCCATATTCAACATGAGGAATGAAGCAAGATCACCTTCTGAGAATTTAATGGGAAGGGAAACGGGTTGTGAGGAGAGAGACCAAGGAATAATGTGGTTATTGTAGAAAGCTGGAGAACCAGCTGGTGGAGAGGCAGAGTAGGCCCTCATTTGAAATTTCTGATTATGAATGAATCAGACCAATGACTTTTCTAGTTGATTGAATGACTCTTTTCCAGCAGGTATAGAACAAGCAGGAAGTTAGTTGTAACCAAGATCCAGGTTTTGCCTGGTATATTATCTATTGCCATATAACCATTAGCACACAATTTCTGTAGGTCAGGAGGCCTGGCATGGCCTAGATGGGTCCTCTGCTCAGGGTCTTACAAGGCTGCAATCATGGTGTTGGCTAGGCTCATCTGGAGGCTTGACTGGGGAAAACTCCACTCTCAAACTCATTCAGGTGGTTGGCAGAATTCACTTCCTTGTGCTGCATGATGGGGCCCTGGCTTTTTGCTGGCTGTCTGTTGGAGACTGCTCCTGTGGCCCCAGAGGCCACTCACTGTGCCTTGCCATGTGGGCTTCTCCAACATGGCTACTGTTGGAGCCATGGCTGACTTTATCAAACCTGCAGAGAGAGTTCCTCTATCCATATGGCTAAGACAGTCTCATATGAGATAAGGCAATCATTGGCGGGGGTGCAGCCCATCACCTTTGCCGTATGATATAGCTTAAACATGGGGATGACATCCCTTACATTTGCCATATTCTATTGATTAGAACCAAGCCACAGATTCTGCCTGTATCTGTGGAGGGGATTATACAACGGTATGGACACCAGGAGGTGGGGGTCATGGGGTCCATTATTAAGTCTGTTCCCACACCTGGTGACTGCAGTGGAGGGAGAGGTGGGACAAGGACTGAGGTTATTTGAAGGGGTGGTTACAGATATGAGGGTCCATGAGCCCTTAGCAAGATAAGGAAGGAAGTGGAACCAGGAGGTGACCAATGGCTGGAAGGGGATGGTGGGGTCAATGATTTGAAGAACTCCTTGAGGTTGGAGGGGTTTTGGTTTTTTTTTTTTTTTTAAAGTTTATTTATTCATTTTGAGAAAGAGAGAGCCCAC
Organism: Panthera tigris; assembly: GCF_018350195.1. Lineage (NCBI taxonomy): Eukaryota > Metazoa > Chordata > Mammalia > Carnivora > Felidae > Panthera > Panthera tigris. The sequence goes on from NC_056667.1 coordinate 30,427,206, forward strand.
AAGCAGGGGAGGGGCAGAGAGAGGGAGACAGAGGATCCAAAGCAGGCTCCTCATTGTCAGCAGAGCCTGATGAGGGGGCTCGAACCCATGAACCATGAGATCATGTCTTGAACCAAAATCAAGAGTCAGACGCTTAGTACACTAAGCCACCCAGGCGCCCCAAGGTTGGAGAGTTTTTGCCATGGGAAGGCTGAGAGGGGGAGCTTGAAGGAGAGCACTTGGAGGCTGGAGAACTGAGTATTTGAAAAACAGGATTCTCTAGAGAAGCCATTTTTGATGATGGTGGGTTCTGTGGGTGTGGGCAGTTGAGGTCACTGGAATCAAAGGGGTCTCCATGGCCTCCCTGCTCCTACCCCTGTCCCCTTGCTGTCTATCCTTCACATGGTGATTCCTAATACATACACCAGATCATGAGTCTCCTGGACACTTAACCCTCCTATGCCTTCCTGACTCAGAGTAAAATCTAACACCCTCTCATGACTTGTCCCCCACCCCTCTCAGACTTTATCTCCTTCTGCTCTCCCCTTGCTGTCTAACCCTAGCTACACTGGCCTCTGGGACTAGTCCTTGACCCTCCCTGCCTAAAACACCCTCTTCTCTGATAGTTTCATGGCTCCCTCCCCCTCCCTTCCCCTCTCCCCCCCTCCTACCTTCCTCCCCTAGTGTCAGTTCAGACTGCTACCTCTGGCCTTCCCTGTCCATCCTATGTAAAACAGCACCTTTCCCTATCACTCTCTGTTCCCTTATCCACATCATCCTTCTTCCACATCAAGCATTCCACCTATATATGTATTTGCCTAGGTGTTTATCATCTGTCTGCCTCTGTGAATCTGGGGATCTGTTTTATTTACTGCTGTATCCCAGCACCTAAATGAGTACCTGGCACATCGTCAGTACTCCCTACGTGTTGTTAAGAAAGCAGAGCTGGTTTCTATGTCCCGAGGGGTGGCTGAGTTGATACTGATGGGTCTGAGGCCAAAGCTTTGAGATGTAGGCCAGGAGCTGTTGTGGAGGCTTGGGTACCTCCTCCTCTGATATGTGTAAGGGGTAGAAGATAGAGCACTTAGTAGGCTGTCGAACTTGGCAGTTAAGAGCTCTGCCACCTAACAGCTGTGTTATCTTGAACAAGTTACTCAGTCTCTCTGAGCTTGTTTCCTCACCTATAAAATGGAGATAATAATAGAAATAAAACCCAGACTGTGGAGTTGTGTAGACAGACTCAGAGCCCACATGTAAAGCACTTGGTACTGGGCAAGTGCTCAGTAATGTTTGGATAATGTTATGTGACTTGTGCACCTGCTTATGATCCAGGACTTTCTGCTACTGTCCAAACAAACTTTGCCATTTACTATTTTTCTGATGTGGGGGAAAATTATTTTACCTCTTAATGTGACTGGGTTTTTCATCTGCATTACAGAGATAATAATTCCAGTCCTGGCTCCCTTGATCAGATTGTCAAGAGGTGTGAGTGGGATAATACCCTTGGAGGCACTTGAAATGTAACGCGCTATATGATATAGGGCATTATTACTTTTCCTTCTTGTTGACTGGTTCCTTTTATGGTTGCTGGAGTTGTTCATTATTTTACAGAGGCTCTAACAGAACATCTGGGTGCCTGGGCTGGGGTGTTACACACTGGACTTCTTTGAACAGAGCAGGGCAATCCAGATCTTGCCCAAAGGCCTGAGTCAACCCTGACTTTAAAATGGCCCTGGGGCTCAGGGCAGGATAGGTTGGCCAGCTAGCTTTCTAAGATTCATGGGCTGAATGATACTCTTGCTTCTTTTTACTCTGACATGAAGTTAAAAAAAAAAGTCCTGAGAGCTGGGGTCTTTGGAGACCCAATGCCTGGCCTCTTTTCACCTGTCACTGTGAAATAATTGAGGGCCCTCTCAGCAGCCCTATTCATGAGAAACTCAATTTCCACAAACAGAACCCACAGGCCTATGTGGCTAGCCTTTCACCGAAGCTCCAGGTAGGCTGTGTCCCAGGCAGTCAGGAGAGAAGCAAGCAGGACAGACAGTCTGGGTCAGGGAAGGTATGAACATCAATAGTGCCTCCTCCCCAGTGGCTGGGGAGCTGGGATGGTGACACTGTGACACACAAGCCCTCCAGGTGACACTGATCATTGGTTGCCTGGAACCCACTGGCAATCAGCCCTTCTAGTCTTACATTATGTTTTCTGGGGGAGTTCTCCAGAAAGTTGGGCCCAGTGCAGACACAATTCCATTTGAGGGTATCCAACCTACCCCTGTGGGATCAGAGAATTGTAGGTGGAGTCCCTATACCTGGTTCCTTAAACTCAAAGTAAATTGACCCCTGGACCATGTGTATGTGTGTGTGTGCACACACAGTAGTCAGTAGCTTACAGTGGCCCTGATTCTCCCATTCGTGTCGAACTCCCAGGCTGGAAGGTAAGGACCAGCTGATAGAGACTATCTGCCAACATCCATTCACATCTATTTCAGAGAACAGGGCTAAAATGCATTTCCCAGCCTCCTTTGCAGTTTGATGTGGCCAACCACCAAAGTTCTCACCAAGTGGATGGACATATATACACATGCTACTCTCGGGACTTGGCTTTAAGACTTGTCATGCCTCTACCAGACTTTCATTCCTCTCCTGCTGGCTTAAACCCCTGGAGACCTAGCGTCAACCATGTAGGCACAATGCCCTAGGGGATGGCAGGGAATCAAGATGGAAGGAATCTGGGTTCTAGAATGCCTACATTGGGCAGAGCTTCTTGCTGACTTGGAACATCCATCAGGCAGTGACACAAAAAATACATATACTTCTAGGGCACCTGGGTGGCCCAGTTGGTTGAGTGTCTGATTTTGGCTGAGGTCATGATCTTGAGGTTTGTGAGATCGAGCATTGTGTCAGGCTCTGTGCTGACGGTGTAGCTCTTGCTTGGGATTCTCTCTCTCCCTCTCTGCCCCTCCCTACCTTGCACATGCTCACTCTCTCTCCCTCAAAAAAAATATATAAACATTTTTTTAAAAAGAAAGAAAGTTCTATCTTCTTTCATCCACTATGTTATACCTGGGCCTCTTTGTTACAGCAGCCAAGGTTTACTCTCACTAGCACAGGGGAGAAAAGCATGATGGGCTGAAGGCTTCTCAGGCTAACATAATAGTCCAGCCCACCAATCCTTAAGGCCTGCCACTGGATGTCTTAGGCTTTGTATTACAGGACGCAGCTTGGGAAGGAAGCAGTGCACTCTATTGGGTAAGACTGAATCAGACCTTCATTTCCACTTTGGCTAGAACATTGATTAATGTCGTAAATTTTGGGTGCTTTCACTAACAAATTGAATCTCAACTTCCTCTTCTGTAAAATGGGGATAATAATAGTACTTTACTCCCAGGGCTATGGGAGGATTATATGAGATCATGTAAATCAAGGGCTCAAAACTGTTTACTGTTACTAAGGCAATCAGGTGGTATCTGGGCCTGATTCTTCCTACCCTCCTTCCCCAGGAAGGAGGGAAGGAAGCTAATGTCTTGAGTTTTCCACAAAGTCAAAAAATACTCAGTGACTCTTAAATGAATTATAAATTTCCAAAGCATCCAACACAAAATGTTTCTTATGGATCTACTATGGGCCAGGGACTAGGAGGCACCTGGAGGACAGAGATGCCCTTGTGGAAATTAATTTCCACTTTGATTCTCAGAAAGTTATCAGTCCTTTCCAGGCCCACAAGCTGGAGCTCAGTTCACCTACTGAATAGAAATTTATGTTGACTAGTAAAGAAATCCCAACTCTTCTTCCCACCTCCTTATTGGATGTCTGGGCCCTGCCACACCCAGATTGAATCATCATCTTGGGGCGGTGGCATCTGTGTGGCTGAGTCAGTTGAGTGTCTGACTCTTGATTTCAGCTCAGGACATGATTTCAGGGTGGTAGGATCAAGCTCCACATCAGGCTCTGTGTTGGGTGTGGAGCCTGCTTGGGATTCTCTCTCTCTCCCTCTGTCCCTCTCCCCTACTCTCTCTTTCCCTGTCTCTCTCTCAAATAAAATAAAATAAAATAAAATAAAATAAAATAAAAAGCATCTAGGTGTTACCAATGAATAGGTAGATTTGAACCTGGAAACTCCTTCTCCCAGTCACTACCCCAAGCAGGACTGACTGACTTACTTTCTTTCTTTCTTTCTTTCTTTCTTTCTTTCCTTTCTTTCTTTCTTTCTCTCTCTCTCTCTCTCTCTCTCTCTCTCTCTCTCTTTTTTTAAGTTTATTTCTTTATTTTGAGAGAGTGAGTGAGCATGTGAGCGGGGGAGGGACAGAGAGAAAGAGATTCCCAAGCAGGCTCTGGGCTGTCAGCACACAGCCTGACCATGAGATCATGATCTGAGCCAAAATCAAGAGTCAGACACTTAACTGACTGAGCCACCCAGCATCGCCCCCACCCCCAAGCAGCAGTTTCTTAAAAGGTCTGACCTTGGCATTTGCCTTGGTATTCACCTGGCAGAACCTTCCATGGCTTGTATTGCCTATAAGCTAAAGCCCAAACTCTGCATGGCACCCAAGGTTTTCCCCAATTTGGATCCAGCCTCTTTCCATTAATGACACTAATGACTAAGATTGAGTGTTTCATATGGCACAAGCTCTGGGCTGAGGGCTTTATGCGTGTTGCCCCATTTGATTTCCGCTAACTTTAGGAGATGGTGACTTGGCTTAGTTGTCTCATTTATAAAATGGGAACGTTCCAAGAAAAGCATCCCCACAGTGTCCGGGGTGTAGGTAAAACAGTTAATAGCCATTACTGCATCATCCCTATTTGATTGATGAGGAAGCTGGGGTTTAGGGGTGTTAAGTAACTTGCCCAAAACCACAACCCTGAAAAGTGACAGAGGTGGAGCCTGAACCCAGGAAGTCAGGCTTCAGTGCCCAGGCTAGCCTGCCTTCCCTTCATCGCTGAAGGCCTGCACTCAACTTAGAACCAACTTGCAGGGCACCTGGTGACATCTCCAGGCCTTTGCACATAGGTTCCCTGTGCTGGTAGAATGCCTCCTCTGGTAGCTGTCCCCTCCCCCGTGGCCACCCTAGGCAGAGGCAGACAGCCCCTCTGTGTCCCCTCAGCCTTCTCAATAGGCCTGACTCCACTCTCACCTCACCAAACTGTCATTAGAAGGAGGGCACACACCCTCAGGGTGACAGTGTCCCCATCACCTCTGGCTCCACCATGCCTGATCTGGCACAGAGCAGACCTCTGCAAATGCTTGTTAGAATTACTGCAAGCCAAATCCATCAGGGCAAGAGTGGAGACCGATACCTGCTGGCAGGGACGCCTGCCTGTTCTCAGCTGTCAGTGTACGCTCCAGAGCGAGTGCACTTTTCTTTGGCCAGAGCCTCCTCCCCATTTGCCAGAACTTCCAGTACCTTGGCCCCGTCTCTCACTTTGCTCTCCAGCCTCCCCACAAAGTCAGCCAGCTGGGAGTTCACCCCTACAGGGGCCTGTACCATCCAGCAGCTTGAGTCTGGAAGATTCCTCACCTCCCCAGTTTATTTATTCAACAAATATTTATTGAACACCAAATTAGAGCCAGGTACTGTGCGTGGCACCAGATACAGGGTAGAAAGCAAAGCACACATGGTCTCTGGCCTCACGGAGCTTACATGCTGCCGGGGGAGACGGTCAACCAAGAAGTAAACACACATGATGTGTAATGGCAAGTGCCCCATGAAGGAGAAGAATAAGAATAAGGGACTTTGAGATAGATGAACTAACTATTCAAGCAGTCAGGGAAGCCTTCTCTGAGGAGGTGGGTTAAAGCCAAGGCTTGAGGGTGTAAAGAGCTCAGCCATGACAAAGGTAGGGGAAGAGCATTCTAGGCAAGGAAACAGCATATGCAAAGTCCTGGAGGTGGGAATAGGTTGAAATGTTGAGAAAAGGAAGGAAAGCCAGGGTGGCAGGAACACAGCGAACAAGATCAGAACTGGCTGGAAATCAGGTTGGGCCCAGAAGAGGAAGAGCTTGGATTTTATCTTTGGAATAATAGGGTAATCGAGTAAGGGTTTTATACCAGAGTTGGTATGATATGATTTGCATGTTTAAAGCTCTTTCTGGTTGCCTTGAGAACAGAGTGACAAAGCAAGAGAGAAGCAAGGTGACCTTGTGGAGGGCAGTGATCTGGGGGCAGGTGAAGTGGCCACACCAGGGTGATAGCTGTAGGTTCAGAGAGAAGAGTATTGACTCCAGAGATATTAAGAAGTAGAATCTTTCTGAGGTTTTTAGGAGAACTAAAACAACTTTATTGGATGCCTGCAACAGCCCCAGCAATGGGGTAGGAGTTGGGGACACCAGAAAGGGTTGGGGATAGAAACAAAAGATGTAAGTCCTCAACCCCGGAAACAAATACATAGTCACCAATCCCCCCCACCATCTCTTGGGGGAGAATGAACCCAAGGTCAACTCAGATGCTGGAAGTTCTGGGCCATTTCCATCTCATTCGATGGTGTCAACAGACTCTCCTAGAGTTGGGGACTGGAAACATGGAAATGGGCTTTCCATATTCTCGGGCTATCAAGTTGTCAAACTGCAGGATTGTGGCACTGACATGGTGTCAGGGGAGCAGTGAGCCACCAGCTGGGATAGCCAGGGAGACGAGGAAGGGAAGAAGGGAGTCTCGGAGCAGAAGCAGCCCCTCCCGTCCTCTGTGAGAAAGGACAAGTCGGGCTCTGCCTTCTGTCCCCCTCTCCCCGCTCCTGGGAGCCTGCTGACCACCCTGCCCTCCCTGTCATCTCCCTCAGGAGCACTCTAGGCCGGTGACCCCCTCCTTAAAACGACACCCTCTCTCCCCACTGCTACACATCTCAGATGTATCCAGGAGGACAGAGATCTGATGGGCCTAACCCTGAGGACTGAAAGAACACTTCAGCTCTTCATGCCTTCTTGAGGAATTTGCCTTTTTTAAAAGAGATTTCTGGGTCATTTAAATGATCTCTGCCCTCTGCTCTACTTCTCTGAAAGGGCCCTCTCCCCCAGGGTTTTAGCAAACTCTATTTCTGAGCCCAAGGACCTCCTCAATTTAGTCTCTGGGGAGGGTAGTTCCATCAAAGGGTGGGGGTGAAAGAATCTTGCCAGGGGTGACATTTGAAGGAACTATTTAATAACCAGTGCAAATAAGCACCAAGGAATTGCCAGCTGGAGGACCCCATAGTCTTGGGTCTACCAGGCATTAACCAGCATGGGGTCCTGGGGGAAAAGCCACCCAAAGCTACCTGGGGCAGGGGGCCACTTAGAGGCACTCAGGGGATGTGAATACTTGCCAACAAGCACAGAAGTGGTTCTACATTTTTTACAACTGGTCTGGCAGTACTGGTCCAGCTGAATGTCAGTCCTGGGTCTGCCCCAATCTTGTCCAGTCTCTGCTGTTCCACCAGGAATGGTCACCAGGCCATTTGTTCCCTCTCTTAGGCCCAGGCGGAGCTGGGTAATGAAATGGCCTCTGAGCAGAGCCAGCTGCGCGGAATCCTGGGTGAACAGGATCTCAGGCCCTTGACCCACCGTGTGACCTTGAAGGGCCGAGCCGCCTCTGACTGTCCCTCCTCTCACCCCTCCTTGCAGTTATTTTTGTCCAGCCTGACGGCCCTTGGCTGTCCCCACAGTCTGGGCTCTGTGAGCCGGATACAAACCAGGCAGCACAAACGTCTGGTGTGGAATCCCAAGAGGGTTCCTCTCTGGGCGCCATCACATGGGAACATGACCTTCCACACTGTGCACCCAACGGGGACCACACATCTGGAGGATGGTGACGGCGCGAGAGGCCGGGAGCTGGGTTCTCTTTACTCAATCCTGGCTCTTGTCTGGGAACGCTGTCCCAGGCCTGCTGGTGAGAACGCCCTGTTTTGGAGTCTTACTGTTGCCCAGAAATCTCCCAGCTCTGTGTAGGGAAGTGTGGGTCAGCTGGAGGGTAGGTGTCTGCAGTGGGGAAGACGGCCCGAGCAGGCCCTGCTGGGCCCCTAATCCCCAGGCCTTGGCCGTGGTGCACAGGGCAGCTGTCCTGTGGTTCACTGCAGTGGGGTGGGCAGGGGCAGACAGGGGTTCTCCGGAGACAACTTTGTGGCCCCTGCTCAGTTACTGTCTCAGGAAGCAAGGCAGACACTACGTTCTGGCCCTGGGGGCCTGGGAAGGCTGCACCAGTCAGTCACTGCTCTGGCTGGGGGTCTGATCTCTCTAGGCAAGCAATCTGCCCAAGGCCACTGTGCCTTTAGGTGAAAGCTTTGTCCCCAGACCTTAGATTCATGCCTGCTGCCCCCTGTGTGCCTGGGGGGCAGGTAAGAGCCTGGGCAAAGCTAGTGGGGGCCCTCCCACGACTTATCTGTCCAGGTAAGAAATGAGACGAGGCCTCTGAGATCACAACAGCTCCAAGAGAGCTGGGTGGACAAGCTGGGACAGGCAGTGAGGAGGGGAGATGGGCCAGAGGAGGAAGGGGCGCCTCTGATGGGTGAGGAAGATGCCTTCATAGATAGATGAGCCAGGCCAGGAAGCAGGGCAGACGATAGCACTGTTTTTAGAGCTCCTGGAAAAAGAACCCTCCTCACTCCCGGGGAGAAGCCGGCTCAGAAAGCCCCGATTTCAGTGATTTCAGAGACCCAGGAGTGGCAGAGCACAGCTCCTGCTGGCCTCCCAGCAGCCCCTGGGGAAGAAGGCCTGGGGGCAGGAACACCCACATAAGCAGGGGACCCCAGGATGCCAGGGAGCACGGGGGAAGAAGATCGCACGAGGGGTGCCATGTGGCTGCTCCTGGCAGCCCTGATGTTGGGGGCCACGGGGAGGGGGGCAGCAGGCCTCTCCAGGGGGCGGGCCCTCCGGGTAGAAGATGCCCCTCGACTGGGCAGCACATGCCTCCGGGCTGGCAGGACAGTACCAGCGGCTCTGCGCACGGGAGTGGTTCGGAGGGCGGGGATGGGGTAGACCAGAGAGGAGGCGCTGGGGAGGATGGGACCGGGCACTCTTCCCAGGACGGTGAGCTGGCTGCTGGGGGCTGACAGCCCTGGACAGCTATGGAAGAAGGACCAGGGCCAGGCAGGGAAGGCCAGGGGGCCAGCGGGCGTGGGAGAAGGCTCCATCTCAGCTGCGTAGCTGTTGAGGTGTGAGAGAAGACGAATCCGGACAGGGTCTGCACGGCTGCTCGGCCCTTCCAGCACCCCCAGGTACCTGATGACCTCGGTGAGGCACTCGCGAAAACCGATGCTCCGGAAATCAACTGCCAGGGCTCGGGCATCAAAGAATCCTGCAAAGTGAGGCGTGATGAGGGCATGCCAGGCGGGGGACAAGTGCTGATCCTGGGGTCAGGTCTGTGTGACCCTGGGCATGTCACCTCACCTCTCTGAGCCCTGGTCTCCACATCTGTAAAGTGGGAATAATCACCCCTTCCTGGGGTATCTGGGGTGTGTTGTGAGGACCAAGTGAGTTCACTGAACTATGAAGCAGGATAAAATGTGGAGTATTGTTTTCATCGAAATTCATGATTAATGCAGAGAAGAAACTTTGCGACCAAGGTACTGTCGTTTAAGTGGACGCTTTGCCAGGTGTGACGGGCCTGCGCACGTAGAGGTGTAGAACACCCCTGCCTGCTGGTGGGGGCGGATGTTGGGAGGTGGCGGCAGCAGCGGTCAGAGCTTGGGGACTCCTCAGAGAAGGCAGCATGATGTCACAGTGAAGCCTGACGTCTTTGGACCTCAACTTCTCCACTTGACTAGCTGCCTGACTGTGGACAAGCCTCTTAATCTTTCTCAGCCTCAATTTCCTTGGCCGCAAAATGGGCATATAGTGATACTTGCTGCACAGGGTTGTGACGGTGAAATTAAATGCAACGGTGCACAGAAACAGTCAACGAATTCATCATTTACACCTGACCCTTGAACGACATGGGGTGACGGGCACTGATCCTCCCCCAGGGCAGTCGAAAACCTGAGCAAACTTTTGACTCCCCAGAAACTACCTAGAGTGAGAACCGCCAGAGATAACGTTTTACCGTGATAGCAATTTACTGGAGAGACGGACTGCTCACGCGGAGATGATTAGTGTCTCATGGAGTCTTAAGCAGATACTCGCAACACTTGAGCTCACCGCAAGAGCAACAGGAGGTAGCTAGGAAATTATCACAGTAGCACGGTATGTATAGACTACAGCGACTTTTATGCGATTAGGATTCTAATGCATCTTCGCGTTTATATTTCTCTCCACTGCAAATGGCACCATGTGCAGTCTGCAAGTATTTGTATGAGGAAGTTTTGATAAGTTGTAACGTCCATAATAGATGCGTGTCTATTTTACGGTAGCGAATGATAAAACAGACCAGCATCTCCATTTATTTCACGCATTCATGACATACCTAACTTTTTCGTACGTTTTCCCAATATTTCTAGGCTATGTGGTGCATCTGCAATTGTTTTTCAAACTGTTGCAAATCTCTAAAAAATTTTCTAACACATGTACTGCGAACACTCTGCATAGAAGAGGACCTGTGCTACTCAAACCTGTGTTGTTCAAGGGTCAAGGGCATATTACTGGCTTGGCCCCTGTGGGCATTTGAGTCTGTCCCCTAGCCTGAAGGGCTGTCAGGAAAGCAGGACCCTGCTCTGGTCCTCAGCTGCTGCCATCAGTCTGGGACCCTCTCTTTGGCTGGTTTCAGTGAGGTCTGACCAGGTGGACTGCCCACAGAGGTATTTAATTCTCACTGCCTTTATACCTGCCCCGCCATCAACCACCTTCTGTGCAAAGACAGAATAGCCTCTGTGAGCACTGGCCTCATGACTATGGCGGCAAATATCTGGTCCCTGGTTCATGGCTGAGGCCCCCACAGAGGGACAGCTCTACGGGAGATGATGTTTGGAGTCAGGCCTCCTTGGGGGCAAGACCTTGTTGCATACTTAACTATGCGACTTTGAGCAAAACCCTTCAGTTTCTGTGTTTGCTGTTCTTTTTCAACTAACATTTTCTGAGTTCTTATTGAGTACTTAATTTGCATTATCTGATTTAATCCTTAGAAAAACCCTGTCATTACTCCCATTTCAGAGATGAGAAAACTGAGGAATAGAGAAGCTAAATCATTTGTCCAACGTAATAGAGCTGGCAAGTCATAGAGCCAACCTCGCAATTCATGGGATTCGAATCAACTCAATTCAGGATTCTAACCCAGAGGCAGTGCTCTAAGCCACATCTCTGTCTTCCCATTAGCCCTTAGCCAGAAAATGGTGATGGCGACAACCCCCAGCCTCGAGATTCTTATAGGAATCGAATGAGATAACAATGGTGAAAGCATTTTGAAACTACAAAATGCTGCCCCAAATATTAGTCACTGTTTTTGTTTTAATTGGGTAACCATAAATGTAGTTTGAAGTATCTCCCCCACTGGTTGACCGGAATCAGAAGTTTTCACTGTTGGCCATGCCTTCCTTTGGCAGAAGTTCTCAAAGCGACCACCTGCATCAGGGTCATCAGGCATGCTTGCTAAACTTGCAAATTCCTAACCTCCAGGCCAGACCTCCTGGCTCAGAATCTCCGGGGTGTGCCCCAGGGCTGCCTGCCCCTAGATGATCCTGCGCAGTTCACTGAAGCTTGAGAAGCACCAGGCTGGGTCAATTAAAATGCAACTGTCCCCTCCAAAGGTAGCAAGTTAAGGTTTTAGGACTTAGGTTCTTGTGTCAAGGTCTGTGGAGCTTTCCAGCTTTCTCGGTTGTGAAATCACCAAAATATACAGTGAGGCTTAGTCTTTTGAAAGCCACAGTTCCATGACTTCACGTAATGCACCAGCTCAAAGTAACGGAATGAGTTACAATTGTATGCTACCACAATCCCACGACCGATCTTGAACTGCGAGCATGACATACGATCCCAGCACTGCTGAGGACACACTATTACCCCAGCGCTAGCCCAGAAGGCACCCCAGTGAACATCTGTGGCTAAAAATCTCAGGCAGGCCCCACCCAGGGGTTCAACTGGGATCCCAGTGAGAATGAGTTCATTCAGGCTAATGCTTAAGGAGGGTGGGGGCTAAGGGTGGGGAAGCCAGAGGGACAGTCTGTGTAGAAGAGCTCCTCCAAGGGCTAAGGCCGGAAGGAGTGGAGTTGAGAACAAGGTTGGGACACATGGGGACACTGACAGTGGAGAGGGCGATACTGAAAGAAAAGAGACAGGCTTTGTGGCTGCTCCACCTGGACCTGCTTTAGCCCCACCATAGACTGTGAGCTCCATGAGGGCAGGGACCCCATCTGCTTTGCTCACCAGTGGATCCCCAGGGCCTCGCCCCCACATATTTGTTGCTTGAATGACTCATGGGAGAGAAAAGCATCAGTACCTGTCCCACCAGTGGCGTGGAGCATTTTCAAGTGATCCACTGTCATCTGCAGGACCTCGGCCTTCTCCAGCTTGGAGGAGCCCTGTGTGCGCAGAGGACAGAAGTGTGAAGGCTTCCAGCTGACCTCTCTCTCACTTCCCGGCAGCGTCAGCAACCTCACCAGCTCAAGGTCATCCTCCCACTCCACCACTGCCAGCTTTTCGGCTTCTGCTTTGGCCAAGGCGCCCAGCCGAATAGATTCTCTTCAGGTCTCATTTTCGTCTGCCCGCCCGCTGCACCGTTGAGCGTCCCTCCTGCAACGTCCCCCTTTCCCTTGACTTCCACGACACCCCATGTTCTTGCTTCTTCTTCCACCTGGCTCTTGCTCGCTAGACACACTCTCCCTGGGAGGTCTCGTATGTGACCTCCATGACTTAGTGCACCGTCACCGGAATGCCACTCCTGCGTGCCCATCTGCCTCCTAGACCAGCTTTCCTGGGAATCAACTCCACACCCACCACGCCCGAGATCATCTTAGCCCCACAGCGCTTGCTCCTCCTCTATTCTCTCTTGAGCAATGATTCCTAAGCGTCCAGCATCACCTGATCTCCCAAGTGAAACCTGAGTGTCAGACTCTCCACGTAAGTTCTTGAGGGCAGGTACCAGGTCTAGGTCTAGCTGGGCCTGTGAAAGTTTGAGTGAACGTCTGTGGAATGACTGACTTCTTCTCAGGAAGAAAGGCACATGACCCATGACCATGCCTTGGAGCACAGGGTAGAGAATCTTCCAGGCAGTCTGATTGGTTTAACTGTCTGGCTTCCACTGTAGTCTTCCTCTTCCACAGGTGCAACGGCAGGGGGCTCGCTCCCCGGGTAGCCTGTTCCACTTTCAAATGGCTCTGGGACTGTCAGTAGCACAGAGGGCTAGGGGGCTTTAGAACCAAACACAGTTCGGTGTTCCCATTCCGTTCTGCTATTTACTTAGCTGTGTGATCTAGTGCGAGTTACTTTACCTCTCTGTGCTTCAATCTCCTTACCCGTGCCATGGGCACAATAATCCCTACCCTTTGGGATCATGGGGTGATGGACACAGAGCCACAACATCTGAGACGCCACAGCAAATACAAATTTCCATTCCCCTTATCCCTGGCCAGTGACAGATATCAGTACACAAAACCCCAGCACCTCAGGCAGCTGCCACCAATCAGTAAGACATGCCATGAAAAACGGACCTTATCTGCCACCTGCATGGTACTTCCTCTAGCACAATCGGGAATGTCACACACCTGTTTCTCAAAGGCAGTGGGGACCAAGCGTCGCAGTTCAGAAAGGCTGCTGTTGATGCGGTCCCGGCGCCGTTTCTCTATAATCTAAAAAACAACGACAAGAATTTACTTGCAGCCACTTCACCAGTTTCCAACGTGCTTTGATGGCCACTGACTCATATTTAAAATATTGTGAAGGAGAGAAGTCTAGTCTTACTTTATGTAGGAGGAAACTGAGGCTCGGAGAGGAGCAGTGACTTGCCTAAAGTCACATAAGAAGGAAGTGCAAAGCTGGGAGTAGAACTCAGATCTCTTGTCTTGGTCTGTTGGGGTGCTATTCAAAATGCTTAACCACTGTACATCAGGGTACCGACCAGTCAGAACAGGGACACCAGCCCCCGCGTGGGAGCAGTTCCTGGAGGTTCCTGCAGGTCGAGGTCACCTCCTCAGTTGCTGGGTCATGAAGAGGCTTTGCTTCCAGTCCAGAAGACCTTCCATTCACACTCATTCTCACCTCACCAGACTGGTAGCAGAATGCTGACAGCGGGGCAGACATTATGACCCCCATTTTACAGATAAAGATGAGGGCTGGAAGGAAGTGGTTTGCCTAAGTGAGTGGCAGGGCTGGTCTCTGCCACATTCCAGGTCTTGGGACTCCCAGGGCAGAAGCATAGCCGCATCCTGGGAGAGCAGGGGGTGCCGGGATAAGACGGCCAATAGCAAGCCGGGGAGCTTCCTTCTCTATCCCCCTGCCCTACCCCTTGGCACACAGAGAGGAAATGAAAATTCTGGGCTCAGAGAGTAGAGACAGAAGGCTGGAATAAATAATAAAGCCTAACTGTGTGTCAGGTGTGGTTCTGGGTGCATTATATTAACTCAGTCGTCAAAACAGCCCTTTGAGGTAGGCACTGTCATTTTTTCAGTGACACAGTTGAAGAAATGAGGCACCGAGAGGTTGAGTGGCTTGCCCAAGGCCACTCCGCTAGCCACTGGCAGAGCCAGAATTTGCACTCAGGCAGTCTGGGTGATATTTCCGACCAGGGTTCTCTGGGCTGGGCCCCTGGAGACCCAGGGCAAAAATTTGCCGGGCGACTCCGCGGAGACAGACACTCACCCCTCTGCGTTTCTTCCTAGCTTGCATCTGCGAAGGGCTCGGGGTGGACAGCGGCCTGGCCATCTGGCTGCAGACGAAGAAGAGAAAGGCTGATTTTTCAGAGCTCAGGGACCATCTCCCTGGCCTGGGCTGACCTTGGAGGAGGCGGGGATGTGGGCGGGCAGAGCCCCCTCCCAGGCAGCCGTGGTCTCCCAGGCGGCTCAGGGCTCCCAGGCCGGGAAGTGGCGCAGGGCAGGCGTGGGTGGGGGCCCATTGCTCCCCCGGCCAAGTCCCCCCTGCGCTCGGTTTCCTGCACTAGGGTCGCGCGGCGGCTGGGGCCGCGGGGGGCGAGGGGGGGGGGGCTGGGCTCTCGGCCCGACCCCCCTCGGCCTCGCCCCCTGCCCCTCGCCGCGGGCGTCGGGGAACCGCAGCCGGCCTCGGGGCTCCTGCAACCCGATCCCGGGCGGGGCGGGCGAGGGCGCGGGCGGCGGCGGCGGGGCAGGGCCGGCGGGTTGGGTTTCAGAGAGAGCCGCTGGGAAGAGCGTGGAAAGAGCAGATGCCGCCGCTTCCCACGGGCCGGGCGCGCCCGCCGGCCGCCCTCCGCCCCGCCGGCAGCTGCCGCCTCCTCCCACGCAGCGCGGCCCGGGAGAGGGGGAGGGGGCATCTGGGTCACAGGCCCCCTCGGACTCTTGGGATGCCCCGAAGGCCCCGGGCCCGCATCGCGTCGGGCCTCGCTTCGCAGGTCTGGCACAGGATGGATGTTTGCTCGCACCCGGGAGTCCCCGTCACCCGGAGGAGGCTCAGCCCCGGGGGGGTCTTTCCTGCCCAGACTGACCAAAATCTTCTGCAGCCCAACTGCTCGCCCCCCTAACGGTTTCCTGCTTAGAGGTTCTTCTGGAATGGAGGGGATTCGTAGAGTTACACTGAGGACCATTCATTTGGCCAACACCCTGGAGGCCCCATTCAAGTCCCGCGCTGGCCTAGATGCGCAGTCGGCCAGGTCCCAGCGCTCCAGACGCTCAGCTCCCGGAGTGGCCGGGGAGGCGGAGAGTGTGAGATGCCCTATCAACAAATAACTTTAGACGAGGTGACTCCCCTGCCATTTCAGAATGCAAAATGCCACCCACATGAACAGGCACCCGTGAGCTTGCCTCGTCCTCCCTCTCCCCCTCTGCTGTCTCCCCTGGGCCCCCATCTCAGCGAAGGCACCCCATCTCCCAGGTCTACAAGGCTACCTGGCTACCACTTAAAAAAAATTTTTTTTTAAATATTTTTATTTATTTTTGAGAGACAGAGCGCGAGCTGAGGAAGGGCAGAGAGAGAGGGATACCCAGAATCCAAAGCAGGCTCCAGGCTCTGAGCTTGTCAGCACAGAGCCTGACGCAGGGCTTGAACTGGGAGATCATGACCGGAGCTGAAGTCGGAGGCTTAGCCGCTCAACCGACTGAGCCACTCAGGTGTCCCTTACCACTTTTGATTCTTCTTCTGTCCTCACCCGCTCATCCAAACGTGCCCATTTCGTGTCTAAGACACATCTCACCTCTCTCCTCCTTATCTCCACCACTGCTCTGAGGATCAAACCTCTATCATCTCTCACCTGGATGGCTGCAAGACCCTACAAACAGGCACAGTGCTCATTTAAATGTACATCTGATCTTGTCACTCTCTTAAAACTCCTCAGGCTCTCAAAAATAAATAAACATTAACATTAAATATATATATACATATATATATGTATATATATATTAAAAAGGGCACATTTAAAAAAATATATATATATATATTAAAAGGGGCACAGTCAGTCAAGTGTCCGACTTCAGCTCAGGTCATGATCTCACAGTTGATGGGTTCAAACCCTGCATTGGGCTCTGTGCTGACAGCTCAGAGCCTGGAGCCTCCTTTGGATTCTGTGTCTCCCTCTCTCTGCCCCTCCCCCACTTGTGCTTTGTGTCTTTCTCTCTCTCTCAATCTCTCTCTCTCAAAAATAAATAAACATTAAAAAAAAAAAAAAAACCCCTCCTCAGGGCCTTCTCAATGCTTTTAGGATCAAGACCACTGTTTTTCAGGTGGCCCAGCTGGCTCCTGTCACCTCCTAGACTCAACTCTCTTTTGTTCTGTGTGCTCCAGCCTGCGGATGCCCTAACTTGTTCCTGTGGTTACACACACTGTTCCCTAGCCTAAAATTCTCTAGTGCACGCTGTCTCCCCACCTCCAAGCCCAAGCCCCTTTGCCTAGTACCTTCTCCCACTGTTCAGATCTCAACTCAAATGTCATCTTCCTGGGGAGCCTTCTTGACATCTTCCCTCCCACTAGATAGCCCCTGCTCTACCCTCTCCTAGCATCCTGCATTCACAGCATGTATTGCTCATTTGTTGTGTTTTGTTTATATGATTATTTGATTAATGTCAATCTCTCCACCAAGTGCATAAGCTCCCTGAGGTCACGAACCATGTCTGGCTCATTGACTATTGTAGCCCCAGTACCCAACAGTGCTTGGAACAGGGCAGAGCTCATGGTTGAGCTCCCTCCTCTTGCCCTTGTCCTTGGCATCACTGGGGAACAGAGAAGTGACAACATAAAAGCTACCTGCTAGGCCTTTGTGGAATGGGCACCTGTGTGGCTCATGAGGAAGGTGCCAGCCCAAGTGACTACCCTCCTGGCATGAGAGGTTAGATCATCTTCGTCAGCTGCTCAAAGAAAGAAGGTTGCAGGAGAGTCCACATCAACATTGATCAAATCCCACTGCTGTGTCCCTGGCTTTGTCCAGCTACGTCTGGAAAAGGATATCTCCATCCAGACATCTGGATGAGAAGGGCCGGTAAGAGGCCTATGAAGCTCCTGGGAAGGATGGCCCAGCAAGCTGGGTCCAGGGCTCCGATAGCCAGATCCTGAGGTCTGGAGGGCACCTTGTTTACAAAGCTACACTCAGGACAAGCCCCAAGAGTCAAGGGATACTAAAACATGGCCTTTGTCCCCCCTAGGCTGGATAAGGAGTCTCCAGGGGTATTGGGTTAGCACTGCGCACGTCACTGCCCCTCAGGCTGATCCCTCCTCAGGGACCATCTGTCAGAGGCTGACGCACCCCTTTCAGGGCATGGTGGCTTTGCTATCTCTTTTTCCACTCACTCGGTCACTTGTTCTCTGCAGTATTATCCCTCTTCCCTGACTCCCATATCTCACAGCCAAACTTCACTTCAGTTGTCTTGGCATTACTACCTATCTTTCCCTCCTTCAAGCCTAACAAAAGCCCCATTTTACAGATGAGGATGCTGAGCCTTGGAGACCTAAGGCAGCTTGCCCAGCCTATGCAGCTGCTAAGGAGCAAAGCCAGCATGGGAATCCATGTCTTCTGGCTCCAAATTCAGCATTGTTTTCCCTCTTGATTCCTATTTCCTGTCTGTCTGAATAGCCCTCCAGTCCCCTTATCCTTAAAGCTCCCAAGAGCTCAACCAGAGCTCACTTCCAGGCTGTGATCTGGCCCTGACATTGGGGGGAGGTGTGAGAGTTTCTTGTCTGCAAGTCTGAAAATAAGGCAGATTTTCACAGACCCAGAGAAGATATGCTGACCACCAAGATCTGCTCCATGGGCCTCGAGTGGTCCCTAACCTGATTTCTGGGGAGGTCTCTTGGGGGGCGGGCAGATTTCAAGGTGGTCTGGCTGCCAGTCCTGACTGCCCTCAACACCCATTCTCAGTTTCCCCCTCGGGAACTCCCCCCGTGGAACCCTTGCAGGTGACCCCACTCATTTTGCATCAGCCAAAGAAAGGCAGGATCACAATGTCCCCCAATGAAGGGATTTCAGGGAGTGCTGAGCCCCCTTGTAAAATAAGGAAACTCTGAGAGGGGAAGGGTCTGTTCCAGGCCACACAGCAAATTAGAGGAAATTCCAGAACTGGAGCCAAGTCTATTGGCTTTTAATCCAGTATTGTCACCCCCCCCCATGTGTGTCACTCCCTCACGTGTGTCACGCAACCAGTACTCCTTGTTCTAGACAGTACTTCCACATTCACTTGTCTCAGGTATTGCACAACAGCCTTGTGAATTAAGTAGTATTGGGGCTATTTCACATTAGGAAAAATAATCATTTGATAGATGGAGTGACAGAGACACAAAGAATTCAGAATTGTGCCTAGTGAGTCTTCAGACTTCTAGTCTTTTCATTAGACCATTCTGCCTCCTGAACATGGCATCCTCCAACTAAATGGCGACCCCTTCGAGAGCAGCACTTGCCAGAAGCTACCTTGGGCCAAATCAGGGAGCTGTGCCCTTTAGATACATTATGTCATCAAAGGCTCACCCTGTGAGGTAGGTATTAGCATACCAGTGTTGTAAGGGAGAAAATGGAGGTTCAGAAATGCCCAAGTTAATGGTGGTGAGAATCAAACTCAGGTCTATCTAACTTCAAAGGCCACCATGTGCCCTAAATCATGTAGGAAAGACCCACAGACCTTGACCCAGTGCCTGCCATATGACAGGTGCTCACTGAATGTTCACAGAGAGGGTGGGGGGAGAGAGGCTATACTCTCATGTGTCAGGAGGCTGGGTTCAGATAGGAGTGATTTTCTTATATGGGGCAAGATGCCATCACTAGGCAGATGCCCACAGGGACAACAGAATACACCCTGCTCCTTATTCTCACATCTCTGAGGGGGTGGGGGGGATTTGCGCCCTGCCTCTGACCCCAGGGAAGCTGGCTGCCCCAGTCCTGTGGCCCTTGCCACTGTTTATCTGACTTTCTTTGTACATGAAGCTCTTCTTCTCTGAGAGTTCCCCGAGGGCAGAGGCTTAGCAGGATACATCTGGGTCCCCCATGCCCAGCCCAGGGTCTGGGCCACAGCAGGCATCGTTCAACACTCCCTGAATTGAAGCATTGATGTCTGCTGGGGGGAGGGCCCTTTGGTGAGTGCTACAAAGAGGGGTCTATAAGTCAGCCTCTGCCAGATGTCCAACTGCTTTCTCTGCTCTGAGGGGGTCTGCTCCTCTAAGAATCTAGACAGTGTCTAAAAATGGGCTCTGGCTAAAAGGACAAAATGCTGTATAGGAAAAATCTACCCACTGATCCTTTATGCCATTGCCCAAATGCCACCACCTTCAAGAAGCCCTCCCTGATGCCTCTGGTTGTAAGTGACCCCTCCCTGCTTGAGTGCTCTCACAGTCCACAGTCTGTCTCTCCTTCTGTCTTCTATCCTATCCATGGTCTTTGTGTGACCTGGCAGGTCACTGGCCAGGCTGAAAATTCTTAGAAGACAGAGCCGGCTCTCTGGCATCAATTTCGTCCCTCTGATTCATGAAGACCCAATGACATTGAATTTGAGAACCCCCTTCCACCAGCAACACATGGGGCTGGGCCCTTCCCTGCTGCTAGCAGGCCCGGACTCAGAGAATTGCTTCTCTAAATAGCAGTTTCTGCTAAACAATTTAAGAAAGCTAATAAGTTGCATAGGAAATTATATCATATACCCCAAAACCTAATTAATGTACAGGATGCAAGGGGGTTATCTATTGCCTTACCTCCTGTTATAAGCTATAAATACTTGGAAGCTGATGGCCTTTTACAAGGATTTGTGATTGAGGTAGGACATCCTGGTCTCAGAAAACTGGAGTCATTGAAATTATGAAATGCCCTCAAAAACATCCCTAAGAAGGAGCTGAATCTTTCTTTCTTTCTTTCTTTCTTTCTTTCTTTCTTTCTTTCTTTCTTTCAGAGCATGCTGGAGTGCCAGTGGGGGGGGGAGGGAGAGGGAGAGAGGGAAAGGGGGAGAGGGAGGGGGGGAGGGGGAGGGAGGAGGGAGGGAGATGGGGAGAAGGAGAGGGGGAGGGGGAGGGAGGGAGAGGGGGAGAGGGGGAGAGGGAGAGGGAGAGGCAGAGAGTGAATCTCAAGCAGACTCTACGCCCAGTGCGGAACCCAACTAGGGGCTCAATCTCAGGACGCTGAGATCATGACCTGAGCCGAAATCAAGAGTAGGACACTTAACTGACTGAGCCACCCAGGTGCCCCCTGAGTCCCCCTTTCAAATCTATTCTAGAGAGTCAGGTTTGGATGAGCCAGGAGAGATCAGATAGCCCTCTCTCTTTCCCACTCCATGTCCTCCTTTATTTTTTTGATGAGGAAACAGGCTCAGAAAGAAAAAATAATGGCCCAAGTTCACATGGTGAGTTGGTGGCAGATTTGGGGCTGGGACCCAGGCCCACAGACTCCCACTCAGTCCCTGCCTCTCTTTCAGGGCTCTGGGTATCACATGTTGGGTGCCTGACATGAATTAAATACTTGCTATGTGCTAAGCTCTGTGCTAAGCTCATGACATACACTATCTTATTGATTTTCCCAATAAGCCTGAGATCGGTTATATTGTTTATAACCATTTTACTGACGAGGAAACTGAAGCTTAGATTGTTCACAGAACTGGGAGAAGTAGCAGAACTGTACAAGTGCAGTTTGTTCTACAAGTCTGAAGCAAGTCAGGATATTTAGAGCTGAAATACATTGGCAGCAGGGTGTGCAGTAGAAAGAGTGTTGGAATTGGAGTCTCCGCCCTCGCACTGACAAGTCAGCTATTATTTTCTTCAGTACCAAAGCCTTAATTCCAAAGTCCAATTTGCTCAAGGGAGGGGAGGTTTCCCTTCCCCCTGGAAGCGTTTTGTGTACTGCATGAAAAGTGCACCCAAGCTAGGGTAGAATTGAAAAAGTACGGCTATTCTGCCTACTCAGGCAGATTCTGGACCGGGGTGTGTGATACCAATAGTCTATGAAGGTTTCCTAAGATCTTCAGGGAAATCTCCTCCAAGAGCCTCAGCCTGGCACTTCCACGCAAGGAGGATCACCAACTGGGCACGGCATCCCGGAGCTGAACTCCACTTCCATCCCGACACCCTCAGCCCTGAATGGCCCAGAGCGCAGAAGATCCAGGCACTCGTGCGTGTCACGGCCCACGCTGCACAAGTGTCCCCGCCTCCCACCCTCCCCCCTACCCCACACACACCTGCGGGCAGTCGCCCACACCTGCATCTCCCGGGGCCATACGGAAGACGAGTCCTGGGCCCGCTGAACCCGTCCAGGCACTCCCAGTATCCCCATCCCGGCCCTCACCTCAGCTCGCCCTCGCGGCCCACGTCGATGGGTCCGTCGGACTCGCTGTCAGAGCCGCTCGGTTCCCTGGGCCGCTTCATGGCCAGCGCTGGCTCCAGGTCTCTGCGCGGCGGTGAGGGCTACCGGCCGGAAAGTCGGGCCCCGCCCAGGCCCCGCCCAGACCCCGCCTCAGCCCCGCCCAGCCCCGCCCAACCCCGCCGCCCTTTCCCAGGGCCCTCTCCTGTGCCGCAGCCCCTGGCGCCCCCGCGCCCCCTCGCCCCCGCGGTGACGCGCAGGCCGAGCCGTGGGAAGGCCCCGGGCGGTCACCGCCCCCTCCGACGGCTGGGAGGTCCGGCTCTGTTCCGCAGTCCTGGCCGCCGCGCGCTGGGTGGCCTTGGGCAGGTGCCCTTGGAGCCCCCCGCCCTCCCCGGGAAGCCAGGGGTCCCCGTCTGTCCCTGGTCTGAGCGGGGCACTGCGGGCGCTGCGGGACTGCCCCAGTTTTTGCAAGCGTCGAGCCCACCGGCTCCTGCCTCCTGGCGTTCTGGAGGAGGCAGACACTTCGGGTTTGGTGAGGTTGGTGGGGGTGTCTGTGGCCTGATCTTTGACAACAATCTCCCAGCAGCTTTTCCCATAGGGATACAAAGCAAGTGGAATGTGTGTGCTGGACGGGGGAGGAAAGCCTCTAACATGAGAAGAGGCTATCATCCCCGCCTAGAATGGCTGAGGTTGTGCCTGCGCCACCCGAGCAGAACAGCTCAGGCCAAGAGAACCAGACTGGATGGTGGGGGTCATGGGTGTCCTTGGGAATCAGTTTCCAGTTCACCAGAGGCGTTACTGGCCTGGGAGGCCAAGAGTGCCAGGAGAGGGCTCATTCTCCAAGCTGTGGCAGGGCCTCAAAAAGGGGGGTGGGGAGGTACTCTCCAGCCTCCCTTCCTGGGTCTCCTCAAGAGCAGGGAGGAGGAGATGGGAAGGTCTTGATGTGGTGGGTCAGACACCAGAGGTCTCTCCCCTTGACCTGTCCACAAGGACACAGAGGAAGCCACCCCTTCACTTGGGAGAATAGGATTGTTCATCTGAGAATAACTGTGCTTTCACCCCCACAGCAAAACCTGCTTGGGGACACTTGGTTAGGGTAGTGTGAAATAACATTCCTGTGCCCCCTTCCACACGCGTTCACAGACACAACCACATGGCCAAGTACACAAACGCATGCACACTCTGATACACGGGTAGCAGGAGCAGTTTGCACCTGCAGCCTGTGTTTCCTCTTCTTTAGGAGGCCCTGGTGGTCACCCCAGCCACACCTCTGGTCTCTTATTCCAGGTGCCCTCAAGCACTCACATGCCTTCTGTGGACATATACTAGTGGGGTGGAAATCTCAACCGACACAGAAGTTGCACAATCCATGCACCACTATGCATTCCCTGGAAAGGCAGAAATCAAAGATGCCACCAGATAGCTGCCCTGTGAAATGACTCAGATTGCAAAGCCTGGCAGTGGAGCAGATTTACAGGGGAAGGTCAAGGGCTCTGTTGAGGGCATGTTCATGGGAGATGCCCCAGGTCCTCAAAATGGGATGCACAGTTAAAGAGGGGGTCTGGAGCTCAGAAAAGAGGTCTAAGCTGGATACTTAAATCTGGAAGTCATCATGTAATAGGTGGCACATAAAAGCTACAGGAGTGGACGGATTACCCAGAGAGAAAGTGTGGGTGGAGATAGAGCGAAACAGTTAACAGGGAGCTACTTACAACACCTGAAACTGTTTTGTAAGTACTAACTCATTTCATTCTGGACAGCTCTATAAAGTAGTAATATTATTATCATCCCCACTGTACAAATGAGAAACACTGAGAGGACGGGAAGTAAATGGAAGGACTGGAATTCAACAAGAGAATTGGGTTCCAGAACCAAACCATTAGGCTTTATTCCCTTGTATAGCTCTTAAGCATCAGGCTCTGTATTCTGGTACTGAGTCTAGAGTTATGCTGTCAATATAATAGCCACGAGACACATGTGGCTACTAAGCACTTGCAATGTGGCTGGTCTAAATGACTATGTGTAGTAAGTGTGAAGTACACACCAGAATTGAAAGAGAGAGAAAAGAAAGGAAGGAAGGTAGAAGGGAAAGAAGGAAAGAAATCCCATTGATCTCTTTAGAGAGGGAGGCAAACCATAAAAGACTCTTAAATGCAGAGAACAGGGGTGCCTGGGTGGCTCAGTCGGTTAAGCGTCCAACTGACTTCAGTTCAGGTCATGATCTCACGGTCTGGTCTGTGGGTTCAAGCCCCGCGTCGGGCTCTGTGCTGACAGCTCGGAGCCTGGAGCCTGCTTCGGATTCTGTGTTTCCCTCTCTTTCTGCCCCCTCCCCCGCTCATGCTCTGTCTCTGTCTCTGTCTCTGTCTCTGTCTCTGTCTCTCTCAAAAATAAATTAAAACATTAAAAAAAATTAAATACAGAGAACAAACTGAGGGTTGATGGGAGTGGGTTAAGGAGGCATTAAGGAGGGCACTTTTCAGGATGAGCACCGGGTGTCATACTTAAGGGAGAATCACTTCAGGGTTCTACTCCTGAAGCCAAGACTACACTGTATGTGAACTAACTTGAGAATTTAAAAAAAAAAAAATCTCATTGATATCTTTAATATTGACTCACATGTTAAAATGATATTATATATATATTGGAATAAGTAAAATTATAAAATTAACTTCGCTTCTTTTCTTTTTCTTTTTTTTAAATTGGCTACTAGAAAAAATGTTGTATATGCAACTCTCATTATACTTCTATCGGGCAGTGCTAATCTAGTGCAGGGTTACTTGACCTTGGCACGTTTGGCATTGGAAAACTATTGGGGGGGGGGTTGTTCTGTGCATCGCAGGATGTTTAGTAACATCTCTGGCCTCTACTCACTAAATGCCAGTAGTACCTACACCACTTAAAAATGTCCCTAGATAGTACAAAATGTCCCCTAGAGGAGAAACCACTGCTGGCTGAGAACCACTGGTCTAAAGAAAGTCCAACATTTGGGCTTTGAGTGGAAGAGAAAGAGCTGCCAAAGGAGACTGGGAAGGAACAGCCAAGGAGGTGGAGGAGAGCCAAGGGGGGTGTTACAGCAGCCAAAAGAGTGTTTCAAGTACTTGGTCATGATCCTTTAAAATGTCAGTCAAGTCACGTCACTCCCTGCTGAGAACCATCCATAGGTTTGCCATCACATTCAGAATAAATGGCAACTGCTTACCATGGCCTCTACATAGGGTGACTATATAATTTAGCATCTAAACCTAGGGCACCCTTGAGAGTGAAAGGAGGCAATAGTAATAACTATGCCGGGACAGCCCAAGGCATGCAGATATGTTGGTCATCCTAGGCTCTGGCCCCTGCCCTTGCCTTGCTCACTCAGCTACTAGAACCTTCTTGATGCTCCACCAAGATTTCAGGTTTGCTGCTACCACATGGCTTTACGTTTGTTGTTCCCTCTACCTGGAACCCTCTTCCTCCAGATCTTCTTAGATTACCTTGCTTTGTTCAGGACTTTACTCAAACATGACATCCTCACAGAGGATCCTCCTGACCTCCTATCTAAAATAGCCACCAATCCCCTAGTCACTCTGTGTCCCCTCCCTCACTTCATCTTACTTTGCAGCATCTATTAATGTTGCTGCCATTATATTATGTATGTTGATATATTTGTTTAAGTGATCTCTATACCCAGTGTAGGGCTTGAACTCACAACCCCAAGATCAAGAGTCACATGCTATACTGATGGAGCCAGCCAGGTGCCCTGATATATGTGTTAATTGTCCGTGTCCCCAACCAGAAGATAAACTCATTGAGGGTAGAGATTTGTCCCTTTCGTTCACTGCTGACTCTCCAGCACCCAGCACAGTGTCTGGCATGTAGTAGATGTACAATAAATAAATACTGGATGGCAGAATAAACTCATTTGAGAAGCTTGTCTGTGATGGCAGAGTAAGCTAGGACAATAGCTGGAGGGTGATGTAGAATCCAGGGTTTGTTTGCTTTTGCTTTTGTTTTGTTTTAAGATGGGAAAGAGTAGAGTATGGATCCAGTAGCAAGGACTTTTATGAAAAGGCTTCCAGCTTGACAATGGAGTTCCCGGGGGTGGGGATCATTTTTGTTGTTCATGACTATGTCCCTTAATACCTAGGAAAGTGCCCAGCTCATAGTGGGCATTCTAAAATAGTTATAAAAGAAATAAATGAAGTAATGATGATGTTGATAACACAATTCTATTGCATTTACCCTATTCCAAGCATCGTCCCAAGTATTTGACATCTATGAACTCGTTTACACCTCACAACAGTCTTAGAGGTTACTGCGACTCTCTATTATAATCCCGCTTTTTTGAGACATAGGGAAGTTAAATAACTTCCCCGAGATCACACAGCCAGTAAGCGGTCGAGCTGGGATCTTATCCAGGCAGGCTGGCACCAGCTGGTAACCACTGCATCCTGCATCAGAGTGGGGGAAACCAAGCAGGAGACTCCTGCATCAGGCCAGGCAGTAGGGACTGGTTTCAAGGTGGAAGAAGAAGGAACAAATCCAAGTGATGCTGGATCGTTGTCTGGGTGACTGAGTGAGTAAAGGTGACAGGCACCAATGGGAACACAGGAGAAGGTGAGAAGTTCAGTGTGGCCATACTGTTTGTGAGATCCATGGAATACTGGTAGGAGAACCTGGAAAGAGGCCTGGCCTGGAGTAGACTGGAGACTGGTAGACTGGAAACCATGGGGGTACAGGAGATACCCAGGGCAGCTAGTGCAGAGCAAGAGGGAGGAGACCTGGGATAGAACCCTGGGGAGCAGCAGGGAACTCTGGGAACGCTGGGATGTCTGGGAAGGGAAACTCTGGGAAGAAGGAGGAAAATCAGAAAAGAATGGAGTGCCAGGGGCCAAGGCCAGAGAAGACCAAGAACAAGCTCTGGGTCACCAGTCCAGGGACTCAAAGAGGAAGATGTGCAGTCACAAGGTCACAGAGGCCCTGGCATGAATGGGTAGGTCAAGGCAGTGGCCAGATCCGTGGATTGGGAAGTGTCTGTGGGTTGCAAAAGCAGTTTTGAAGAAGAGGCAGGTCGGTGAGAGAGCCCAGCAGGGCCTCAGGAGGAATTTGCTTGCTGACGGGAGGGGAGTCAGGAATAGGCAGAAGGGTGAGCCCCAGGGAGCCTCAGTGCAAAGGGAGGGAGGCAGAAGCGGGACCTCTGCTCTCCCCACTTACCCTGTCCTCCCTACCCCAGAGCTGAGTAAGCCGGGAGATTTCCAGAGGCAGGTATCAGCTCTCGTGATACTTCTCCAATGTCCGGCCCCCACCCTAGGTCACTCCCGTCTCCTCTTGGGGCTGGTATTCAGATTCCCGAATGGACATGGCCAGAGCTCCAGAGAGTTAGGTTGCATGAGACCTCTGCTGGGTCTGGCACCGAGCCTCTGACTGTTGGGTGGTAGCGGTATCTGGGGGGTGGATGGCTGGTGCAGAGATGCTCAGGGCAGCGGTTGGGAGTTACTAGTTGTGCGGAAATTTCTTTTTAAGCTTTTTTATTTACTTTGAGTGGGGAGGGGCAGGGAGAGAGGGAGAGAGCGAATCTCAAGTTCCACGTGGGGCTCAAACTCCCAAACCGTGAGGTCATGACCTGAGCCGAAACCGAGGGTTGGACGCTTAACCAACTGAGCCACATAGGTGCCCAGCGGTGCAGTAATTTTCGTCAGTCTCTGGGACACAAGGGCAGGACGCAGGTCAGGTTTGCTCACGGTCAGCTCCCCTGTGCCTAGCAATGTCTGGCACTTAGTAGGTGTTTGGTAAGTATTGGCGGAGTGGGAGTGATGGGGAGGTCAGCTGGGGGACTCCTGGAGTCCTCTACCTTCTCTGTGGAGGAGGTGGCCTCTTGGGAAACAGTAGAGTCACAGTGGGCACAACCCGGAGCCAGGGTCTGGGGGGAGATGCCAAGGAGGGAGGGCTGGAGCACCTGGGTGTCACTCAGTCTTCCCTCACCCCTCCACTTGTGTCTGGGGACACTGAGACCCACAGAGGAGCAGAAACATCTGGAGGGCCTCACGGTGAGGGAGCAGGTGAGCCTGGATATTAGAGGCCTTCCTGTGCCTTGGTTTTCTTATCTGTAAAATGGGATGATAACACAGCTGCCCACTCCTTAGGCTTGTTGTGAGGATAAAATGAGGTAAGATGCATAAAATACCTGGTGTTTAGGGCGAAAACTTGGAAATGTTAGCATTTGGGATAAGCCTTTGTCTCCATACATTTTCTCTCTGGGACCTTCATCTGCTTTCATGGCTTTACCTCCTTTAAGCCAAATTTGGTTCCCAAATTTATATCTCTAATGCAGACATTTTTTTCAGAGCTTTGGACCCATGTATCCAACTGCCCGGCGTCTTTTTCCGTATACTCGTGTTGGTCCGCCAATGTGCCAAGATCTAGAGGGATGGTGTGCCGGGCCTGCCCAGGGCCTCCCCCAGGCTCTCTGTGCCAAGGACCACTTCCACAGGGCTCCCAGCCCAGATGTCAAGCACCCCCATCAGCACTTTGCTGCTTGCTGTTCCATCCTGAGAACCATCTGAGCCTCTTTGCCTCACCCCCTCCCTGACCCCTGCTCGTCCCAGGCCCTTCCTGTCCTCCCCTTGGCCTCCTCCCCTGCTCCCCTGGGACCTATCAGTGCTCACTCCCCACCTCCACAGCTGCTGCCACAGCTGGTCGCTGACGGAATGTGCAGCTGCTGAGAGCCACATGTGCGGAACAGGCAGTGCGCAGCTACCCCTGGGGCCAAGCGGGGGTGGGGGTGGGACCATCTGTCTGTGTCTGTTCATCCATCTACACCACACACACACACACACACACACACACACAGAGTCCTGATCTCCTTCTCCAGGGAAGGTGGTGGACAGTATTGGTTTGGACCCCTTCTCTGTCCCTGGGCTGCAGAGTCCACGCTCCATCTACAGGGATCCAGTGGTCCCAGCTTGGGGGTCCCTGAGGGCAGACTGGCTGGGCTGGTTTAGCTGTCCTGGTGCCTGTATCCTCCCTGCCCCTGTGTGTAGGCAGCACTACCCCTGCCCCCCGCCTCCCCCTCCCCGAGACTGCCAAGGACCAGAATGGCGGCCTGGGTGATCAGAGCCTCCCTTGCTTTTCCAGACCCTGAGGGGTGGCCCGCAATGGAGGAAGCCAGAGGCCTCAGACACATTCCAGAGCCCCCTGGGCAGCGCCTGAGGCTCCAGAGGAGTCTCAGCCCTGGGGCAGCGCCAGCGGCATCTGCCCTGGTTCCCACACTCTGGCCTCTGGAATCTCTGCGAATTTCTCTTCCATGTGTGCATGATGTCAGCAGGACAAGGACGCTGGGAGTGGAGAGGGGGGGTGGACTGAGGACACTTTGCTCCCTGAAGTCAGATGGCTGTGAAGAGTGGAAACACGGGAGAGTCCACCCAAAAAAGAAGGGGTGACTTGACCTCTTGCTCCCAAGCCTGACTGGGTCCCGACACTGCTCAGTACATTCCTCTCAGAGCCCCCTGCCATCTCTGGGGCCTCAGTTTCCTCATCTGTAAAACAGAAACAAGACTAGCAGCTACCTTCCTAAATGTAATATGAAGGCTATAAAATCTTGACCCTTGGGGGATGCCCTTCATGCTCTAGGCACAGCTCACCCTCTCATCGCTTCCCTGACCTCTACCCCACTCCTGCCATTTTTCATATGTTTTAGGACATATAATAAAGGTTCATACTTCTGAGTCTGTATTCTGTCCATCTTGAAAGCCTTTCTCTTTATCTGGAAAATTCCCACTCAGCCTTCAGAACCCAGCACTTGAGTCCGTCTCCAAGAAGCCTGTCCAGCCTCCCTTGGGCACTGCTACTGCCCCTTTGTACTTCTTTGGTGCCCTCTGTGGTAGCCTGATCTTCCTGTACTGCTGTCTGTTTACTTCCCCTGACTATGGCCTTCAGGAAGCTGTCCTTTCTGGGGCTGATGGCCACTCTCAGGAGCCCAGGCACAGCACCCATGACATGCGGGTGTCAGAACATAATCAGGACATGGCTGTATGCGTGGCCCTCACCCAGATGCTACCAGGTAGAGCTCCCCACATATCCCCACTGGTCTGGTCTTAACAGGAAGAGGGAGTAGCATAGTCCTTACCAGCTGCCAAAGCATTTCTTAAACCCAGAAAAGAGCCACTGTTTCCCTTCCCCTACCCAGGTCAGCCAAGTCAAAATCCCACTGTAGAGATGGGGAAAAATTGAAGCCCAGAGAAGAGAAATTGGTAGTAAAGAGTAGATTAGAATTCAGGGCTCCTACCCTAGTCTAAGGCTCTTAGGCCCTTTTCCGACCCCTAACTCCCTCCTGGAGGTTAGGGCTGGGAAGTGATAATGGGGTCAAGGCAGGGCCCCATTGGTTTGAATTGGATTCCACCATGCTCCCTGGTATTGACAAGGAAACCTCACTCTATTGCACCGTTAGTGATGATGGAGAATTTTAAGACCATCTGGCACAAGCCATCCTGGGGGTAGATGGGTGTGGGCCCTAGGGCCCAGAGAGGGTGTGTCAGTTCAGGTCTTCGAGGAGACATACCCTAAGGTGAATTAGAGGTGCAAGAGACTCATTAGGGAAACCACTTGTAAGGATAAAGGGTGGGAGCAGGGATGAGTAGGAAGATCCTTTTGAGCCTGACACCTGTGAAAGACAGGGAACAGGAAGGAGGACTGGGTAGGAAGAGCCTCACACTTCAGTACAGCTCTGACAAGGTCTTGGTCAGGCCTGGGGTAGAGATTCCCCATTAGGGGAGTCCCACAGCCAGCAGAAATAGCCCGACTCTAGTTTCTCCATTGTGCCCAGTCACTGACTGAGGGCAGTCCCGGGAGACCATGCTGTCTACTTCCTGAAAGTCACAGTGGATCTGAAGTTACAGCCGCTGGAGACTGTTTGCTAATGACAGTCCTTGCCGCCGCTTCTCTTGAAGGCACAAACGAGTGATGTACCCTCCTGGCAGCTGCAGAGGGTCCGTGCTTTGCAAGGTCACCCAGCCCAGCAAGCAGGTGACAAGTTCACACTCCTGGGATGTGGCTGCACTGTCCTAACATGGGGGTGAGCTTTAAACCACTTGGATCTTCGCAGGGCTTCCAGGGGATGCTTTGCCAGAGGAATGAAAGAATGACGATTCAGAGGAAGTCAGGTGAAAACATGGTGTTTCAAAGGGAATAGCACTGAATCTAGAGCAACGGCCTGGCATGAAATGTCCTTTCCGCAACTACTAGTGTGTGTCCTCAGACAAGTTCCTTCTCCTCTCTAACACTTGGCCTTCACCCTTGCAAGATGTGGAGGAGAATATTTCACTCATGCTTCCCCTGCCCAGATCCAAAACAGTCGGGCAAAAGGAACAAGTATTTTTATCTCTGTAAAGATGGCTCTTCTTCTTACACAGGTGCCCATTAAAGGCCAGTCCTCAAGCTTTCCCCTTGGAGTAACCCAAGTGGCAGAATATCATTTGTACGACCTCTGAGGTTCAAGGGGACATAGCTCAAACTAACAATGAAAGCTCAAAAATTTTTTTAAATGTTTATTTATTTTTGAGAGAGAGAAACAGCACGAGCAGGGGAGGGCAGAGAGAGAGGGAGAGAGAGAATCCCAAGCAGGCTCCACGCTGTCAGTACAGAGCCCGATGTGGGGCTCCGTCCCACAAACCGCGAGGTCATGACCTGATCTGAAATCAAGAGTCAGACGTTTAACCAACTGAGTCACCCAGGCACCCCCAAAGCTCAAATTTTCTGGTGTGTGTTTCATCTTAAAAATATACAGGAGAGAGTTAGTATAGAGTAGCACTTAAGATACGGACAACTTGAGTTTAAATCAAGCTCTGTGAGTTACTGACTATGGACTCCGGGTGAGTTACTTTACCTGTCTGAATCTCAGCTTCCTCCTTTGTAAAACAAGATAATAGCTTCATAAGGTTATTGTGAAGATCAAATTAATTGATTTATATGAAGTGCATAGAAAAGCTATTATATTTACTGTTATGATGTGCATTTGTCATTTATTCCTCGAGTTACTTGTTCATAAAAAAATTTTTTTAATGACTTACTGGCACATAAAACTGACCACCAATAAGGAAAAGGAAAGAAAGGCAAAGAAGTAGAACAGTTAGTTCTCAGGTCTCAGCCCTCAGGTCTTTCAGCTTTGCAGGTTGAAAAGCGAGGGCACGACAGAGGAGATAGAATTATGTGCCTGATTTCTCCTTCCCATTGTTCCAAGGCACAGTCACACCTCTTCCATGTTGTAGGGATTTTGCTCCCAAATCCAGCCCAACATCCTGTCAGAAAGTGGAGGATTCAGTTAGGGCACCAGAGAGTTCAGCCTGTTTGCTCAAGGCCTGGGCAGGTGGAGATGTTGGACCACCAGCTCTCCCACCACCCCTCTGCACCCTGCCCTTTCCGTCACCTTAGACATGGCCCATCAGCGACAACCAGGATAAACAACTCTGGTACCGCTGGCCTTATGGACATTATAAAAACTTCACAATGAGACGGAGACATCTCAGAACACAAAATTTCCATGACGTTCCCAAGTAGGTGACCTCAGGACCCCTCAAGGAATCTGCTGGATGGGAGGTGTGAGGAAGGAAGTGGATGAGGAGTCGCATTTCTCCTTATCCCTGGCCGGCTGGGAAGGTGGAGAACTTCAGGCTGGAGAATCAAGGAGGTACAGCTGGGTCTAGTCTTGCTTGGAGGCAGCGAAATGGCTAAGGTAAACTTGGAGGTCCCCAGTTATACCAGGCTGATGGGTATAATGGTACGTGGGACTCAACCTCCAGGATGGCCCCTGATTATCTCCACTTCCTGGTGTTGACACCCTTGTGTAGTTCCCTCCCACACTGTATCAGGTTGGTCTGGGTGACCAATAGCACATGGTAGAAGTGATGATATGTCACTTCTGAGGCTGGGTCTTAAAAGACAGTCTTTTAAAGTAAGTTTGCCTTGCTCTCTCTTGGATTACTCTGGAAGAAGCCATAGCTATATCATGAGGACACCTGGGCAATCCCATGGCAAGGAACTAAGACTACCTGCCTACAGCCATGTGAGTGATCCACCTTGGAAGCAGATCGTCCAGCCCTTGACAAGTCTTCAGGTGACTTCAGTCCCAGCCAACAGCATGACCACAACCTCCTGAGACACTCTAAGCAAGAACCACCCAGCTAAGCTGATCCTAGATTCCGGCCCCAAAGAGACCGTGAGATAATAATTGTTTGTTGCTCTAATCTGCTAAGTTAATTGGCATAATTTGTTACAAAGCAATAGATAACTAATGTGCCATAAGACTTCCATGCCTTTGGTTTCCTACCCAGATGGGTGATCCTTTGGTGATCTTTTTAGGAGGGATATTCAAAATATTTTACAACCAGTTCCGAAATGACATTGGCTGCAAACAGCTGGCCCAGTCCTAACAGCCCTGAATTTGACTGTTCAATTATAGGCACATTTATTGACACCCACTTAGGGCTGGGGGACCCCAAAATGAAGCGGGAGATTCTCCTTTGGGATATGGAAGAAAGAACTATGGGCCTATATAGGATGCAAGGGAGAAAGTGATCTATCCCTTATGATATCCTGGGTTTTGAGAGAGCCTAGTTGAGGAAGTTGTATTTGAGATGAGTCTTGACAGGACCTCAGCAGAGGGGAAGTCGAGTGGCAGCAGAAATGAGGGTGGTGGACAGAATGGTGGAGAGGTATTGGCCCCGTGTCAGGGGGGCTGTGGAGGGGGCTGAGGAGTAGGGGGAAAGAAGTGTGAAGGCTGAGGCAAGAGTCTGAGTCATGCCCTTCCTCCTCCATCTCACACCCTCTCTTATCTCCTCTTCTTCCTCCCACCCCATTCCACCCTCCCTTGGTAGTTCCAGATGGGAACACTGAGTCCATTGAGCCAAGAGCACTATCAGGAAAAGCGTGCCTTCTGATGGGTTCAGGCTGCAGAATCTCCCCTCAGGGTGGCCTTCATGTGGGGGAAGGTCTACAGAGAGACACTGGTACCTGGATGGAACTGATCTCAGGCCTGCTCACTACATGAAATGCCACTGGCTTTTCTTGAGAGGACCAGTTAGTAAATATAATTGTGACGAAGGAAAAGAAGACAAGAGAAATTTATTTTAAAAGTCATCTATTTATTTGAATGGCTTTTATGAGGCAGAAGCTCATGTTGTAAAATTCAGGTATAGGACAAGCATGAGGAATGAGAGGGACCCACACTGACAAGCACACAGCACCCTGTATCACGTGACTGGGTAAATGCTGTGAGCCCGACAGAGCTGGGGCCCGGGGAGGGCTGATGGCAGACCATAGAGGGGCCGAGCTGAAAACGTATGAGCTGTCTCACCCCCTCCTCAGACAAGGGAACTCACATAGATAACGAAGCACATGCTCCAACCGTTTAAGGAGGCACTTAGGAGATTTACCATAAAAAACAACCCAAGGAGGTTAGGTTGTAAGGAAGACCAGGGCAGCCCATGTTTGCCAAAGATATAAATAGACCTATAAAGATATAAATAGGGCTTCAGTCAGGTAGATACAAGCACACTATGTATAAGGCTTCACTTTAAATCTTGTTCTATATTGAGGGGGGGAAGGGGACTGAGATGCTTTTTAAGGAGAAACCAGAAGCTAAAGATACACATGCTAATAAAGTACTTGATATGCACACAGTTTAAAACACACAGGGATGAACTAGGTTATCTCTGAGGTCTCTTAAAGATCCTAAACTCTGGGAGCCTGAGTAAAATACCCTTACATGCTTAGTTAGTCGGTTCTGAAGAACCCAGTTCACTGGGCCTGGGCCAGAAGGTGCAGACAGGCGACTCCAGGGCTGGCTTGAGCCTGCAGGATGTGTTTTGTTTGGCCTGTGCAGTGCTTTCCAAATTCAAAAGAGTTGCCAACATTTAAAAGTCCAGATTTTTAGCTTCTCTTGAAAAACGGGGTGGGGATATCTGGCCACACCAGCACACATTCCCATGTGGCAGAAACCGTGTCAGACAACAGCATATGCACGCTCCCTTTCACTAAAGACTCTGCCTCTCTTCTCTCATTTATGTTTCCTGCCTGGTCCGTGGAGGCCCTTGTGACCAGGCCCAGACACCCAGTCCGTGGTGACCTCATGATTTTCTACCTGGTGGAAGCTACAAGCTTAGCCTTGAGGCCTTTATCCTAATTCCATGGTGGACCCATCTTAACAGTGGACCCACGGAGGCATTTTCACCCACAATCCAGGAGTATGGGAGGCGGTAACCCCAGTCTGTAGAACTTTCATTTGTCTTACAGGGACCTCTAATCCTAAGAAGATGAATAACTGAAAAGTTGCCAGCCATATTTCACTTTCATAAATTCAATCCCAAAGGCTTTGGGGAGATACTTCCCAATCAAGGCCAAGAGTTAGTCATTTCTGGGCCAGACTAGAACACCCAAGCAGAGAAAGGAATCCCAGCCTAGATCGGGCTGGGCCAGGGGAGCAGGGAAGAAGGTAGCTTTTCTGGTCATGACCATGAGATGACCAGGACAGCTGCGTGAGGTTGGCAGATTTTGCAGGTGTTAAGAAAGCTCCACTCATGTCATAGTGTGAATGACACCATCTGGATTCGTGCAGTATACAATCTGCCCAACTGTACGTGTTAACCCTGGGACTATTAGGGGGAGAAAAGAAATAAGTGGAAATGGTGAGGCAAATGCAGTCCAAAGGGGTGTCCTAGCACAGATTCTACCACTTCTTTCCCAAGACTGCAGGATGTAGGACTGAGAGGTAGAGGATTATAAGTCAAGATCTTGTTGGCCAGAGTCTGGAAGCTGGCAAGAAAGATAAGTGGCCCCCATGCTGCACATGTGCAAATGCTCATGAGATGATGGGAATGGCCAGAAGCAGTCCCAGGAAACAGGGCTGGCCATAATATGGGGGGCCCAGGATCCTTAGTTAACAGAGATAACCATCCTGTCCACTGTCCACACACACACACATACACACACACACACACACACACACACACACACACACACAGTTGTCAGCAGATATATCTGACCCATTACACGCTCACATAAATAAACATACATGCAGTTTTTATCCTGTTGTACACACTCAGATGAATTGTGTCCAAACACACAATCACAGTGGTTGCTGGTAAGAGCAATCAGCTTGTCACACAGGAAATTTTCAGTCCTTTCCTGCAGGAATCTAGCACAGCACCAACTAACACAGGAGAGAAAATCAACCCGTGAATAAAACTACCAACTCTGGCCTGTAGTGCCATCTTCTGGCGGGACAGGGTATTGTACTTTGCCTCAAAATGGTGAAACCCAGTAGTTTCCCAGGCAGGGGATCCAGAGAAGCCACCAGCCCCAGGATGCCATCCCCCCTCCTCCTTGTGTTCTGCCCTAGTGGGGTGAGACCCCGGCGTCCTGAGTTGTACCACGGCATCAGAGAATGAACATTCAGGGCCTTGAATGCCCTCTGGAAAGCAATGCCCAACACCAACAGGGATGTCAAAATAGGGTTTCATCTTTCATGCCAACTCTAACTCACTGGTAGGGGCCGCCTGGAAGGCTGGGTTGAGAAGGCTTCTGAGGCCAAGTCTGGGCATATGGGAGAAGAGTATCATGATGGAACAGTGATGTCTACAGGTGGGACCACTTCCACACTTGCCATTCTTGCAGTGGATTCTGCAACTGTGGTAAGTTCCTAACCTGCAGGGTCCTAGATTTCTCGTGATGCACAATTCCACCGCGAGGGTATGTGTGTTTGTCGCTCACACCCGCATAGCACAAGACAATTGCCGCTCTGACTTTTGCTGGAGTTTTATCTCTTGCTTGATCAGTAACATCTGCGCCAGCTAAAGCCCTCACTGAAACTCTTCATGAAGAACTTGTTCTTGCTTCCACAGAAAGCTTGCAAATGACCTGTCAGATCAGAGTGCTGAAGTCAACATTGGGCACTTTGCTTTATCCAAAACTAATATTTAGCGAAACCCATCCATCTACCAGCACTTGTCACTTCCCGAGAGGCCCCATGAGGGCAATGACAAACTTACAAAGCCATGTTGGTCAGGTGTTGGACAGCCATCTGGGCTCAGCCCTCGCCAGGGGTCCCGCTCCCTGCTCCTCACCCGTCTGTTTAGGAGGGCACGTTCAAGTCAAATTTGTGGATCAACACTTCAAATTACAACAGGCCATGGGTCACTTGAAAATAGTCAAAACTTGAAATCTAAAATCCTCAAATGCCAAGAGTCGGTTGCAGTCAACCTCAAGGCACTTAGCTGGGTGGGGCCTGAAATTTTCTGCAACCCTAATGATGCTCATTGATGGGCATGGAACCCCCACCCCCATGCTCCCCTTTCTGGCAGTAAAACCAGCATCTAACTCCACTGCTTAGGTGGATGTGAGCTGGTCTCTCCCAGTATGGGGCAGACTGGAGATGTTTGCCTTAGCCCAGGGTCAGATAAATATTTTCAGCTCCTTGTTCTCTGTTGAAAGAAGTCAACTCTGCTGTTGTGTGCAAACGCAGCCATAGACATATGTGAACCAACGGGCATGGCTGTGTTCCAATAGAAGTTTCTTTACAAGAATAGGTGGTGAGCTAGGTGTGGCCCATAATTTGCCAAACCCTGCATTAGCCCAATACAAAGGTCTTCAAGCTGGGCTCCAGGGAAGGGCGGCGGGCGGGATGTCTGGAGGTGCTTCAGGAGTTCTACAAACGTTTGGCTCTAATTTAAATCCCTCTGAGCTATTTAGGAAACTGCAACAAACATGTACCCACTTTGTCATGAAGCTTCTCTGGCCACCTCTATGCTGTCTGGGCTGGATGGCTAAGAGCCTGGGTCCCGATAAACAGACATGCGCTTGAGGACCAGTGCAGCCACTTACTAGCTGCGTGACTTTGGGCAAGTTACTGTCTCTAAGTCGAATGGACGATGACCATCGTGCTGGTGCAGCCTCCTGGACGCCCCTCTGGTTGAACTGTGGGAAGATGGCATTGTCACAGTGGAAGATGGCCAGGGCAGCTGAGGCCATGGAAGTTCACTCGGGCTCAGGCCAGTGCTATTTACTAACTGTTATGGAGGTATTTCAATACCTTTATCACCAGTTTGGTGTACTGGTGCACACCAGTTACACCAGTTGAATATCATTGTAATGCCAGATCCACCGCGGGTTTGAACTTCTTGCTGGTTTTGATTTCTTCTGGCATTTTCTGCTGCATCCCCACCATTCTGATTGGGCACTCAGGAAAAGGAGGGAGGAGTTCTGCATTGATCTTAACAGCCTCAGTGCATAGAACAGGGCTTGTTGTTCTGTTCAGTGGCAGTTTCCTCTGGGTCTGGGACTTATGTTGGCAAGCACTTCCTGGGAAGTGTTCCACAGGACTTGTCAGGGAGCGGGACTGTTGGCTTACAGGGGTCCAGCATTTCAGGAGCTGTGGCCCCTCTGCCCCAGTGCTGCAGTCCAGTGGGGGCTTTGGTGCTCAGCTGTCTTTTTAATTTGCCTGGTGAGACAATCAAGGATGTTCCTTGCCCCGGAGCTTCTCCTCGCCACTGGAAACAATCAGAACGTGTGTCTGGCTGCTGCCTCGCCTGCCTCCAGGATTCTGGCCTTTGTAGCCACTGAAGGCTGTTTTCCAGGCCTGAGATGCTCATTTAGGGTTTTAATAATAGAATTGGACCCCAGTGTCGCTCACTGCCCAGGGCTATCCATGTCTATTACTGGTGGCTCCAGTGAAATCACGACTTTTACTACACCTTATCTTTCTGCTTCCAGCATCATATTTTTCTGCTTCCTGAGAGACTTAGAAGAATCAGGACTGTTTATCACTAGGTTCTGGAAGCAGGACCTCTTGGTTCCCAGAAGCCCTGGGGTTTATCTTAATTAGGCGCCATCTGCTACCTAATATACATGTCTGCCCTGGTCATCCAGCCTGATACTATTCCATGAACCTCGGCTGTGCCCAGCTTTGCAGGCTGCTTATGGCTGTGGCTGGCTCTGTGAGCCCTAGAGGCTCATCCAAGGGGGTGATTCTGATGGGGAGAGGACAGAGGCCCTTTTGTGGTCTAGTCAAGATCAAAGATAACTGCCTCTCTCACTGTCT
Source organism: Panthera tigris (assembly GCF_018350195.1). Classification (NCBI taxonomy): domain Eukaryota; kingdom Metazoa; phylum Chordata; class Mammalia; order Carnivora; family Felidae; genus Panthera; species Panthera tigris. The sequence goes on from NC_056667.1 coordinate 30,466,019, forward strand.
TTCCTGCAGGCTGTTCTTAGGTCTCACTATCTCTGGGCTTGGAGCAGAGGGAGGAGCTCAAAAACCAGACCCTCTGCCCTGAGGCGTCCTCTGTTGGCCGGAAGAATCCTGCCCCTCCTGTGATAAGGCAGTCATTGGCGGGGTCTGCCCCAAGCACTTAGCATGGCCTAGACCTACCCCCCACCCCCCAGTTTCCCTGCAGCCCCCAACACAGAGTGAAAATCAGACCCAGCACTTCTCTTCTGGCCCCAACATTTTAAGAACCACCTCTGTCTTCCCACTTTTTTCTCCATCCTGGATTATCTTTCTGCAACTACTAACCTGCCCTACACTGCCCAGAACCATTACCCATTCGGACTCTGAGCCGAGTCCTCAAAATGACAAAGGTCAGAAGGTCAGGCCCCATGTGGCCCTTCACCCCCTTTTCCCGCCCTCATAAGCCGTTCCAACCCTCCTGCACACACCTCCAGGCTCCTGTCTCTATGATGGTTCCTGTGGCTTGCTTCACGGAGTGCTTGCTCACGGTGGGATTCTTCTCGGAGCCAGGCAATCAGTCGCTCACACAGACAGCTGCTCACCCTTTCTGGGTCTTCCTGAGGGACAAGTTCTCAGTGTCCCCACCCTCCCTTCATAAGGAGAGCCAGGCTCGTCTGCAAAGGAGGAGGCTGATTCATCAAGGAGTGAGAGTTCTCCGCAGGAAGTGGTGACAAAGGGGCTGCAGAGGCTCCTGCAAGGGTGGAGGATCCACTGGGGCGCTGCAGGGGGAGGTCACTTCATCCCGGAGTCCCTTGCACAGCATCCCAGTGACAGAGAGCTCAGTACTTCCGCTCGCAGTCCCATAGCTGGAGAATCTTGCTAGTGCACACACTTCAGCTCCTTGCTCTCTAGCTGGTCACTGTCTCAGATCCGACCTTCCCACGTCACCCGGGGTGGGCCGTCCCTCCCACGCAGGCAGGACTACCTCCCCCTTTAGCCCCTGAGCTTTCTTCCTCTGCATTTGGGTCCACAACAGTGAACCCAAAACCCCACCTCTTCTCCCACTGGCGGAGCTGCTAGGCAGCACAGCAGGATGCGATCATTGAGGGAGGAGCGGGGGCTGAGCTGAGGGGGTTGGGAGGCAGGAACAAAAGGAAATTTGGCTGAAAGCAAAAGCAAAGGGAGCACTGGGCAGGCTGCCACCACCACTCCTCCCCGGGAGAGCTTGCAGTGCCCCCTGCTGGTGGAAGGAGAGCTTGCGCGCAGGTTAAATTGGCTCCTCTCTCCTTCCGCAAACCCTGCCCCTGGCAGCTGACCCCTGGTGCATGACTCAGAGTAGAGGATCACAGGGAGCAGATGGGTCATCTTGTCCAGTGGTTTCCAAACGTGTGGGCATTAGAGGTAGGGTTGCTGCAGACAATTGTGCATTTTGCCCATCTGACAAAGGCCTCTGGCCTGAGGAGCCAGTGGGGGCTGAAAAACAGGCTACATGCTGCCGAGCAAGGCAAGGACCCCAGTGTGGGTCTGGGCCAACCCCCAGGAAGGGCCGTCTTTTTGAAATTCATTCTAGAGACAGTGCTCTTCTCTAATTGAACAAATGTACCATACGGACTAGCAGCGGCCCTTTCACAGGGCAATCTTCTTAAACCAAGCTTCTTGAGCTGAAGGAGACTTTGAAAACCACCTACAAGATGGGGGAACTGAGGGCCATGAAAGGGAGGGACTTACCCGAAGTCAGACAGCTAATGCCAGGACGGAGCTTAGAAGCCAGATGCCTTCTCTCTCAAAGCCATGTTCCTTGCATCCCACTGAGCTGGTTTTCATCTCAGGGCCCTTCCCTTCTTACCTGGCTCCTCTGACCAGGCCCCACCCTGGCTCCTCTGACCTGCCGCCCTCGTTCCCTCAACTTTCTCTGCAACCCAGCTACTCTGCAGTCTTCCTCTCCTTGCCGGAATCATGGCACAGTGTTTGCCCGAAAGAGGGGCTGGTGAGAATTCTGGCTCAGTTCGCATAATTCCCCACCGGTCCCTCACTCGTGGGGATGGGAGCAGTCGTGTAGGACAGAGTGGTGAGGAACTAGAAGGGTCCACTGGACGACATGGTGAAGTATATGACAGGGGGCTGTGCCTGGAGCTGGCAGCTCAGCTACTGTGCAGATGGGGCCTGCTTCGCAGGTGCAGCCTGCTGGGGTGTCTGTGCCACGCCGTAAGGCACATGGGCGGCCACTGTGCCCATCTCCTGAGCCCCAGCCACATGGAACATCTGGTCGTCGAAGAAGATGTGTGGGCGAATCTTCTCAAGAAGGGGGCCCTTGGGCGCTCCCGCAAGGAACAGGGCTTCGTCTGTCTCCAGGCCCCAGCTGCGCAGGGTCTTGAGAGCCCGGGCCCCAGAACTGGCCGCGCTGCGTGCCGTCACCAAGTAGGTACGGATTGGACACTCCAGCCGCAGGCCCTTGGAGTAGAACTTCTTCTGCAGCCTACCCAGTGCCTCTAGAAAGCCCTTCAAGGGGCCCTACAAGAAGGCAAGGGAACACTGTGAGCCCGTCCGTCTCCCAAACATTTGCCCCCTCCCCCCTCCAGCTGGGCTCCTTCCTAAAGCACGAGCGTCTTGTTTGGGACAGGAAAGCTTCTCGGGATCCCCAAATCTCCCACTTCCGCTATGCCTGCTAGGGCCACTGTGTGCATCAAGGGGACTGTAGGTACCTATACTGGTCTGGTCTCCACACTGCTGTGATTGGGGATGTCTGTGTCAGAATAACCATACCAGAGCAACTGTTACTCTGTATGTCCATCCCTGTGCCCACCAAGTACATGGGTGTCTGTCCTGCAGCTGTGTAAGTGTGGCCTTCTGTGCTCATCAGCAGGGAGGATATTAAAAATACTTAGTAACTATGGCATGGGCACCCTCCAGCTGCAAATAACTGGGACAGACAGACCAATGGGTACCTGCTGAATATCGACCCTACCCATTGGGCACAGGTGGCTCAGGGTGTCGTGTTCCAGCTCTCTAGGGTCAGGGAAAGGATTTACTCTCTACTGTGCCTAGAACAACAAAGCTTAATGAAGATGTGTGAATAAAGAACCAGATGCTGATGAAGAGGGAAATCGCAACAGCAGCTGGAGATGAGGGCCTGTGGGCTACTAATCTTGGAGACCCCTCACTGGCTGGGTGAGCCAGTGAAACAGGGGTCACTGGCAAGCAGTGATCTCCTGGGACTCTGCCTACCACTTAGTGGTAAAACTGTCCTGCTCTGGATTCCCGGGGATTTCAGAGGAATCCCAAAAGAATGCAAGTTGGATGACTATCCGGGGGCCACAACTACAGAGAGCCTGCTGAGCTCTGGAGAAAGAGGTTCTGGGATTATTGAGTAACGAGATTTTTGTTAAAAGCGCAAATAGGAGCTCCCAGGGGGTCTGAGAATCCCAACACCTCTAACCCCAGGGGGTTTTCACAGGCTCCAGGGCACAGTCTCAGGGAGACTCCAAGTCATGGGAGGGCCCCTGAGCCTCCCGGTGGCCAAGGGATGGATGGCAGGAGGTGGGAGGGCCTGTGTGGCCCAAAGCAGGTAGGCTGCTGCAGACCCCACCCTCGTCTGGATCTCCTGCCCCCTGAGGAGCCGTCCAGCTTTTCCTTTTCTCCAGTGAGGTAAATGGGAGCTTCTTGAGGACGTGGGAGACTACTCAGAGGGGTGAGGGAATCTCAGAGAAGGAACAAAGGCTCCAGAGAGAAGATGGCAGCTCTGGGGAGAGGGTGAGGCCTTTGAAGAGAGGAGAGAAGCTTCGGAGAGGGCAGGGGAACTTAGACAATGGGGGCTTCAAAAGGGGGGTGGGATTGCACTGAGGTAGATGGGGTTCATTGAGGGGAGCCAGGGGTCAGGTGAGAGGGATGAGGGCTGGAGGCCTGGTTGAGGGGACCCAGCTGGATTCTGGGCTGAGCTTGGGGTTTGGTTCTGGGCTCAAAGTTCCAGCCAAGGGCAAGTTCTGGGGACCCTCCTTGCCCCTCTCAGGGGTTCTGGGGAGTGTGTGGAGCACCTGAGCCAAAGGTTTGTTCTCGTGGGCCTTCTCATGCTCGAAGAACCTGTCCAGCCCATGGGCCTTGACGATGCGCTCCGACTCATCGGAGAAGAGCACAGCATCCCCATCGAAGGCCACGCGCAGCTGATTCTGGGATACAGCCACGTCCCTGCTGGGGCTGAAGATGGTGGCGGCTGCAATCCCTGGGCAGAGAGAGGCAAGCGTTGTCTGCTTTCATCTAGGCAATGGGGGGGGGAGGGTGCCCTGACACCTGCCTCAGCTGTGTGGGGCCAGGAGACCGCTATCTCAGGCTGTTCATGTCCCACTGGCCTCACCCAGGAGTCAGAGCAAGGCTAATGAGGGCTCATTTTTCAGAATATTTAAAAACTGGCCAATAAAAATGGACAGTGGCTTTTGCTCTGAGTAGGACTTTGAGGGTGCTGGCCCAGGTCAGGGTTTCCTTTTAGTTGCTGCTGTGTGGGAAGGTCTGGGGTGGGGGCAGCAGGAAATAGGGGTCATTCAGCAAATGCAGGGAAGCAGCTGTTTATCAATCAGTAGGGAGAAATTTCAGTTCTTTAATATCTAGTAAGGTCATGCTGGTATACCAGCTGAATGTCAGTCCTGACCGGAAGGAAGAGCCCCTCAGGTCACTTTTGTCCTTCTAGGAGCTCCTTACAGTCACCTGATGTTGACTCGCTAGGGGCTGGGAAGGAGCCCAACCTGGGCTTGGCCTCAATTACACTCTCCTGTTGATTCTGGCAAAGTCTCTCACCTTCTCTGGACCAAGGTAGAGTTAAGGGTGTCTGAGCTCTGTCTGGAGCTGAGATTCCAGGCTGAAGCCTAAAAGCACCCCCAGTCCACTGTCACAGTGACCACCAGGTATGCCCCACTCAGGCCTCCTTAAAGCAACATGGGTGACCATCAAGGGCAGTCCCAATGCTATGTGACTGTGTACATAGAATCTCTGCAAGCCTGGGCTTCTCCAGGGGTCAGGGATGCCTGTGGGAGCCCTGGCCCCAGACCAGAGCAGCACTGGACAGCAGAGAGCCAGCTCTAGGAGGCTGGAGGCCTAGGGATCTGTTCTCTAGCTGCCATCTCTCCAAAGGCTGCTTCAGCCCTGCTCTTGGGAATCTAGGCTCACAGAGGCTGGACTAGGGCAGAGCTCTGCGAGAGAGAGCAGTGCCAGGCTCCCTTCAGCAGCCTGAGGATGCTCTAAGTAGGACCAGGTCCTGGGCATCAGGCCAGGCACCTTCTCAGCACCTGTAACACTGGAGCCAAGATGAACCAGGACCACCCGACTCTGGGCAGGGCCTCCCTCCTGACCATCCCCTGCTTGCTAGCCTGAGCTCAAATTACAGACATATAGAGACACACATGCAGGCCAGTGCCAAGGCCCCAACCAGAGAGTGTGACATCTGCCTAGGGAAATCACTTCCGGTTTCTGGTTAAAGAAAGCCTCTTGGAGCCCAAAGCAACTCAAAAGAGTGAGGCATCAGTGGGAAAGAGGCCAGGCTTCTAGGCAGGAGACAGCATGAAAGAAGAGGAAAGTGGATATATTGTTGGTTGATAGAGAAACCCACCAGTAGTGTTCAGCCTGAGGAGCCGTCTCAGGCAGGGGGACAGTCCTTCCTCCCCTTGGGCCCGTTTTCTTCCACGAGCAAGGGGGATATGCACCCTGTCAGGAGGGCCGAGACTGTGGATGCCACCCAAACTGCCACTTGAGAGAGACACATGGACTCTGGGAAATTCTCTTCGTCAGTACTTGCAGCTGAGTCTCCTAACTTCACCTCGGCACGGCCAGGCCAGCTGCTGCAATGCCAGCCATTTCCCAGACCGCAGTGCTCAGGATGTTCTAGATACTGACCTTCTTCCCCACTGGCCCTGCGAGGGGCGGAGGCTGCTCATGGTCACACAGGAATCAGAACTACTGACCCGGAGGGTTCTTAGAAGGGAGTACAGGTCATAGGAATTAAGGAAGGTACTTCCTTTCCACTTACCATGGTAACCTTTAGCACCTGCTCAGAGCTTTAGGACCAGGCCCCGCACCCCCCGAAACCCCTCTGTCAGACTCCCCCATATTCTCCCTTCCCAGTTTGACTCACCTTCATCAATGGCTTCCCGCACTTTTTCCGCATCAGCTGACAGGTAGAGGTTGGTGTGATAGGCCTTGAGGTAGCAGATGGGGCTATTCCCACCTGTCATGCAGAACCGCTCAATGAACAGGTCTGGGGAGGAGGTAGAGAATACCCAGGTGATGCCCGAGTCAACCCTCAGGGCCTCAGAGTGGTCCCTTGGTGTCCAGTGGGTGCCATATTGGTTCTGAGTGGTGGTGGGGCAGCAGAGGGATTCTCTGAGTGATTTTACGTCACCATTCTCCTCTCTGAGCCCCTCCATCCTTCATTCATGTAACATGGATGGGCAACCAGGAGTGACTGCTTGGCTCAGGGTAATATCTTCTTGCCAGGTAGTCACAGTACTACAAAAGGTGGGTCCCCAGCCAAGCCTGGCCCTCCTGGCCATAGCTGATTGGATAGGGGCAGACACCTGATCCAAGCTGGGCCAATCAGATCCTCTCCAAGCCTGAGCTGATAGTGACTCCCTGCCCCTGTGTGCGGAGGCTGTAAAAAATTTGGTGGTTGGTTAAGAGGCTGTCTGAGCCCACTGAGTTATTCCATCACTACCCTAGCCCCCATGAGGGACAATCCACAATGGAAGGGCTAATGCCTGGTGCAGCAGGGGCCCTTGAAGGCCATGCCCCAGTACTGTAGATGGTGTCTCCTGTTTACTAGGTGCTTATGTCCTAGGGCACTTAAATATTTTGAATGTCATCGCTCCCAGCGATTTGAAGTTAGGATTTTAAAAATGCCACCGAAGTTCTGTTGGTTGCTTGAAACAAGAACTTGTAAACTTATAAAGCTAGCCCTGGAGGACCTATTACTTCCAATCAAGAGTTTGGACTAAGACACAAAGTCCCTTCTCTCTGACAACTGCACCTACTTCACCTAGCAGCCTTGTGAGACCTGTGAGCCCCACTGCAGACAGAGAAACTGAGGCACGGAGGCAGCAAGTGCCCTGCCCAATGCATAGGCAGGGTGGCCTGTGCAGTGGTGTACCGGAGCTGGCTTGTACCAGCTTGCGAGAGCCTAATGTTAAGCATTCAGGGATTTTTTTTTTTTTTTGAGCCAGTTAGATTGTTCAACTGTTGACAACTTGAAACCAGCCATGGTGGGAATATTTATGCCCTAAGATGGCAATCAGAGTTTTTGTTTGTTTGTTTGTTTTGTTTTCTTAAAGACCCAGCTTACCAGCATACCCCTGGGCTCAGGTTCCAGTTGGTATCACCTCCCTCCTACAGAAGTGTGGCCCTATCCCCAAGTCTCTAGTAAGGGTGTCCCATGGCCAAGCCCCTGATGCTCACCGTAGTGGTTGATACTGTTGATGAGACGGACGCCCACTTGAGCGTGGTTGTTGGTCACGAGGACAATGTCAAAGATGTCCTCACTATCGGGGTACAGCTCCCGCAGCCGCCTGTTCACAGCCTCCAGAGCCTGGATGGGAGAGAGGACCCTCTTGCTCAGAGCCCCGGGGACTGATATCTGGAGTTGGTAGCCAGGGCTGGGGAGGAGGGGGGTCAGCTGGGATCTAATGGTGGGAGAGTAGGAGAGGGGAGGTCAGGGACTGGCCAGGGATGAGAACAGTGGACTTGGACTGTCTCATCCTAACCTCAGCCATCGTGCTGGTTGATGGCTGCACAGGGGCGCCTCACTAAAAGGGTGAGTGGAGGCTGAAATCCAGTCCATTTCCACTCACCAAGCTAGTTACCTGGAGCGGGGCTGCATTAGCGCAGAGGATGGGGCAGCTTCTTCCCACAATGGCTCTGTCCCCTTGCCAAGCCAAGTTCCTGTGGGCTGGCATCTGCCCGGGGGTGGGGGTGGGGGGGGGGTGGCTTTCCTTACTCAAACACCTAGGAGTGCTTTTTCTGATCCCCACAAAAGCACTACATGGCACCCACCTTCACGAAGGGGAAGGCCGGCCCGGGGCTGAAGGGCTCATTCTCATGTTCCAGCTGGTAGCGCACATACTCCTCCACGCCCTGCTCCGTGTAGATGCGCTGCTCCTCGTCCATGCGGAACAAGGCTCGGGAGGACACAGCAATGGTGACGGCATTCTGAGGCTTGGGCTGTGCAGGTGCAGGAGGAGGGCTGTTACTCACACTCCCTGAGGCAGGTCGCACATGCCAGCTTCCCTGGGCACTGGGGACAGGGAGAAGACCCAGGCCCCGTCTCTGCCCTAAGAAGCCTCTGCCTTGGGCAGGGGCAGACCTGGGTCAGGACCCCCTCCATGCGGGACCCAGCCAGGAACTGAGGGAGATGGTGGCTCCCCACCAAGGAGCATGATCTGGTGGGAGGGATATGCCCTCGGGCAGTCTGCAATCTAGTCCGCTATCTGAACACAATGGAAAAATGAATACAGTGTATGTAGCCAGAGTATTGATGCCCAAGATGGTCTCCTGATGGGTTCCATTACCAAATGAGAGCTATATGCCCCTTAGGAAGAAATGGTGCCCAGAAACGTAGCAGTTACGTAAGAAAATTTATCTCCAGCCCGGATCTTTCTCCCGAGCTCCAGACTTCTACATCTAACTGCCCAGTTGACCAACAGACACTCAAACTCAACGTGCCCAAAGCTGAATTCCCACCACCCCTTGCACCTCCAAACCTGATCCCCCACCCACCTCCTCATCTCATTCTCAGCACCACCATGGACTCAACACTAAGGTCAGAGCTGAGATGTCAACCTCAGCTCCTCCCTGTTCCTCAATTCCCCCTCCCCCACCAATCAATCAATCAATTAATCAATCACCAAAACCCGTCAACTGTATAGAATCCATCTACTTCTTTGTGTCTTCCCTGCCAAAGTCGAGCCCATCACCATCTCCCACCCCAGGTCATCCATATTGTTGTCAGGGGATGTTTCTCAAGTTCACATCTGATGATGCCCCTCCCCCTTTCAGTGGTACCCACTCTTCTTAAGTTCTGTTCCATAGCCTTGAGTATGGAGTAGAAAGCCCTTTGAGACAGACCCCTATCTCTCTCCACTGTCACCTTCCTGTCATCCCACTTTGTTCAGTCTGACCTTTCTCATGTCCGAACATACCCTTCTGTCTGTCTCTGAGCCTTTGCATGTGATGTCCCCTCTGCCTGATCTGCTCTTTCCTTGACTCCATCTAGCTAACTTCTTTTTTAGTGTTTATTTATTTTTGAGAGAGAGAGAGAGAGAGAGAGAGAGAGAGAGAGAACATGAGAGGGGGAGGGGCAGAGAGAGGGAGACACAGAATCCAAAGCAGGCTCCAGGCTCCAAGCTGTCAGCACAGAGCCCGACGCACAAACCATGCGATCATGACCTCAGCCAAAGTCAAATGCTTAACCTACTGAACCACCCAGGCACCCCTCCATGTGGCCAATTTCTACCCAACCTGCAGATCTCAAACTGCATGTTGCCTGCAGGAAGTCACCCCTTGCTCCTAGTCCTGGGCTTGCTACCCCTCTCATAGATTTCCTTTTTTAATCAAATTTAGTGCAGCCTTCATTTAACGATTTCCATTTCTAGACAGATCTGGGGAGGAAGCAGGAACCATGCTTAAATTCTGAGGGAGCAAGAACCAGGACTATCTTGTTTATTTACTGTATCTAGAGTGCTTAAAACTGTGCCTAGCACACAGCAGGTGCTCAGTAAATTTGCAATGCTCAAGTAATCTGTTTCAACGAGAAACAGTATTTGCCACGACAAACTTAATGAGAACTGGACATTCCAGCGCAGTAGCCCGATCTGCTCAGATTGCTTGACATATGGTAGGGTGCTCAGAGAATACTTTTTTGGTTGATGCAAATTTTACAACCATTAACTGGTCCTTTGTGCCAGGACCCTGGGCTCTGCCTGGGAGTGGCCCTGGTAGTGACTTGGCTCCTGCCCTCAGAGTCACAGGCTAGTAGGAAGAAAAGCAGGTAAACGGAGACACAAAAGGGGGTTAGAATGAGTAATAGAACACAGGTGAAAGCAGAGTTTTGATGACAGGGGTTCACAGTAGGCTGCCACGGGAGAGGAGGTATTTGCATGGAGCCCGGAAGGAGAAGTCAGGTGAAGGGAGGCATAGGAGGTGAACACGTGCACAGTGCATTCACAAAGGTGAGCAGAGACCAGGGCAGGTGTGGGTGGAGATGAGCCCAGAAGAGGGGGCAGGTGCTAGAAGGCCTCTGTCGGGGCCTGAGAAGGCCTCAGAGCTCCCTCACCACCTGCAGTGGAATGGGGAAAGGGGCGCCACCACAGACAGCAGCTGGACCCTTTATAATCCGCGGGGAGGATTAGAATGTGGGTGCTTGCCTGTGGGTGCACACGCACCCAGAGTCCCAGCACATCTGTGTGGCCTGAGCATTCCTGGAACTGTGATTCCCACTTTATAGATGAGGAAACACAGGTGCAAGGTGGGAGTAACACTCATAAATGGGCCTCAAATTCTGACCTGCTGCTGCCAGCACTGTGGGCCATGCACTCAACCCCATTGCTTCCCTCTGGAGTCAAGCCTGGGTCCCAATCAGTTGACAACATTAAGCGATTACCATGTGACAGGCACCGTGCTGGAGACATGGCAGGAAACAATACAGGCATGATCCTCGCTCCCATGGAGCTTATGATCTACCCCCAAGGCAGAGATCTGTGCCATCCTTTAGAACAGCATTGTCCAGTAGAACTTTCTGTGATAATAGACACGTTCAGTGCTGTCTGTGTGGATACGTGTGGCTACGGAGCAACTTGAAATGTGACTAGTGAGACTGGGGCACTGGATTTTTAATTGCGTTGAGTTTTAATCAATGTAAATCTCAGTGGCTACGAATGGCTAGTGGCTAATGGAGCTCTAAACCTCAAAGTAGTAACAGAAGACCAAAGAGTTCCCCAAGCTCCTGTGGTAAACCTCAGTTTGCATTTGACTTTTACCCCAAGATGGTGTCTGTGGCCAGCAGGGCCAGGGAAAGGCAGTGACAAGACAGGTGCCTCTTCTCTGGGACTCAACCCAAGTGCCTCTCCCAGTTGCCAAGCACCCCCTGATCATGGGTTGGGTACCTCCCGATCTCCTTGGCAACTGTGAGCTTTCAAGGAAAAAAGGTAAAGTTAAAAGACCAAAAGGAAAGCGGTGATAGAGGCCTGGCCAGGGATGGTGAGGGTGGGATAGAGGGAGTGGGGAGACCACTCTTATAAACCCAGGAAACCTGCTGGGCTTCAGGACAGGGCCTGAGCTTGCTCCACCCCCTGGGCTTCCTGCCCCCAGGGACAGGCCCATCACCCCTTCAAGGACAGACAGCCAGCTGCCCTCTCGGCCCCTTCAGGCAGGTTCCCAAGTCAGCCGCTCCAAACCAGGCAGCCAGCCAAGGTCTCGCTCCTCACTTGCTGTCCCACAGTCCCTGCCAGACTACTGCATTCTGGGTCCCCTCTGGCTGAGCTATTCAGACCCCATCCCATCCCAGGAAAAACATCCCAGTTGCCTTTCTTCTTTTATAAATGGGGGAGTAGACTCAGAGAGGGCCAGAGTATTACTCTAGGTCACACAGCAAAGTCAAGGCAGAGCCAGGTATGGAAGATCCCAAGTCTCTGGTCTCTAACTTGGCCTCTGTCCACACAGCAGCACCTCCCCCCATAAACCCCTCCTTGATTGCTCCCAGATGACCCCAACCCCTTCCATGTCAGCCACTTCCTTGGGATCCTTGGCCCACACAGACTTCCCCTTACAGATTTGAGAGAAATGATGAGGGAACACTATGCCCTAAGGTGGAGGTTCCTATGGGCAGGGCTCTCTCTCTCCTCAGAATGGGGGTCCCCAGGGCAGGACCCTTCTGCCAGCTCCATCTGCTTTGACACTGTACAAGTGGGATAGGTTCTTAGGGCCCAGAGGGCATGAACTGCTGTGAGAGATACAGAGAGAGTGGCCTCTCCAGGCTTTAGGCAGAGCTGAAGGGACAGGTGAAGGGCTGACCAGAGCTGGGGAGAAGCCAAGCACTTGGAGAGGCCCCTGGACCCGGTTGCAGAGGAAGGCCACCCCTTCACGTGTTGTCAGGCATACCTGGGAACAGTTCCTCCAGAATGCAGAAGGAAATCCAGATTCCAGACCGGGAATTGGGTCAGAGCAACCCTTCTCCCAGACCAGGGATTCAGCCCGAGAACACTGGGCTCCAGGGAGCCACAGTCCTGCCAGTTCTCTCTGCCTTTCACGGGTGGGCGCTGGGAGGCCGGTGAGGGGGGATAATGCAGGAAAGGCGGCCCTGCCCAGCCTGCCAGAGGAGCTCTCATTTAGACTGACAAGATTCTGCCTGTTGGGCCCAAGAGAGGAACGTAGCCAAAAGCTGTTATTTCTAAAAAGTCATGCTGGGAGAAGAGCTGCTGGAAGAGAGAGGGACAAGCTAGGTCTGGACTGAGGAGTTCTCTGACCCCATGAGGTGAGGGGCTCCTATGGGCTTTCAGGGCTTAAATATTTCACTCAAGCTCCCGGGAATGAGAATAAGCTCTAATGGGGCCCAGGAGGCCTAAAGCCCCCAAAATAGCCTTTGGGAGGGGAGGCTGCTACAGGAAGGAGCGGGGGGCTGGGAGGCCGCCAGGTCCTGGCCTCCCAGAGGACCATGAGGCATCAGGGGTCATGACTGACAACTGGACCTGAGCTCCCTGGTTCCACGGAGGAGATACATTGGTGAGCTCCACACACGACCCCAGTCCCAGTCTCCATCCCCTGGGCCATGGCCATGACATTAGTCAAACTTCCTCCTCAGGCAGGGACCAGCCTCCTCACTGGTCTGCCTGCTGCCAGACTCACCCTCTCCCAGCCATCTCCCACACAGCCCCAGAACGATCTTGCTAAAATGAAATGGGACCAAGTTAATCCCTTGCTGAAAAATCCTTCAATAGCACCCTAATCGTTGTCATACTTTTTAAAAAGAAGATTAAACTTTTATTTCAATGAACTCCTGGGCAGAACCCCAATATGTAAATCAGATATTACTATAGCTTATGAGTATAAATTTATTTTACTAATTTACTATTTGATTCAAATGTATTACATGCACATGACATATTATAATGTCAACCAATGGAAATGGCACAGTTGTACAGGTGATAAATTTGAAACTGGGGGGGGTTAGGCTGCCAATGCAGACTTACGCTTCATCATCTAGTTATTTGTTTCTGTGTTTGTTGGTTTTTGCACAGTATTGAGAAAGTCCTGAGTCACACCAATAAGCAGTTGCAAATGGTAAAAAAAAAAAAAAAAAAAAAAAAAAAAAAAAAAAAAAAAAATTGTATTGTTTTAAACCACAAGTCTCAAGATACTCAGCAATAGTAATTGCCAGCAATTTCAAGATAATCTTCTATTAAGCAGTTCACAGGGAAAGCTTTATTCTGAGTTTTGCTAAAAAAGAAAAAAAAAAAAAAAGAACCTGCAGCATAAGTTAATATGTTGGTGGTATCCAAGGTGCTAAGACGTCCACATAACACATTTGAGGGAACTGAGCTTTATTACACATTTTAATTGTTTAAAAGGAAGTTGGAAGGAAAATGAAAATAAATTTGATCTGCATATAAGCAGACCCCCAGAAACATGGGGCCCCAATGGAACCTAGTTTTAAAACCCCTAACCCACTGAATACCCAGGCTCCTTAATATGGCACTCAAGGCCCCATGTGGGTCTCTGGCATCGCTCTGATGTATCTCTCAAAGATCCTGCGTTCTCCCACTCAAAGACATCCCCAAGCCTTTTGCCCATCCTGTTTTCCTGTCTGCCTGGGAAATGCTGTCTACTCAGGCTTTAAGGTGAGCTCAGATACCACCTCTGCAAAGCCTTCCTTCGTGGGCCGTCACTTGCTCCCCTATGCTCCCTCTCCCCCCATCCCAGGCACCTTGTAGGGTCTTTTATCTGAGGTCTCACTATGTCCAGGGTCTCCCTCAGTGCACTGTGAGCTCCTGAGGCAGGGACTCAACCCAGTTCATCTCTCAATCCCCACTGCTGAGCAGGGAGGGCCTAGAGGTGCTGCAGGGAATGACTGTTGACAGGGTGGGCCTCCTGGGGAAGGCCGGAGGGAAGCAGCAGGATGCTTTAAGGTCAGGCTGGTGCTGTTTAGAGGATGCCTCTGGGCCAACCTCCGTTCAGTCCCCTTCCCAAGCTGTGAGATCTGGGAAGCAGGGATGAGCAAGGCCAAGGCGAATCTGTCCTATGGGGAGAGGAGCTCTCTCCTCTGTGTGAGTATCAGAGGGCTGGGACCACCATGGGGGGCACGGGGATGTTGGTGACTACTGGGATGGGAGCAGAGCCCGGAGCTGTGCGGCAGAGTCCAGCGTCGGGAGCCCTGAACACAGAGCGAAGATCCCAGTGCAGCTTAGGACGCGGGCAGCGCAGCACCCTGAGCCCAGGGCGCAGGGCCTTGAGCCAGAGTCCGAACGCAGGCGCTCGGGTCCGGGGCCCGGTGCCCAGATCGCAGGGACCTGAGCGCACAGCGAGGAGCCGGGTTTCCAGTGTCAGGTTACCCGAGCCCGGGGCGCTTCCGTAGGCGCCGCAGACCCGTTTTGCCAACAAGTGCTGCTGTCCGCGCGCCCCTGGCCGCCCGCTGTCAGAGGAGCTGGGCCCTGATGACAGCATGGGGGAGGGGGTCCTGGCGTGGAACCCGAGCGCCGGTTAAAACAACAACATCAACACCCGCGCGGAGCTCCCAAAATAAACGTGAGCCAGCGCCAACTGCCCGGCGCATTCTGGTGCTGAGGAGCCGCCTCCCCTCCCGGAGGGCCGCGACGGGCCCCTCTCTAGGGGGCTTACGACCCTCCCCCGGTGACCCTTCCCCAGCCCTCCTCCGTACCCAGGCCCTGATGTTACCGATTTGGGTTTCTTCTTGGGCGCGAGGTTATCGTAGAAAGTCTTGGTTTCCTCCCATCGCGGGGCCGCCGCGGTCTCTGCCCCTGGCCTGGGCTCGCGGGGCTCGCGGGGGTCCCCGAGTTCCATGATCCGGCTGCGACCCGGCCGGCGGGAGCAGGCGGCGGCGGGGACGCGGCGCTGGCAGGGCTAGGCTGCAGCAGGGAGGCGCGTCCCGGGCGTGAGAAGGGGGCGGGCCGCGGCGGGGAGTGTGCGCGCGCTAGCCCGCGGGGGGCGGGAGGGAGGGTGGCTAAAATCGCCCTCCTCGCTGCCCTCGCGTTGCTCTTTGCGGGATGTGTACTGGGTGGCAGCGGAGTCCAGGAATGAATGGCGGCGGGGAGGGGGCACTAGGGAGGGTTTGGCCTCTGGGACTCGCAGGGGGAGGGGCCCTAAAGCTGGGCTTGCGGGCCGCTGCGGATTCCGGATTTCGGGGATCGTGTTCTTCACTGGTGCTCAGGGGCACCCAGAAAGGAGAGGCCTCACAACTTTTTTCCCAGGATGGTGATCCCCAAAGAGCAAAATGAAAAGCTAGATTCCACCCTACCCCCCCCCCCCCGCCCCTCGTCCACCCCGCCAAAAGCTAACCCGCCTCTTTCCCCTCTCGTGCCAGGACCCTGGGGATCCGATTGGCGTCCCCTTCTCCCAGACCCTAGTCTATTCTGACGAGGGAGAGGGGGTGGTGGTGGATGGACAGCTCCGTCCAGGAGCAGGACTCTGCTCCTAGCCGGGCACACAATAGAGGGCCCAGCTGGGCAGCTATTCTCAACCAAGGCGAAAGGGTCTTTAAATTCCCTGGTAAGACCAGGTCCCCTCAGCCTGGCGGGGGACTCAGGCCCGGGAGACACCTGGGGACTCCGAACCCAGGTTCTTGCTGGCCCCTTGAGGGCCAGCAGAGGGTGCGTGTTCACAGGTTCCACCTGCAGAGCTTGGGGTGGTTAGTCACAGGCTATGGAGTGACTGAAAGGAGGAAGAGTAGAAAAGGAGTTTGGGAACCAAAGACAATTGGTCTGGAGTTCCAGGGCACTGTCTCCCCTTGGTGCAGAGCCTAGGGTGCAGCCACTTGTGCCACCTATCCCAAGGCACAGGTCAGGAAGCAGACAAGGGGCATCTCTGTGTGAGCCTAGAAGTCAGCACAGGTGTGTGGGAGCAGGAGGAGAACATACTGGTTTAGCCTGGAGGGTGTCTGGCTGGAAGGGGGCACAAAATAAAAGGATATTCCCAGGTCCTGGGGGGAACCAACCAAACCTTGTGTGGGAGGAAGGGGGAAATAATCAAAGCTTTTAGGATTGGGGTAAGTACTTTAGACTTGCCCTTCTCCAGACTTGATAGATTGTTTCCATGGATGGCCTCAAACTCCAGTCCCACTGCCCTTTGGCAGTGTGGCTTTGACACAGAGACCTAGATGAGCCTTAGCAGCTGCAGCTGTGTGCCACATAAAGCTAAATGGGGTTAGAAACTCTAAGCAGAATGAGCCGATCAGCAGATAAAGATGGGGAAAGATGTGCAGAGGGCAGCAGGGACCCCATGAAAGAGAAACCATGCTACCCTGATAGGGAGCTGCCACTGGTCCAGACGGTTTCCCAAGCCCCAAATGAGGCCAGACAATACTGTCCATCTCTCAGTCTCCATGAGATGCTCCACACCCCGTCAACAAATGCCCCTCAAAAGTTGGCGGCTATTGATTTTGTCTGACTAGCAACCTTTCCCACCTTCTTCTTCTACAGTTGACACTTGTAAGACATGGGTACGAAGTACATGAGTTCACTTAAATGCAGATTTTTTCAATAAATAGAGTACTGTAAATGTGTTTTCTTTATGATTTTTTAAAGCCATGTTTCTCTAGCTTACTCTACTGTAAGAATACAGTGTGTAACGCATATGACATAAGAAATATGTGTTATTTGACTGTTTATGTTATTGAGGTTTCCAGCCAACAGTAGGCTATTAGTAGTTAAGTTTTGGAGGAGTCAAAATTTATACGTGTATTGTCGAATGCTTGTTGGTAGAGGGTGGTCAGTGCCTTTAAGCCCCGCATTGTTCAAGGGTCAGTTGTACTAATGGGCCCTACCTCCCTGCCTCCTCGGTCACAGGAGCAAGCATGTGAGCTAGACCTGACCAATTGGAAAACCCTATTTCCCTGGACACAGTGATTGAACAAAGAATGGGCATGCGACCACAGCTGCGCCACTCTCCTGCATTCTTATATAGGGTGGCTGGGAATTTGGCTTTTTCTTCTCTGGGATTATTAATTTGGGACAATGTGAGCTAGGAACCCATCTTTCCCCGTGGCAGGTTAAAGCACATGAGAGGAGCCCATCTGGAGTGGGCAGTGAGGTCACAGAGACAGAAAGCAGAAGCAGAGAGGGAGAGAGGCTGCAACATGGAGCCTCTGGATCCATCAGTGCTGGAATTCCCAGTTACAGGAGCCAACAAGCCTCCCTTTACACCTGAGCATGTTTGAATTGGCTTTTGTTCCCCCCAAACCAAAAGCCTCAACTAATCCAGTCCTCTTACTCATACCGACATGAGTAGGCCTCTAAGGATTCTGTCTGACTCCGGCTTCAGTTCCTTTAAGAACTTTCCCTAGATCCCTCTTTGGAAGGGTTAGAACTCAATCCTAGATTCTTCTTTCCACCCTTTTCGGCTTCTGGCCATTGTCTCTGTCTTCTTTGTCACACCCTGACCACTGGCTTCATGCAGGGATTCCCTGGCTCTCTGCATTCCTGCACTTTGGCCAGCACTTCCCCTCAGGGTCCAGCTCTTCTGCAGATGAATAAGCTGGGAACACACCCCTTTGCACGTAAATCCAGGATCCCTGCGCTTGAACTGCTCTCCTGAGCAGCCTTAACCCAGCATGCCTGGTCCTGTTGGCTGGTCTTTAGCGAGACCTGGGGCAAGAAGCCACCTACTCCATGAAGCCCCCCTTCACCCTTCTCCTGACCCCCGGCCCCCCCCACACAGAAAGCACAATAAACAGTAACCTTGACGTTAGAAGACCTGAGTTCACGTTGCAGCCTTACCATTCCCTGAACTTTCATTTCCTTGCCTTTAAAAAAAAAAAAAAAAAGGAAACTTAAACATGTGCTTGGCTCAGCTGACCCGGAATCAAACAGAAAGCTGTTTGGTAACTATGATGGACTGTGTCCACATGAGGGGTCAACTGTTTGAGGCTTGGGAGGGCTTCACTGAGAGAGACATCATTGAGACAGGGAATGGGTGGCCCAGGCAGAAGCAATGGCTTGTGTACGAGCACAGAAACATGAGAGAGGCCTTAAGGAAAATGGAGGACAATACGGGGTGACTCAAATGCAGGGGGAAAGAGGGGGGTGGGGGAAAAACAGGCTTCAGAGGTCAGCAGGTGGCAGGCAGATCATGCCAGGCCTTGAGGGACTTTTAAGGAGCTTATCACACTGAGGAAAGAGGGGAGATTTTGAAGAATTGACATGGTCCAGACTTGCACTTTAGGGAAAACATTCTGGTTTCTTAGGGACAGCTGGATGGCACAGAGGATAAGCCTGAAAGCAGGAGGTAGATCAACTTGGGTCAGAGGTGATGAAGGCCAGAGGGGGAAGTTTTTAAGAGATGGGAACCCAGGACTTGTGCACCCCAAAGTAGGCAGGGAATAAAACTCCCCATCTCCCCAGTGAGGCTTCAGCTGGGAATAGCAGCCCCAAGTTCTCAGGCTCCTGAGTCACCTTCTGGGTTCATGGCTGCCCTGAGGCCAGGTCAACCTCCTTCCTCTGTCCTAATTGCTTCCTGCCAAGGAAGCTGGCCCCCTCCAAGCGTCCTTGAGAAAATCCTTGTTAATGCAATTGAGCGTTTCAGGACAAAGCAGGCACCTCCAGCTGCCACTGCCCCCAACTACCTGCAACAACCAACAGTGCCTCTCTGGCCATTACAGGGCAGGGGAAGGAGGACGAGAGGGAAAATTCTAAGAAAAACACGTCAACACTAACTGCATCCCAGGGAGGTCTCAGGGCCTGGGCTGAGCTCCTGTGAATGGTGGAGCAGGTTACACACTACACAACATCCTTGACCAGCAGGGCAGGTGAGACTGAAATCCAGGATTTGTTCCACTTGCCAAGCTGTGTACCATGGCATGACAAGGCTGTATTTGTTCAGAAGAAGGGGTATACTTTTCTCATTAGGCCAAAGGTGCCATCCACTGGCCCAGCTGTATACTTAGGAGGCTGTTCACACTCAGAAGGGGTGGCTTTTCCTAATTTGCTCAAAAGGGCACCATATGGCCTAATTATAATCTTGGCTCTTGGCTTTTCTCTTCACTCCCCACTATCCACTCATTTGGGCTCTATGATGCTTTCCATTGGACAGAGGGAGAAACAAATCCATTGTTGGCTGCCATTAGCTCCCTTCTGGGGAAACTGCTCTGCTCACAGGCCCACATATCAGCACCTGGTCTGGCTATTGATGAATGGACCAAGGCCTCCCTCTGGAAGCCAAGCTGAGCCAATCAGACCCTTTTGCTTGAAAACTGGAACTAAGAGATGCAGAGTATTGTCAGCTATTGGTGAGTCTTGACACAGTGTTGGGGCTGCAGCCACTTTTGCAGGGAAACCAAGGAAATCTGAAGAGAAACCGAGGAAAAGAACACAGATACAAATATTGCCAAGAGGAAGAGAGCCTGTGAGGCCCAGAGAGGAGAAGGGAGAGACCTTGTGGCCAGTTTCAGTTCTTTTGAGGCCCAGCCATTCTTGATTTTTCATCTTCAGGGTCCCTTGTAATCTGCTCCTCCCTTCTTTGAACTAACTCAGGTCGGTCTCTGTTCCACATGACCAGAGTCGTTGCTAGAATAAGGACCTCGGCCCCAAGGGAGTCGTTGAGGCACCCCCAACGATGAGCTCCCCACCCCCCCCACCCCCGGGGCCTCTTCTCCCCTATCCCTAACCCCAACCCTATCTTAGCTTAGGGAAGAATAAGAGACCTCAGCATGGTCACACCTTTTATTCACTGTCAGTGGAAAAACACACCATACAGCACAGGGTTGAATAGTGAGGACAGTCACTGCGGGCACAGTCGGGAGCAGCACATGTGGAGAGGACAGGGGGCCACACTAGAGAATGAGTTGGGATGCCCCCCTCTGCCACCCAGCTCCCCTATTTCCCCAGGTCTCCACATGCCCACAGCCTCCACAAAGCAGGAAGGGCCATACACCTTGGGAGGCCTGGTCCTGCCCCACATTCTGGCAAAGGTAAAAGAAAACCTTGAAAATTTCAGAAAGAAAATTCCATGTTTTTCTGAGACTCTTCAATTGCAGAATTTGACTTTTTTTTTCCCGAAAATGATAAATAAAATACGTAAGAAATATATTCTTGCTTCCACAGTGATCCCTAAAGTCAGAACAAAACCTCACCCAGGGTGGATCTTCAGGAAAATGTGTTGATTTTGTACATTTTTGTGTAAAAACATTTACAGTGTCAGCTTACTACCCTGTGTAGAAACACCACATTATTCTCTCATTCTTTCTCTTTCCTTTCTCTTCCCTCCCCTCCTTCTCTCTCTCTCTCTCTCTCTCTCCCTCTCTCTCTCTCTCCCTCTCTCTGCAGCATGATGAAATTCTACCTCTAGAAATTGTCAGGAAAAGATTCAGTGCCTTAGCTTATGGGCTTCCTTTTTCTTAACTTTTGATTTGAAGGTAAGTTATATAATCCTGATTATAGCTCAAAGGACTGGAGTGGCCATGTGAAGTAGACCTTGCTGATGATTTTTAGAGATAAGAAATAAGGGGCTCATCAATCAGCCCCAAAGGATGAACGAGGACAGAATGCAGTTAGAAGGTAGATTCTGAAACCTTGTAATTCAGACTTGCTGCAAAAAGAGACAAAACTTCAAAAGGAGAGTTTGAATATACTCTATGTATTGTTTTCACTGTCTATATATTTTTGTGTCTCTACAAGTCATACTTCAATCTCCACTAACCTTGAGCTTTATGGCAAGTCCCTCATACTGGCACAGGGATTGGAGGCCTGCCTCTCTTCTCAGGGCAGGGTCAGTGCTCTACCACAGGAACTCCTGAGCATGCAGCCTGTAGGACATCCAGGAGCATGTGGGAGCAAGACGTGGCCTGCCTGGGCTCCTCCTATCAGCAAGATGGTGTTCCCAGTTCCCAGCCTGGTTTTATGTGTTCACATCACTGGGCTATCTGACAATGTTTGGCCAGACTGCAAATATCACTCACAGGATACACTGAGAAGCTTGGAGTGATCAAACATGCTCTCACGGGTAGGACTTACCCACCAACTGGAGAAAGACAAAAACAGTTCTCGTAGGGAGGAATAGGATAGTAAAGACAGTGCAAAGAAAGTGCAGGGTGCTTCCAGGGATCTGAGTCAGGGGCTTCCCAGGACAGCATTGACCTGTTAACAGAGCTGCCCAGAAGCAGACAACAAGATACTTAAAAATGTCAGGAGTTCAACCAAGCTCCTACTTATTTTTGGAAGACCACCACCTCAGAAACTTCTTAGCAGGAAGCATGTACAAGACCAAAACTAACTTAGCCTGCCCTACAGGCAACTTCATATGACTCAGATCATGGGTTCGAGCCTTAGCACTGTGCCACTCCCTGACCGTGTGCTCTTGCACAAGGGATTCCCCCCCTTTCTGTGTCTCACTTCCCAAGTCTGGAGAAAGAGAATGAAAATTTCTATTTCCTAGGCTGGAGAATAGAAAGAGATGGAGTACATGGCAAGCCTTTGAAAGTCATGAAGTTTTGCGATCGTGAGTTAGGTTAGATTCAATATTTGGGGGATGGGAACCCCAGTTTGTAAAAAGTCTTCCACTGGAAGTCTCAGCTAAGCCAGGCTGTTGAATATCTATGCATCTTCAGTGCTGAGTGGTAGCACAAGATACACCTAATGACCAGCTCCTCAGAGCAATGGAACATTCCTTGAGGCATTATTGGATAAAAACTTGCTGGTTACTGCCTGAGGATGTGAATTTCCAGCCTTACCACATGGCTGGTCATAGGCAGAAGACAGAAAGAGTGTGGCAGCTAAGTGGCCTTGCTACCTCCAAGGGCAGCAAGAAGGAAGGTCCAATAGAGTTTGGGACCAAAGGTCAGCATCCTCAAGCAACCTGCAAAGAAGGGAGGACAGGTGAGCACTCAGAAGAGGCATGCCGCATCTCTTTCCTGGAGACACAATCCCGTACTCCTGACTCGGCAATCACTCCCTGCTCCTACCCTGGGCTGACAGCACCTGTATACGAGATTGTTGTCACCAGCAGCTCAAGAGGAAGTCTGTCACTGCATATCAAAGCTAATTTCTGATCACAAGTACAGTAGAAAATAAAGTGAAAGGCTTGAAGGAGCAAGATTAATTTTCTGGCAGTCAACGCATGCAGCTGTATAGCTCACGGATCCAAAATCGGAAAGCGGACATCGGAAAGCAAAGCCAGTGCACCTGGAAGATGATGGATTACCTGGCAGACTGAGGATCTGGGGTTAGAAAAAGCCTTTCAAATGGAGCACATCCCCAGCACTTTTTAGGCATTTTGGTCCATAAGTGCAGTCTGGCAACCTGAACAGTGGCCAGGTGGTCCTCTTCTTCTAGGTCCTTCTGTTTCTGTAGCAGTGAAAGAAAAAGCCCCTCTTTGAAACTAGACCAAATCTGGAAAGGAACTACCAACATGTGGAAGATACACTAGTCTCACTCTCAGCAAACCTGTCTTTTCTGTTTCTGAAGTCGGCATCCAACCAGAGCAAGCGCATAATAGAGAGTTGCTCACTGAATTGAAAACGGTCATTAAAAAGGAAGCAGCAGAAGCTGCTGACAGTGACACCTCAGGACTTGATCTGATAAGAAAAAGTGTTATTTGGTAAGTTTGCTGGTATTTTCCCTCTTTTTTCTCAGCTCTCCCTCCCCCCCCCCCGCCCTGCAAAATTAGCATTTTCTATATTCGTTTAATCATTTTACAAGAAACTAAGTAATATAAAGTATGTTTTAATATCCTAAACTAATAAAATGACTTTAGCTCTTTCAAAGGGTTCTAAAAAAATAAGTATTACATAAATATCAGTGTTTCTTAAAACTTCCATTCACATGGTTCCTAGACTTCCAAACACTTTTCATTTCATCTCTCTGCAGCTCTGGGTGGAGCTGAGCTGAAAGATTTCATAGTTCCTTTCGAACTAACTAGCCTTTCCATGCCCTCTGCTCAGCTGTGTGTGACGTTTCCATCTGAGACTCTGACCACTGCCTCACCCTCCTTTATGAGCTTCCAGAGGGCATGGAATGTGTTCTGTAAAATACCATAACCTTAGCACCTAGAGGTGCCTGGCATTGAACAGGTGCTCAATAAACGTTAGGTGAAGAAAGGATTGAATGAACGTTCCAAAGGCTGGGGCTGGAGGGGCCAGGTAGAGTCAAGGGGGCAGGGCAGAGACCACCTTTAAGGAATTTACATCCTCAGCAAAGGACAGGTCCACTTTGGCCCTTTAATTGGGATCTGTGGGACCACATCCTGTAAAGCATAATCCCAGGAAGAATAGACTTTCAAAGCAGACCCACAGCCCCCCGTCCTCAACCCTGTCTCTTGGGGCAAAAGCCAACTCTCCATGCCCGTGTTCAGGGCCATGACTGCGGGGTGGGGCTAGACCACAGAATACCTGAGGATCTGTCTCTTTTCCAGGGTGAGGTGGTCCCTCAAGGATCTTGACTGAGGGGAGCAAGGGCTTGGGCAGAGGGGTGGGTGAGCCAGAGAGTGAGGCTAGAGTACCCCTCCCCCTGAGAGGTCATCGGGTTGGGAGGTGGCCACGCCCCTCCTGGCCAGGGGCCCTGCCCCTCACCACCCTCTACTTCTGCATGTCGCACTGAAGCAGTAGCACAATGGATGGGTCACTCTTGGCCGCCTCCTTGAACTCCTCCAGTGTAATCTGGTCGTCCTTATCCTGGTCCATCTTCTTGAAGATCTTGTCCACACGCTGCTGGGGCGTGAGCCCATCCTGGTTCATACGCATCATGATCACAGTGCCCACCATCTTGTAGATAGCCTGGCAGGGGTGGAGGGGAAAGAGGGGAACTGTGAACACCCACAGTGAACAGAGACAATGGCGGTGTGTGGGGGGGGGGGCGGTGCGGTGAATGAAGGAAGTCAGGGGTGGGCAGAGAGAACACTGGGAGATGGCAAGGATACTGGAAGGTGATGTATGGTCACTAAGACTGAATATTTAATGGTTATCTCATAACCAAAGATGTCTAAAACCCAAGTCTTCTCCTCCAACTTGCTCTCCCCCCAGCATTCCCTTTCTCATGAAAGAGCAAATTCATTCTTTTAGTTGTTCAGACCAAAAACCTTGACGTTCTTGACTCTCCCTCAAGTCCAATCCTTCAGCAAAACTCGTCAGCCCAGATTTTGCATTAGGTCCCATATCAACCACTTGCACTGCTCCTGACTGGCCTGCAGTGGAAACCTCCTAACTGGTCTCTCTGCTTCTGCTGCCTTCCCATGCCCTTCGTCTATTCTCCACACGGAGAACAGAGAGCTCTAAATGGTTTCCCTCTTGCTCAGAATAAAGTTAAGTCTCTACCCCAGACTGTGAGACCAGGATCCTGGCTGCCTACCTGACCACTTCCACTCTCCCCTCTCTCACTTCTCTCGTACCACCCTGCTCTCCTGGCTACTCCTTGAACGCTGCAAACACAGTCTCACCTCAGAGTCTTTGCATTTACTGTTCCCTCTGCACAGAATACTCTCCCCCACCCCCAGATTAATCTACATGATTAACTCCCTCACCTTATTCAGGTTGCTTCTCACATTTCACCCTATATACACCTCCTCCATCGCGTTAGCTCCCCTTACTTTGTTTTTCTTATGTCCTAACATTTATTGCTTCACATGCACAGGGTTTTTTTCTTGTTGTTTCAAAATATTCTCACTGTAGAAGGAATGCCCCCCCCCAAAAGCAGTAACTTTGAACAGTGCCTGGCACATGGTAGCACTCAATACATAGTTGTTGAAAAAATAATGAGTTAGAAACATAGGCTCTGAAGTCAGATTCCCTAGATTTGAATCATGAACCACCACTTGCTATGTTTCCACATCTGTAAAATGGGGTTTCTGCCAGTACCTACTCCATAGGGTTATTGGATAAAGCACTTAGCATAAGGCCAGTCCTTACACTGCACGCCCAACCAACGCTAGTTAGCCACACTGGGTCCTGGGAGGCGGGATGCGGGGGCAGGTGGGGTGCAGCGGGGATGTTCCTGAGGCCCGACAGTAAGGTGACTGGAGATGGCTGGAGAGGACGTGCCCCGAAGCCAGGAGCGCGTCACCCCAGCACACCCTGGCCTCCCGGATCTGCCCCAGCGCACCTCGATGATCTCCAGCATCTCCAGGCGCGTGATGCGCCCGTCGCCGTCCAGGTCGTACATCTCAAAGGCCCAGTTGAGTTTCTGCTCAAAGCTGCCGCGGGAGGTGACGGAAAGGGCACAGATGAACTCCCGGAAATCGATGGTGCCGTCGCCGTTCTTGTCAAAGGTGCGGAATGCGTGCTGCGCAAACTTGGAGGCGTCGCCGTAGGGAAAGAACTGAGGCGCGGACGCGGGTTGTGGGTGAAGCCGCAGTCTAGATGTCTCTGCCCGCCCGCGGCTGTCCGGCCCGCCCCCTGGGGTTGCCTAGCCCCGCCCCGGCCATCCGGCCCGCCCCCTGGGGTTGATTGGCCCCGCCCCTGGCCGTCAGCCCGCCTCCTAGGGTTGCCTAGCCCTGCCCCCGGCCATCCGGCCCGCCCCCTGGGGTTGATTGGCCCCGCCCCTGGCCGTCAGCCCGCCTCCTAGGGTTGCCTAGCCCTGCCCCCGGCCATCCGGCCCGCCCCCTGGGGTTGCTTGGCCCCGCCCCTGGCCGTCAGCCCACCTTCTGGGATGGCCTGGCCCCGCCCACCTTGATGTAGAGCTGCTGGAATTCCTCCAGGTTGAGGATACCGCTGGGGCAGTCCTTCAGGAAGCCCTTGTACCACTGCTTCAGCTCCTGCTCGCTGAATTCGGTGTTCTGAACCAGGTCCTCCAGCACCTCTGGGGCCAGTTTGCTGTTGGTCTTCCCCATGGCAGGGCCTAGAGGACAGGGGCTCCCTCAGTTTGGTTCAGGGCAAGGCCGCCTCACCAGCGGTCCCCAGGTCCCCATAGGACGGGTTCTCTTTCTCCACAACAACCCCTCCCATAACAAGTCCCACATTCTCACAGCCAGGATTCCTCCTTCCACAGCAGGATGGGTCTCCTGCTCTCACCTCCACCCTCCACAGCCTCCCCCGCCTTCCTACAGCTAGGCTCTATCCTTCACACACTTTTCCACAGGACGCCCTGCCTCCCCCACCCCCTTCCCCTCATCATACATTTCTCTCCCATAGCGGCCCCTCCCCGCTCCTGGCGGCAGGTTTTCCCTCCTGGCACCCAGGATCACCACCCCCAGGTCTCGGCTCCTGGCCTTCTGGCTGACTGGCGCTGATGCCACAGCCTGCATCCTCCCCTCTCCCGTTTACACCTGGCATAGCCCCCCACACCCCTAGAGTCTTAATCCCCTCTCCTTGCTATTTCGAGCTTTCCACGCTCGGCCCCTACCCGCCTCTGCAGGCTTTTTTCTGCTCAAGGACCTGAGGAAGGTTCCTCATATGTCCCGCCCCCGGCACCATCTCCCAAGTTCTTCCTCAAGGCTTTCTGGGCCACCCCAGCAGGAAGCTTGTCCCTCCCCTCCTCTGTACAAATAGAAATCCTAGCTGATAGCATTGATGACCCTGACTAATCCTGTTTTTCATTAGTCACTCATTCCCTGAGCATTTATTGAGGCTGGCTGTGCTAGGTCCCATGCCAGTGATGGGGATAAAGTAGATACGGGCCAACCTCAATAGCTCATAATTGGGCCAAAGAGGTAGCTGGCTGATTGTCAAGGGCCTTCAATCCATGCCAAGGAGTTTGGCCTTTACCCACAGGGATTTTAAAGCAAGGGCTGGGAAGATAGCATTCAGTCCATAAACACAGAATGCTTACAAATGTCAGGTCCTGAACTAGGCGCTGGGATGAGAAAGTAGGAATGTGTTTTAGAATTTTTCCTTTGGCTACAGCGTGCAAGATGACCTGGGTGGGGGAAGGTACAGAGAAGAGAGGGGCCTGCTGCATGGTTCAGGTGAGAGACGGTGACACCGAGCAGAGGCCGTGGAGTGACATGGATGGACCAAGCCATGTTAGGAGGAGGCGCTGGCAGGACTCGGGTGACTGAATGTGGGGATGAGAGCAACACAGAAGTTGAGGCAGAGGCTCAGATTTGGGGCTGAATGAGTGGAGGTGGTGTTGCTGAGAAGCGGGTTTGGGGAGGATGAAGAGCCATTCCCCCACTGGAACAGGAGCCCCTCATGTAGCCTGTGACAGAGGAGTTTCTGCAGAGGGAGGTACAGGCCCTCCCCAGATGTATCAGGAGTGAGGCCTTGCCAGGCCCTGAAGGCCAGGTAGACATTCTCGGCTGACCTCCATGGGAGGAATATCCCTCCAGGAACTGTTTCCAGGACCTGGCCCTGGAGGTGAGTTTGACCTGCCTGGAGTCTCTTTGGGAAGGCACCAGACTCCGACCCCAGGGTAACCTGTCATGAAGATACTCTGGAAGAGGAAGTTGTCAGGCTAGCAGAAGAAATTCCTCTTCCATAGCCCACTGCATGCCAGTGTGGCTTCTAATCCTTACTGCTAGGGGTGCCCTGAACAACCAGATCTGAGATTGGTCTGTTCCATGCCCCCTCCCTTGCTATGTGGCTTCAAGTTAGTTACAAGATATCTCTGGGCCGCACATGCCTCCAGTGTGCCATGAGAAAGATCAAGCAGGAGTGGGGGTAGCGACATCCTCCCCCGCCTACCACCCCCAGAGGATGAGGAATCCTCTATGCTCCCAGGAGAAGCCAGGGAGGGGGAGGCATGCCATCCTCAGGAACCCCGAACGTGGGGTCCAAAACAGCTGCACTGGGCACAAGGATGCCTCTGGAACACCTATGGGCAGAAGAAGGAGGCAACATCCCCTGCTGACCCCTCCCCAAGTCCAAAGCACACTGCAGGCTCAGGGTGTAGCCAAGCGAGCTAGAGAACCCAGAGGGAGAGGTGTCCAATAGGGGAGGTGGAGCCTTTCCCGCGTTCTTCTGGGGGATGTGCCTGAGCGTCTGTGTGAGGGGCTGGGTGTGGGCGGGAGCATGTCAGTGTATGAGACCGCAAATCTGTCAGAGTACACATGTCTGCGTGTGTGCGTCATGATGTCTGTGTGGCTCTGGCCTTCCGTCCCTTGACTCCTTCCTGCCTTGTGCTCCCTTCCCACAATTCTCTATCTCTTGGGGTCACACCTGTTCCCAGCCCCAATTTGGTCCCAGGCCCACTGAGGATTATGCCTCTTCCTTCATTTCTCTTCATTTCCTCTATTGTTCTTGGATTGCCAGTCAAAGCTGGCAGTCCCTTTAAGATATCGCCTTATTTGGGGGCACCTGGGTGGTGCAGTCAGTTAAGCATCAGACTCTTGATCTCGGCTCAGGTCATGATCTCACAGTTTGTGAGTTCAAGCCCCACTTCGGGCTCTGTGCTGAGGGTGCAAAGCCTGCTTGGGATTCTGTCTCTCCTTCTCTCTGCCCCTCCTCTGCTTGTACTAGCTCTCTCTCTGTGTGTATGTCTCTCTCTCTCAAAATAAATAAATAAACCTTAAAAAAAAGACATCCCCTTATTTTAGTGAAAACTGGAACCCAGAGAAAGGAGACAACTGGCTCAGAGTTACACAGCAGGTCAGTGGAAGGGTCCAGATGAACACCCAGGCTGAATCCATGCCACCTGCCTGGACTACTCTCACCAATTTATGACTCCTCTTGTCCAGTACAGACCTTCCCCACTCCTGCCTGCCTTCTGGGAAAACTTTAGCTCTGATCTCCCTCTTGGCCTCAGTGGGTCCATCTTACTGTGCTCCAGCCCACTGTATCTGACATCTAGGAAATATCCACCCCCCGGGGTGGCCCAACAGCTCCTCTGACTCCCCTCATCTACAACCAGACACCCTCAACCTGTGGCCATCTTCTCTCTCCATCGGCCCTTCCTTCCTTTCCTCCTCCATCCCAGAGTGGAAGTGCAATGTTAATTACCTTTACTTTCCCCTCTTCCTTTTCCCTAGGTCCAACTTGCAACCAAGCCCCGCTGTTCTTTCTTTTGATGCTCTCCTGGAAACTTCACCATGTCCTCTCTCCCCCCGCACAGCTAAAGGGGCTGAGATCCAGGTGAAGCACTGCATGCGAAGCCATGCCCATGGGCTCAGCTGCCTCAGAGGAAGTGTCTTTCTTCTGATTTCTCCGTTCTGAGGCAGCTTCACCTCTGGTTTTGCCCATAAGTATACGATATAGGCTAGAGGTGGATATGCCCATGGGCCCCTTGTACTCTAGAATCTTCTAGAATCTGGCATCAAGGTGCCCACCTGTCTAGCCTTACTTCCCACTGCTCCCCTCACAACTACATGCTTTTCAGTTAGTTTTCACACAGACAGGACCTATTTCCCTATTGCATAGTGGCTTTCCCCTCCCCTAATATCCTTTCTTCCCCTCTGGGCTGACGCAGCTATCCTCAGCACTCAGGCCTGGCTGAAGCCTACTTCCCAGCCTGGACAGTGGACAGTTAGCAGCATGCAGCCAGCCTTTGAGGGCTGTGGAACTGAGCCCCACAAGTGTGTGGACTCCAGAACTCTCTGACCCTCACCTTGTGCTCTAGAATTCTAGAATGGAACCTGATTTGGGAGAGATCTTCGTATTAAGCCCTGGCCCAAGTCAAAAAATATTCTTAAGTTGTTTGCTCAATGGCAAAGAGTTTATCCCCCTCCGCCATATTAACCAAGTCCACTTTGGGGCAGATCGGAGAGTGAGAAAAGCACTTTTCCCATCATTCCGAGTTCTGCCCTCTGGTAGCTGCCTCACACCAGTCCCGCTCTGCCCTCTGTGGCTGCGCAGAACTGCCGGCAGAGACCCAAAGGCCATGTCTGGCACAGAGTAGTTCAATGAATGCCCCTTGGTGGATTACACAAGAGGGGCAGAAACCTCGTCTTCCTCCTTGGAATGGCGTCAGTCTCTTTTGTTTATCTGTGTTCTCCTGCCATGGCACCCACTTCAGAGACAGTGGAACCCAGACCCGGGGAAAGGAAGAGTTCACTGAAGGCCAACTACAGCCCACCAGTAGCAAGGCAAAGGCCCTGGGGGCATGTTCTGTTGGGACTGTGGCCCCGCTGAACATCTGCAGGCTCCCCTGCCTACCTCTTGAGGGTTGCCCTCCAGCTGTGAAGGAGCTAGCACTGCCCCGTACACAAAGCTGCTGCCCCTCTGTGCTCACAGGCTTCTTCCAGAGGGCAGAGCTCCAGGTTGTGGGCTTCAAATGGGGAAGTGGCAGTGAGGGTAGGAGGGATTGAGGGAGGCAATAATCCCACACCCTCACCCAGCTTCAAAGGAGCTGGTGCTGAGACGGTTGCCATGGTGACAACAGCTCCCTGGTCAGGAGATTTTTCTCCTTCCTCTCCTCCCTTTGCTCCTCTCCAAGCAGCTGCCATAGCGGCACGTCTTCTCCCTCTCCTCCTTAACGAGGGGCAGGGCATTACAAACAAAACGTGGGCCCTAGTGACCACCTCCACTTTGGAACTGTCCATGCCACGTGGGCTGGTGGTCTGGGAGGGGACTCCGGACAGCTGAGACCGGGCCTTGGCTTGGAGAGTGTGTGGGAGGGGGAGGCCTGGGTAAGAAGCAATGCCCCCTTGGTGAGGACTAACGCCCCCCAGGCCTCCTCTCTGAAATGCCTAATGGCTCAGGGCAAGAGTGAAACGGTCCCATCTGCCCATAATTAGCCACAGAACCAGAACGTGTCAGGGTTGGAAGGCCGTTCAAGACCATCTCGTCAAGTCCACCCTCTGTCCGGCCCCCTTCCCCATTTCACGAAGGGCCAGAAAGGGAAGTAACTTGGTCAAAGGCAAACAGCAGGTGGGGCAAAGGGAAGATTTAACCCAGCTCTTCTGCCCTCCAGATTCAGGCCACCTTAGGGAAAGGAGTGACACAGTCCACATGGAGCTTTGGCAGATCCTTGTGGGGCAGCAGGAAGATAGGAGAGAGAGAGCGACTGAGTGCAAGAAGGCTAGAAAGGATCCAAATTAGAGATGTTTGAGAGGCAGGACTCAGCGCCTGTGAAGGGTGAGGGGAAAGGAGAAGGCTGGGACCTTGACAGCAGTGACAGTCAGGTATGGGTAGTCTGCTGGGGGTGGTGCCCCTGGTTCATCCTCCAGCCAGGATGAAAGAGGCCAAACATGGGACCTCTGCCTAGCCCTGGGACCATAGGAGGTGGCAGTGCTGTTGAGGAAGTGTGAGGAGAAGAACTGGGCGGGGGGGGGGGGGGGGGCGGTGTTCTTCCCTCCCCCAGGTATGCTGTGAGCTCTGTCACCTTGAGGGGTGGGAGATGGGGACAGTCTGAGGGGACAACGTGAGGTGGGAGTAGGCTCTCCATGGAGGTGGGGGCTGTCTTTGGGGACAGGGACCTTGTGATGTGAAGTGCAGAGCTAGCTGCTGGTGGGGCCAGGTGGCATGGGTGGGGGCTATCTGTGGAGGTGGGAGGTTGCCATGGTGCTGGGCAACTAACTACCCATACGCAAAGGGGAAGGGTGATTACTGCCTCCTCGAGCACCAGCAACACCACACCCCCAGCGTGGGTGGGTGTGGGTGTGGGTGTGTGTTGTGTGTGTTGGGGGCCAGAGCAGTGGGTGCTCTTACCTGAGCTGGGAGTAAGAAGGCGGCTCTGCCTCCTTCCCTGAGACCCATGGGGCCTGGATTAGGGTGGGAGTCCCTTCCCCGGGGGCAGCCCTCCAGATGCTGCCGCTTATGGAGGAACCAGGGGTCAAGGAGATGAATGAGGGGAACAGGTAGAGGAGAATGGGAACGGAGAGTGGAGGGGGAGGGGACAAGGGCCTCTGCCCGGCCCCGCCCGCGTTACCTGAGGCCGCTCGCCGGGTCGCTGGATGGCTCTGAGCCTCGGCGGGCCGCGGGGACCGAGACTGGCTGGCGGGCTGGAGGCCAGGCTCTCCGAGGTCCGCACCGGAGCCGCCTCCCAGCTCTTGTATCACTATGTCTCTCGGAGGCGACACGATTTGCATAAGCCCCGCCTCATCCCGGGCAGATCGGGCGTTGATTGGCTCCGCTGGGGCGGAGTGGCAGGCGGGGTTTCAGGTGGGGACTGGATGGCCAGTGAGGCCCGGCTGCCGAAGCGCGCCCCGCCCGCCCGCGCTGACCTTCTCGTAGTCGCGAGGAAGGGGGAAGGGCTGTGCCCCCGACTGTACCCCGCCCTAGGGTTCAGACTCCGGGCCTCAGTCTGCGGCCAAAGGTGATGATTGAAGTGGATTCGCGCAAACAACCGCACGGTTGCTGTGGAAACGGGAGAGCCACAGCCGAGTCTCTAAGCCTTCCCTTCCAGGGCCCCAGCCGGGGGTGGGGATGGAAGAGGGGATGAGTCACAAGATGCGACCCCCTCCAAGTCCCACCCGAAATTGGAGGAGGGCGACGGGGAGCTGCAGAGAAGCTGACTGGTGGAGGGAAGAGCTGGGGTGGTCGCCCACCCACGCCTTCGCTTCGCCCCCTCAACACACGCCCTGCGCTGCCGGCGGGGAACTGAGAGGAGGGTGGGCGGGCGCGGAGAACGCAGCGCCGATGGCGAAGCGCCCAACCTCTATCTGGACCCACGCTAGTCCTGGGCTCCCTACAGCCCCTAATTCCGATCCTCTCCAGACAGGCCTTCCTTATTGCTCACGGACCCCCAAGAGGTGTCTCGGGATCTCCCCCGGAAGGTCCCCCTGCCTACCCCATGCACCTTCCAGTCTCCACCCTCCCATCTTCCCGTCCCGCAGACGGAGCCGGTCCCCAGCCGCCGCCAGTCTCCCAGTCTCCGGCCTCGGATGTTGACACAAACCCGAGGTGGTTTACACTGAGTGAGTCTGGAAGGTTTCAGGGCCCCGGGAACACCTCTTCCCCGCACTTAGGGGTCTCCCCAAAGCCCGGACGGGCTGCCCTGGCTGCCCTGGCAGCTGAGAGCTCCCCACCCAAGGGGGTGGGAAGGAACCTTTTTATTCCAAACTGGGAGGGGGCTGGCCGGGAGGGGAGCAGGTATCTCTCCCGCTGGGCCACGTGCGGAGGAGGGACTTCTAGGCATCTGTCAGAAGTGGGGCGGGGCGTCTGGGGATTGGCCGAATGGGAGCGGGGATGCTGAAGAGCAGCGGGGGAGGGGGGGAAGAGGTGAGGCTTCTGCCGAAAGAGCAAAAGTTGAGGTGCGCCGGCTATAGGGGATGAGGACAGGCCAGCCAAGAATGGAGGCGAGGCTTCAACGACTGGTCCCCAAAATTCCCGGGCCAGGCTCCCGGCGGAAGGAACCCATGGACGTCTCTTTGTGGGAACCCGACCCATTCCTGTGGAACCCCCGTTTTGCTGTCCCCTTCTTACGGCTCCGGACTGTCTTCTCTCTGGGGCCCTAACAGGATGACAGCACTACCTGGGCCTCCAGTTAGCTGGCACATCCCTGGCCCCTTGATTGATGATTCACAGGGACAGGTGTTTGAAAGTCCTGACACTATCACTTCCTGAGCACCTTCACCTGCCCTGGGGACACGGAGACAGGCAAGAACTCATCCCTGCTCACAGATAACCATAATCCAAAGCATGAGGAAGTGGGAAGCAGCAGCATGGGTTGCTGGAAGTGGTATCTGAAACTCTAAAATGGGGCCCTACCTTTGCCAGTTATGCTACGTATTACCAAAGTCAAGACCATTCTCTCTCTGGGCTGCCCAGTCTACGGGAAGTTGTGGGAGCTGGTGCCAGAGGCCCAGGGGAGCAAGGGAAGAATTTCAAGTAGAAGAGTGAAGACAGACTGTTTGCAGCCCTGGACAGAATTGTGTGGGCATGACTCTGTTTCACTACACTTGTGAGCTCCTTAACAACAACTAACATATACTGATGAGAGCTTACTTTGTGCTAGGCATTGGCACTATGTAAATATGATGTACATTTTATATCCTAACACTTTATATGTATTACCTAATTTGTTCCTCACAAGAACTCTATGAGGCAGGTACTATTATGACTCCACGTAACAGATGAGGAAATTGAGGCTCAGAGCCCTTAAGTGACTAGCCCAAGCTCACAAAGCTAGTAAAGCTGCAGATCTGGGATTTGAACCCAAGCAGGCTGGCTCCAGAATACACTCTTAGACAGAAAAAACACTGCCTCTTTAAGATCTTTCAAGTCCTTAATGGCAGGGACCTTGGATTGGAATATGCTTTATCTGATCCTCTAAGGCATGAGAAAGGCAAACAAAGCCCAGCCTCCTGGGAGCAGCTTCTCGAACTCTGAAGTGGTCGAGACATAGGGTTCCAAGCTCTCCTGGACTGCAAGAGGTTCAGAATGTGGCTGCACCTGACTCCCCCATCCCCCACCCTGGAATCAGCATGGGATCCAGGAATCCCAGGTAAGCGGAGAAAGGAAGGCAAAGGCAGTCGGTGAAACAGGATATACTGGTCCTTCTCTGGCTGTTTAAACCAGGCAGGACCACTCATGCAGCCTCGCCCATGAATCATCCCGGGCCCTGTGACTGTTCCTGACCTGCCGGTCATAACCCATCTTCCCCTGCTTATAACACTTGAGATCCTGATCTTGATCCTGTCTCTGCCTTTAGGTTTGGAGTTTAAAGCAATAATGGTGGCTGTTACCGAGTTGCTTCCCTATGTACTAAACTCTCTGCCAAGTCCTTTATCTGCATCATCTCACATAATCCCACGGATGACCCCTGCCATTAAAAATATCTAACAATCCATTCAAACATGAGCATCACCAATCAAAGTGGATGCTGACCTTAGTGCTAGACCAAAGACTTAGTAGGTCTTCGTTCTGCCAAGAGTTAACACTTTAGTTATTGGATCAAGGGGAATAGTCAGCAGAAAAGCTAGGGATGGGCGGGGTCGGGGGTGGGGTGGGGTGGCGCCCAAGGCCTATGATTACCTATTTATCAATCAATTTGGAAGTATTTTGATGTTTTAACAACCAGTTCAGCTGTACCAGGCATGGGGACTGAATGTCAGCCCTAGCATACTTTATTTCATGGCAGTGGATGGAGGCTCAGAGAGCTTAGACAATTTGCCCATTGTAACACAGCTCATTAGCGACAGAGAGGACTCCAATCTAGGTCTGACTCCAGAACCCACACTCTTAGTACTGACTGACCTGTGTTCCTAGGAAGAGAGAGCTGGGGTTTCCACTTTCTGCAGCTAAAGGCTGAGCCAGGGGGATGTGGTTTAACTTCTGGGACTTTGTTGTGGCCTTACTATTCTCAGGCTTGGAGCCTTGGCAACACCTGTTCCATGTTGTTGAAAAGAGCAGGCCATGCCCCTGCAGAGTGAGGAGGGCAGGCTGTATGGGACAGCGTGCATGTGTGGGAGACCCCAAGAGCGGACACAGAGGGAAACCTCAGTAGGGTTTTGATGAGGACAGAGGTCTGCAGGCAGTGGACACTTCAATTTGCTTCACCAGAGTGCTAGCATTCCTCACATCGGGTACCCGACAACAACAAGGATGCCTTTATGATGGATAACACCTTCCTCACTCCCTGGGTTTCCTCAGACTTGGCTCCTGCAGTCTGGTGACAGCTAGAATTCCCCTGGGTCTTAGATATTTCAGTCTTTTTTGTGGCTGGGAGAGAGTGAGATCACCAGCTTTGGGCTCCTTCCTCTCCCTTATTGGCTAAGCGGGACATTTTTTTTTTTCTTTTCCAAAATAGAAATCTATTATCTTTTTTCTTTTCCTGTTAATACGTGATGGCTAAACAAATGATACAGAGAGAGTGGAAATTCCTGACCCCCCGCCCCCGCCCCCGATTCCTCCCTTGAGCATTTCCATGCAGGGGACCTTGCGTTTTTGTCTGCCCTTCATTCCCCTTCCTCTGGAGAAGCCCTATAGCATAGTGGGTTAGATGTGCAGACTCTGGAGCCAGGCTTTCCGGGTTTTCATCCCAGCTCTATCACTCGCCAGCTGTGTGACCATGGGCAAATTACTTAACCTCTCTGTGTGTCAATTTCCTTATCTGTAAAAAAGGGATAATAATAACAGTACCTATGTCGAAGGGCTGCTCAGTATTAAAATGAGTTAGTATATGCAAAGTGCTTAGAACAGATTTTGCTTTGGGGAATTACACAGCCCATATTGTGCACAGTCTTGGTGAAATTATCAACCCGGGTGCCCTGCCTTCCTGTGGACAGGGTTGGGCATGAGACCCCAGTAGGGTTAAATGGCTACCCCCACCCCCAACCCCGCCCAAGCGAATCTGAATCTTGAGTAAAGTGACTCAAGAACACTAGATGGTTACCGTTGGTTTATGCCAGGGAAGTGCTCTGATGACTGTCCACTCATTCCTGCTATCTGAATCCCCGGGAGTGACTCTAGTACACGCCCATGTACAAGACCTACTTCGGCTTTTCCTTTGGTTCTATGAACCACCTACATCCCTCCCCAAAATTTCTTTTCTTTTCTTTTCTTTCTTTTCTTTTCTTTTCTTTTTTCTTTTCTTTTCTTCTTTCTTTCTTTCTTTCTTTCTTTCTTTCTTTCTTTCTTTCCTTCTTTCATTATCTAGAGGAGATTTCTACTTGCCTGCAGAAAACATGTATGAGCTTGGCATATTTCTCTCTGTTACGACTCTTGCTTGCAAGTGACACAGAACCAAACTCACAATGGATTCAGCAAAAAGTAACTGTAGTAAGAGAAAACCCAGGAGGAGATTGGACTTTGGGGATGGCTTGATTCAGGGGTTTATACAGTGTGATTAATATCCGACCCCTTTCCAGGGCTTGGCTTTGCTCTCCCATGTTGACTTCATTCTTGAGATCCACATAAAGGCAAGATATCTGCCAACATCTCTGGGCCAACACACTCTCAGGTTGGAGTGCCACAGAAAAGAAGAGAGTTTCTCTTCCCCCAGTGCAGGTAGCCAGCATTCTGGGATGGTTTTCACTGGCCTGGTTTGGGATCCATGCTAAGCTCAGAACAGTCACTGAAAACAGGGGATACAGTGCACTGATTGGCCAAGGCTGAGTCACTTGCTCACCCCTAGATAAGGTCAACTCCTCCCAAAGAGTGTGTACCCAGAGTAGGGAAAGGTGGGTGTTCTTACCAAGGACAGCAGAAGTTGCCAAATTATAAAAACACATCCAAACTCTACTATCAGGGTACTGACAGGAAACAGATGGCACTCAAAGAGATGACTGAAGATAGGTCAGTGAGGGAACTATTTGCACAGATATGGGCAGGGTTGAGAGAAATCAACAAGGTATTATCCAACACTGGGGCTAGCACCCTTGGAGAGCCATTACCACCTCCAGACCCCAAGGGGCAAGGAGAGGGAGCAGAGCTGTTGTTGTAGAAGGGAGTCTTCAAGGGAAGCTACGGTCTTTGGTAAGGAAACACAGCACTGCCAGCACATAGCCTGATAGGGAGAGACTGAGGGTGGGTAGAATAAGCACCTTGACCTCCTTTTTTTTTTTTAATGTTTATTTTTGAGAGAGAGAGAGAGAGAGAAGAGACAGAGTGCGAGCAGGAGAGGGACGGAGAGAGGGAGACACAGAATCTGAAGCAGGCTCCAGGCTCTGAGCTGTCAGCACAGAGCCGGACGCAGGGCTCGATCTCACGAGCTGTAAGATCATGACCTGAGCCAAAGTTGGTCGCCCAACTAACTGAGCCACCCAGGCGCCCCAACCTTGATCTCCTTCTATTCCCACATCCCAGAAGTCTCCTACTTATGTCTCCCGTTGGCCAAACCCAACTGGA
Source organism: Panthera tigris (assembly GCF_018350195.1). Lineage (NCBI taxonomy): Eukaryota > Metazoa > Chordata > Mammalia > Carnivora > Felidae > Panthera > Panthera tigris. Next base: position 30,503,775 of record NC_056667.1, read on the forward strand.
AGCCAGAGGGCAAAAAAGCCCCACTGATGCAGTCCCCACAGCAGCCTCCTGGAGCAGCACACAGAGGGCAGAGAGTGGAGGCAAGCAGAAAACAAACCTAACAGGAATAGATGATGCCTATACCTATATCTCTCTGTATACACACATTATGTATTTGTATGTAAAGTATCTATATATCTATCCAAGTGCTTAGGCTTTCAAGTTAGACAGCCCTTGGACAAGTCACTTCACCCCTCTGCAGTTCAGTTTCCTAGTCTGTAAGTGGGACTAATAAAATGAACTACTTGTTGTGTGAGGGTCCAGTGAAGATAGTCTTTACTGAAGTGCCTGTCATTCACATAAGCGTATGAACCATGGCTGTGAAAGTGCTGTATTTGTTGGAGCAAAGGCTAAGCTGCTGTAACAAATACACCCCAACATACAATAACTCAAAGAGAAGTTTATTTCTTGTTTACATAGAGTCTAGGGTCGCTGTCAGGTGGATGGGTGGCTCTCCCTCTTGCAGGGATTTGGGACTGGGACTCCATCTACCGTGCGGTTCCACCATTCCCTGGGATCTCCAGCCAGTGGAAAGGGAAAGAGAGAGTGGAGGAAGCAGATGGTGAGGGTGCCCAGAGAGTTCTAACTGGAGGAGGCCACTACCCCCACCTAGGCTGGAGGGGCAGAAGGGAAAATGAAGTCAGCCAGAGCCCATGCTCACTGCACCTGCTGCTGCCATCACCAGAGCCAACACTGCTGCTGCCCTGAAGGAAGCCAGGAACTCACCCTCTTGGCTGATGCTACAGTCTGGAAGTCTGAAGTCACTTGCTGTTGCTGTTGGACACTGAAAGCACAGCAACCAACGTGTGGTTACTCGTGCAGGGAATGGCGGTTATGACCCACAGGAAGAAGCCTACGCCAACTCACTATGGGCAGTCACAGTCACATGAGAACCTATTTTTTCCTTTCTCCCTCCACCCGAAAGCCCACACCAGAGAAGCAATCACAAGGAAGGGGGTGAGTGCCTAAGAGCTCCCTAACTGCCTCCAGCCGCTGGAGCCTTAAGTCTGCCCTTCACGGGGTGGGGCTGAGAAAGAGCTTTGAGTCAAATGTGAAACGGAAACTTTAATTGAAATTCAAGAACCAAAAGCGATTGAGATGATGGGCTCAGGATTGGGGTAGGGATGAGTGAGAGGGTGAGAGGAATCAACTCCCTTGTTCCGGTGCTGATCTTCTTAGTGACCTCCTTCTCCTGTCTGCCATTGCCAATCCCTGGCACAGCTCCTTCCTTACCCTGGCTCTGGTTTGCTTAGCCACTGAGCCCAGGGAATGCCTGGTCCTTTGGCAACCTGCATACACACACCCCAGCAGTCCTGGCCAGCTCTTAAGACTTCCAAGGGCCTTTGGGAATACAGGAGCAGATCAAGGCATTCACGGGCCAACCTGGCCATTAGAGGAGGTAGACCCACCATAGAGGCCCCATAGCCTCCGTCTGTACTCGTCGTGGAAGACATTTGGCTCAAGTTAGACCAGTGAGATGTTGTCTCCCGGGAATCTGGAATTTTGAATGGAGAGGCACAGAAACCTCAGTGTCTTTACAGCAGAAGCACATTGATCGAAGTGCTCTGGGAGAAAAGTCCTCTGGCTTCCTGCGGGGGGCGCTCTAGGTCTGCCCTTCTGTGAATCGCCTTGGTTGTTCAACCCTGTCTTGGAATCCATGCGCTACTCCATGACCCTTCTAATGTTCATCCCATGCTCTCCTCACTCATCCTCCCTCCCCCCCACCCACACACACACCTTTTTAAGTTAGCCAGAGCTGGTTTCCATGGCTTTCAGCCAAATGGCTCAACTAATAAAAGGCCACTTAAGGTCAGAGACGGGAGGTGCAGTGAGAGGCAGATGCCAGCAGAGGGCACTGTGCGCTCACTTAGGCCCCAAACGTTCTGGAGGCCTTTGAAGGGAAGATGGGTGGAGGAGCCAGGCAGTGGGGGGAAGGCTCTTCCTTGCAGTATTTTATCCTAGCAAGTGTAGGGAGGACACACAAGATGATGAGATGGAAAGTCGGGACCTTTGTTGCAATTGTATCTATGTCATTCATCTCACTGTGTGACCTTGGACAAGTCATGTAACCTCTTTGGTTTCCCCATTTGTAAAACTGGGATAAGACTTGAAGCTGCTTGATGAGGTTGTCGTGAGGATTAAATAGAACAATGCCTCTTCAGTGCTTAGAACATTATCTGGCCTATACACTGTTAATACATTTTAGCTATTATTGTTACTCTCATCTCACCGAGCACATAATCAAAGGGCCAGAGATAGAGCCAGAAAATGACAAGGGGCACACAAAAAAAGCCTACTGGACAGGAGTCACAGACTTCAGATGATTCCAGAGAACGGGAATGTTATCAGGAAGTCCTCGGTGCAGAGGAAGAGGAAGAGAAGGGATGGAAGGACAATTCTGAGGGCAAAGGTTGGTGGAATGATCTGAAAAAGGGAAATGGGGACACTTACCCCTTTGAGGTGAGAGGAAAGGAAATCAGGAGAAACACTGGAAAAACTGGGGACAGATGTGGAAGTCAAGAGGCTTCCTCCCCTTACACAGGCCTCTAGTCTTTGGGAAGCATGCCATGAGCTTAGTTGGGGTGGTGGGGGTGGCTGAGGAGGCTCAGCTTTCTCCACCCTCACAAGCCTGGGACTTTTTTGTCATGTGAGTCCTACTTTGTCTTCTTTTAGTTTTTACCATTCATCCATTGATCACATATTTATTGGATGCCTATTAAGTACTAAGCTCTGGAAATATAAACGAGTCTCTATTAGTCTGGGTTCTCAACAGAACCAAAAGAAGATAATAAGTAGATAGATTGATTGATAAGAAGAAGGAATGGCTTCTGCAGCTATGAATGCTGAGAAATCCCAAGATCTGCAGTCAGCCAGCTGGGGATTCAGGAGAGCCTATGTTCTACAGTCTGGTCTTTGTCCACATCCGAAGACAGGAGACCAGTGTCCTAACTCAGAGATAGTCAGGCAGAGAGAGCAAATTCTCCCTCAGCTTTTTGTTCTATGTAGGCCTGAATGGATTGGATGCTGCCCACCCACACTGGGGAGGGCAGTCTGCTTTACTGAGGCCACTGATCCAAATGCTAATCTCCCTCAGAAACACCCTCACAGGCACACCCAGAATAATGTCTGGGCACCTCATCGTCCAGTCAAGCTGACGTGTGAAATTAACCATCGTAAAGACCAACATGGCGACTCCTTTCATGCAGTTTATGGTCAGACAGGAGCACCAGACACAACAAGTAAAACAATGACCGAGACAAATGAACAGGGTCTGTGATCAAATAAGCGGGTCCCAAATGGAATGCAGATTGCAGGTTCGGGGGAGCATCTCCAAGAAGATGCCATGTTGAGGATTGGAAGTGGACAGCCAGGGGAAAGAAGAGGAAGAATATTCTGGTGAGGGAGTGAGGCTCAGGGAAGTGTGAGCTCAGAGAAGACCTTTGTGGCAGAAAAAGAAATGAGTTTGCTGAGAGAAGTGAGTTCACTGGATTTTATCCTAAGTACCATCAGACTGTTTTGTAGCTGGGGATGGGCTACACATCCCGAATTCCATTGTTCAGGGTTACTCAGGCTTTTAGCTAGAGACTGGGGCGGGGGCGGGGGTGCTGCAAGTAGAGGTGGGAGAATGGGAGTGGTGGAGGGCTGGAATCTGGGCTAGAGAGCCAGCAGCCTGATGGAGAGGGATGACAGGTAAAACTTGGGACAAGGGTCTGCAGACCTGCTCCCATGGCCTTCCATACCAATAACATGGAAGGTAACTGGGAGCTTGACTCCCCGTTCTGGATATTGGGAGCCTCTTGGGTGCTGGGTGGGAAGGTGCCTTTGTACCAGGGTACTTGGTGGAGGCGGAGGGGGGAACCCTAACGGTAGCCAACCCACTGAGAGGGAAGCACTAAACGTATTCCTCTCCTCCTGGCAGACAATGGCTAGCTAGATTGAATTCTGGGGTCAATTCCAGATCTGAGTTCTAGCTTCTGCTCTTGGGTGAGCATGTAGGAAGGGAAAGAGCGGGGCTCAAGACAAATCCGATTCGAATCCCAACTCTGCCCTGTACTCCCTGCTGGGACTTCTCCTTCACTGATGCTTGGTGTCCTCCTCTCTGAAGTAGGATTAATAATGGTCCCGGGCTCATAGGATTTGTTGTCAGCATTGAACGAGGCAATGGATGAAAAAATACATCGCTCAGTGTCAGGCACATAGCAGGGATTCAACAAATGGAAGCTGCTTCCCTGTGCCTTAGAGAAAGCTCCAGTTTCCAGCTGAGACTAGAAGTGCCCCATCTGGGACCAGGTTGTATGACCTGGGAGGGTCTGCGGCCTAATTCACCCCCTATCTGCAGACAGAGCCTCATGGGGTGGAGAATCTGGCTCCAGATCTGGAAAATGGGGAGGTAGCAGTGGAGGGTGGGGGAGAGCAGAAAAAGGCAGAGTTCGAAATGATCCGGAAAATATCACACTGTCTCAAAATTGGAAACTCTGGGGTGACTCATGGGAATCGGCATTTTCTGTACACTGAAGTTCGCGGACTACTGACTTGTCTATCTTATCTATTTTCGGTTCTGAAAGACTCAGGCCAAAGGAGAAGCAAAAAGCAGAAGAGTGCGTGTGCTTGGGTGAGGAGCACTGGATGGGAAAGAAAGGCCCCCTGCAATACATTAGATGTACAAAGGGTGAGGTCCCAGGTTTTGACTGCGATGGGAAATGTTTTTCCCCTTTGTTTAAAAAGAACAAACAAAACACTTTTGTCATTTGAATTCTGAGAAGAAAGTTTGCAAGGGGGGGAGATTTCTAAGTAAATCGCCCAGTTCTGCCCCACCTACAGCCCCCACGATGGCAGGCACTGTGCTACACAGGGCTGCTGAGCAGGTGTGCACCCTTACAACTGGGACAGCTGATGAAACGTTGCCAACTGAACGCCCTAGTTGGCCAAAGGTACACGGTAACTGCACTAAATAGTAAATTATTTATAAACATACGTTGTAATACAGATTCATTAGTTCATTGGGTACCATCATGAACATCGGTCAATGGTCCTCCTAAAATAGTCACTTCTGAGAAACCCCCGTGGCTTTCTCTGCTACTTCGCCCACGTCTCTGCACACAGCACATGCTGCGTTGCTCATTCTTTATGAAGCGCTCTGTGCTCTAGAGGAATCATCAGTTTATCTTTATCCTCAAATTGCTCACATGTTAGAGCTTCTAAATAGTTTACCCTTTCCGCTGGCTTTCTTGTTGGTGCATTATACTTGTATAACTAGTAAGTGGGCAGGGTTTTAACATTTTCTTAGAAGATCCAGAACTTACAGAAAAAAAAATTTTTTTATTTTAATTTTTATTTATTTTGAGAGAGAGAGAGAGCACAAGAAGGGGAGGGGCAGAAAGAGGGAAGGAGAGAGAGAATCTTAAGTAGGCTCTGCATTACCAACACAAAGCCTGATGCAGGACTTGAACTCACAAACTGAGATCATGACCTGAGCCAAAATCGAGAGTCAGGCATTTAACCGACTAAGCCACCCAGGCACCCCACAGAAAAATTTTAAAGATGAACATCCAGAAGAAAGGGACAGTGGTGTTTGGGTGAATGTTTCTTTTATTTATATATTTTTTAATGCTTATTTACTTATTTTTGAGAGAGAGAGAGAGAGAGAGAGAGAGCAGGGGAGGCACAGAGAGAGAGAGGGAGACAGAGGATCCAAAGAGGGCTCTGTGCTGACAACAGAAAGCCTGATGCGGAGCTCGAACTCATGAACCATGAGATCGTGACCTGAGCTGAAGTCAGATGCTTAACTGACTGAGCCACCCAGGCGCCCCAAGGGTAAATGTTTCTTTTATTTTTATTTTATTTTTATTTTTAAAAATTTTTTTTTCAACTTTTTTTTTTTTTTTTTTTTTTGGGACAGAGAGAGACAGAGCATGAACGGGGGAGGGTCAGAGAGAGAGGGAGACACAGACTCGGAAACAGGCTCCAGGCTCCGAGCCATCAGCCCAGAGCCTGACGCGGGGCTCGAACTCACGGACCGCGAGATCGTGACCTGGCTGAAGTCGGACGCTTAACCGACTGCGCCACCCAGGCGCCCCAAATGTTTCTTTTAAATATCAGAAAGAAAAGTCTTCTGAATCTGGGGGAGAAATTTTTTCAAAGATATTAGTAATTACTAGTAATATAAATGTTGAATTAAAAAGTACCCCAATTTTATTAGAAGTTAAAGGCGCCCACCTTCTGTGGCACTTGTACCATTCAGAATGGCAAGCATGTTCGGCCAAAGTTCATGGTTTGTATCAGTCAGGGTTGGAACAAATAAGCGGAAACAGTATGAATAATATAGAAAAAGGAATTCATCAAGGGATTAGAGTTTATGCAACTGTAGGGTTTCCTTAAGGTTGAGGAACCTCAACCTTAAGGTTGAGGGGGGTGGCTTCTCTCTGTTCCCCAATGTCTGGGAAAATCTGACACTGAGGGCTAACATTATCTGGAACCATCTTCACACATACATCAGGTGCTTGATCCTGGTGTCAGTGGGGACCTCAGCTGGGGCTGTTGTTGTGTAGACATGAGACTGAGATCTGGCCAATGAAATATGAGTGGAAGTGATACTATCTCTTCTAGGCCTGGCCCATACAAACTTCTCGTATGATCCTTTCTCTTTTCCATCTATCAGCTGAATGCACAGGACTTCAAAGACCTAGAAGAAGGTAAACCCAAAGGTGAAAGAAGTCTGGGATTCTGAGGGACTGTGTAAAGCAAAGCCCTCAAAGCCCTGAACCAGGCTGTGACATGAATGAGAGATTACTTCCTATTAAGCCATCTACAGTTAGGAGCTGTGTGTTACAGCAGCTAACATTCATTACCCTGACTAATAACCATCTCTGTTCATTTACTAGTTACAGACAACCAGAGGTTTTCATCTGGTGAGATCCGGTGAGCTGTAAACATCTCTAGTGGTTGAGGTCGGCATCCCCACTATTTCAAGAGCCCTTGGCACGGTCACCGTGTCAAGGGATGGTCTCGTAACTCCTATCAGCTAACATGTGTTTGAAGGAATTTTGATGATCTCATATGCCTCTTTCTGACAATGGTCACAACTCATGGGTTTGTTTTGTTGGCGCTTTGTTAGGGAAAAGGGCAATTTCCATTGTCTTCCATCGCTAAGTTTATAAAAGAGCTGATATCTGGATCCATCTCTTTTGTGCCCATGAACATGGAGAAGTGTTCACCTCCCATCTAAAGGCAGTCCAGGGTACAAATGTCTTCCCCCTTGCCGAATCCAACAGTAATTCTATGGTGTTACCCCTCTTAATCCCCTCAATAAGGCAGTTGAACAAACTCCTCCTTGAAACACTTTCTTCATTTGCCTCCTATAACACACCTTTCCTGTAACTTGCTGGCTTCACCACGGCTCCTTCTGCAGGCTCTTCAGTGGCATACTAATAGGCATCTGAAATCAAACAAGCCCAATTAGAAACTCTTGATTAACCCCTCCAGATCCAGGGCGCCCACACGCATCCACATGTCAATCCATAGCACCACTCTGCACCTAGTGGTCAGGCTGGTCACCCAGGAATCATGCTTTTTGCCTCCTTCTCACACCCCCAACCTCTAATCAGTCAACAAACCCTACCGACTCCAGCTTCAAGGGATATACACCAGGATCAATCGACTTCTCACCGTTTCTGCTTTTACTATTCTACTTCCAACCACCGTCATCTTTTGCCTGGAAGACAGAAAAGCCTTGGAATTGGTTTACCTCCTCCACCCTTCTTTCCACATTGTTTATTCTCCACAAAGAAACCAGAAAGATCTTTAGAAGCAAAAGCCATCCTTCCAATTCCTTAAACACACTAAATTCTTTCCTACCTCAGGGCCTTTGCACTTGTGGGTCTCTTTTCCAGGAACATCCTTCTCATTGAATGGCTATTTCTTATGCTTCAGGTCCAAAACTGCATGTCATATCCCCAGAGAGCACTTATCACCCTGTATGAATTAAGTTCTCCCTCTTGCTGTGCTCTATCACAGCACCCTGTTTATTTTTCAGTAGGACTTGTAACTATATTTCTGTTTACATGTTTATACTGTTGAATCGTCAACCTTCATGAGGCGATAATCTCCATAAGGGCATGTGCTATGGACTGAATTGTGTCCCCTCCCACCAAAATTCATAAGTTGCTCTAACCCCCAATGTATTTGGAGATATATAGTCTTTAGGAGGTAATTAAGATTAAATGAAGGATGGGGTGCAAATCTAATAGGATTGATGGCGTTAGAAGGGAAAGATCTCTCTCTCTCAATCTCTGTCTCTCTCAGGACATCTGGATGGCTCCGTCGGCTAAACGTCTGACTTCGGCTCAGGTCATGACCTCATGCCTTGTAAGTTCAAGCTCTGCATTGGGGTCTGTGCTGACAGCTTTCTCCCCGCTTCCTCCACACCAAGCATACCGACAGAGAAAAGGCCATGGAAGGACATAGTGAGAAGGTGACTGTCTACAAGCCAGGAAGAGGGCCATCGCTGGGAACTGAATCGGCTGGACCTTTAATCTTAGATTTCCAGGCTCCAGAACTGTGAGAAAATACATTTCTGTTGAAGCCACCCAGTCTGTGGTGTTTTGTTATGGCGGCCCCAGCTGAATAGGACAGGAGGGTTAAAGAACCTGTTTGCTTCCATTTTTTGATCGCTCACACTGAGCTCAGTGACTGGTACATGGTAGGCACGGGAAAATTATTTCCTGAATAAATGAATGGACTCCACACAAGCTACTTGTACGACTGCTTCGGCTGTATATACCACCCTTGTGCCGATCCTCAAACTCGCTAAATATTAGACCCATGTTACAGGAAGTTAAAGAACAGCTTTTCCTTTCCCCTGCCCCTTTACTGATTACTGGAAACATCACTGATAGCTTACTGCCCACTTCCCCCTCATTAAGACACTCTACCCAGAACTTAACTAATCAAGACTGGCCCACAAGATGAAACCCGTGTGCCTCCCCTGGACTAACTGTAACCAGCTCTGGTGAGAAAACGAGGCCCGTCCACTTGGCCCTCGCTCAGGGCTGGGTTAATGGGTAACCAGGTTTGGGGTTTTCCGGGCTCCTTCCTGTTTTCTGTGGAAACGGTGATCTGCAGTGTGAGGACCCGGTGCAGAGAACAGCCTGGAAGAGGTGTGGGTATTACCCGCCTGCCCCGGGTGGGACCGGCGTGGGGAGCTATAGCAGGCTCCAGGACACAGCCCACGGTGAGGTGCTGAGGGGAGCACACAGGCCCGAGTCCCAGGCAGAGCACTGCTGGCCTCCCTGTGTGGTCGAGGGCCAGGCGGCTCCAGGCTCTGAGCTTCTTAGCCCAAGCCCCCAAAATCCAGAGGCAGGCGCCCAACAGCCAAATCTCTAAAAGGCACCTGTCCACTCTCTCCATTAGGTCCCCCAAGCTTTCACCTCCTCACCATCCCCCTGCTCTGCCCTTGCCCCACAGCCCATTCTCCTTACAGCAGCCCCAGCAGCTTTGAACATGCAAGGATGAGGCCACCCTTTTGCTCAGCACCCTCTGTGGCTTCCTCCCCCACGAAAGCCCACAGCCCTCCCCACGGCCACACGGCCCCACATCGTCAGCTCCTCACCCCACGCCTCACCCCAGGCCCATCGCACAGAACTCTCCCTGTCACCGCCCTCTTGTGCTACCCTGGCCTGCATTAGTCTGATTATTTCAGAGAAACAGAACCAATAGGATGCACATTATGTATTTAGAGAGAGATTCGTTTTAAGGAATTGGCTCGGATCGCATGGGGGCAGGAAGTCTGAAATCTACAGGGCAGGCCAGCAGGATGGAAATTCAGGCAAGAGTTGATGTAGTCTGGAGTCCGAAGGCTGGAGACTCGCGCAGAATTTCTGTGTTACGGTGTGGGGGCAGAACGGCCTTCTCCCTCAGGAGGACCTCAGTCTTTGTTCTTAAGGCCTCTACTGATTGCACGAGGCCCACCCACATCATAGAGGGTAACCTGCTTTACTCAAAGTCCGCCGACTGAAACAGCGATCACATCCAGAAAGTGCCTTCACAGCAACAGCGAGAAGATGTTTGACCAAAGAACTGGGCACCACGGCCTAGCCAAGTTGACCCATAAAATTAACATCATGGCGACTCTGCCATTCTTTGAAGGCGGGCACCTTCCTATCTCGGGACCTTCACCCTCACTCTTCTCTCTGCCCGAATGTTCTGCTCCAGGATATCCACCATGACTCCTGGATATCCAGAAGTTCCTCCCTCCTTTTCTATGGGTTTTGCTGGATGTCATTTAGTGACACCTCCTCTGACAGCCCAGTGCTCCCAGGTTCCTGTGCTGGCTTCCCTGTATGGAGGTCTCAGGTGAGGCTTGTCTCTAAGGCATAGCTTTCTACTAGTACAATCTCACTGTGAACAATTTTGTTGCTCTGGACTAGAAACTCCTTAATAAAAGGATCTTATCTAACTTGGACAGTGGCCAGTGCTTTGGCTATAATCTCTCTGCTTCAAACCCCACCCCTCTTCTATCCTGGGCTTTGTGAGGCTGGAGCTGGGACTCTGAGGCCCCCGTTCTGCTTTGCTAGCTGGCTCCCTGTTGGGGTCTGCCAACGAGGCCACTACAGACTGCCCTAAGGGGATCTGGGGTTTGTTTAATCAGATGAGGTGGGACGTGCACACACAGAAATGACTGTCATGAAGGAGGATGCTTAGTCACGGTCCCTAGAAACAGGAAGACAAGGCACACCATGTAGGGCCATGTGGGGGAAGCACCAGGGTGGGTCAGGGGGGAGAGGGAGTAAGGGGAAAATGTGGGAGGAGTATTGATTGATTGCAGTTTTCATTGGAAGGGATGGGCAAGGCAGGGCAAGTGGGTCTAGAATTGGCTAGTGTGAATAATTTCAGTGGGCTCTGGGGTATTGGGGCTGTCCTTAGTTGTCTGGTACCTAGCCCTGGGGCAATTAGAGCAGGTGGATAGTGAATAGTGGCCTGGAGTGTGAGAGCCCACTGGAGGACGTGGTTGGCGTTCAAGGCTCCAGACTCATGGTTGGTTTGCATATGAAAGGCATGGTCTAGGGCAAATTGTGTGCTATCTCTAAAGGCGGGTAAGCTAGCCTGGAGAGGGGCAGTCCCTCCAGAGGCAGTAAGGCCTCAAGACACCAAAGCATCAAATAAAAGAAAATAAAAAGGCATAATTAATATAGGCATATCTCATTTTATTGTACTTCGCTTTGTTGTGCTTCACAGATATTGTGGGTTTTTGTTTTTGTTTTTGTTTTTGTTTTGTTTGTTTTTTATTTTACAAATGTGGCAATGCTGCATCAACGAAATCTGTTTGCCCCATTTTTCCAACAGCATTTGCTCACTTCGCATCTCTGTGTCATATTTGGGTCATTCTCACAATATCTCAAAATTTTCATTATTATATTTGTGATGTATTCGTGATATATTATTATTATATTTGTGGTGGTGATCTGTGATCAGTGATTATGACTCCCTGAAAGGTAAATGATGGTTAGCATATTTTAGCAATGAGGTTTTTTTTTTTTTTCAGTTTGAGAGAGAGAGCATGCACACACACAAGCAGGGGAGGGGCAGAGAGAGAGGAGAGAGAGTGAGAATCCCAAGCAGGCTCCAAACTGTCAGTGTGGAGCTTGAGCCCGTGAACTGTGAGATCATGAACTGAGCCAAAGTCAAGAGCTGGACGCTTAACCCACTGAGTCACCCAGGTGCCCCAGCAATTAAGTATTTTTTAATTAAGGCATATACTTTGTTTTTAGACTACAGTACAGTGTAAACTAATTGTTTAAAAAAAATTTTTTTAATGTTTATTTATTTTTGATAGAGCAGGACCAGGGGAGGGGCAGAGAGAGGGGGAGACAGAGGATCTGAAACAGGTTCCACGCTGTCAGTGCAAAGCCCTATGCGGGCCTCGAACCTACAAACTGTGAGATCATGACCTGAGCTGAAGTAGGACACAACCTACTGAGCCACTCCGGTGCCCCTAAACTAACTTTTATATACACTGGGAAGCCAAAAAAATTCCTTTCACTCGTTTTATTATGCTATTTGCTTTATTGCAGTGGTCTGGAACCGAGTCAGCACCGGGTCCAAGGTGTGCCTGTACAGGGAGGGAGTGTGCAAGGATGGGGGTGGAAGAAGAAACTCCCCTGCATTGTTGGCCTGTGAACTTCCCATGGGCTCTCCTGATGGCTTCCACTTTCTGTATCACTCCAGCGACGCTTTGACTCCCTGGTAACAGCAGGGCCTCCCCGCAGCAGCAGCTGAGTCCAGTTTACAATCTCCTGTCACTTGCAGAGCCAGCCCCATTGTGCTGTCTCAGAGATACCAGCACCAGGGAGTCAGCGCCCTGTCCCCAAGAGGTCTGGGTCTCAGCCCCATGGAACCCTCTTCCAGATTCAGAGACACCAGCATCCTCCAAGTAGCGCCCAACCTTTTGAGGCCTGCGTTCCAGCTCTGCTGTGCTTTCCTCCAAACTTCCATGAGGTTCGATTACTCACACCTCTTCTCTGAGCTCCTTCAGCCCTGGGGGTGGTAGCTGCTTCCTGCAATTGCTACCTCTCGGTACCTTGATGGTTTTTTTTAACTGTTCCTTTAGTGACTTCATTAACAACTTTATACTTAGTTAGCCATGATTTATATTCAGTTCTCTCTGTTCAAATAATTGGTGGGTTCTGTCTCCGGATTGGACTCTGGCTGACTGAGAAAATGTGCCAGAAGGGGATTTTTTTTTTTTTTTGGCATTACTTTGGTTGTGTTTTTGGATAGAACTCAGTGCTAACCTTACCCACAGACAATGGCATGATAGCAATCTGTGGCATGAGAAGACTTCACAATTCAACAAACTATGAACCACAGTCAACTGACTATTGACTATTGACTATTGACTATTGACTATAGTCAAATGACTGTTGAAAATGCCAGTGGGGCACCTGGGTGGCTCCGTTGGTTAAGTGTCTGACTCTGGCTCAGGTCATGATCTCACGGTTCATGAGTTCAAGCCCAGCTTGGGCTCTGCGCTGACAGTGTGGAGCCTGCTTGGGATCCTCTCTCTGCCCCTCCATCACCCTCTCTCTCTTTCTCTCTCTCAATAAACAAACAAACAAACTTTAAAAAAAGAGAAAATACCAGGGGACAAAGTGGCTGTTTCACTTGGTCATTACAGCAGTAATGACAACCACAAGTACCATGGTATAGGAAGAATATTTTTTTTATGTTTATTCTTGAGAGAGAGAGACAGACAGATCATGAGCTGGGGAGGGGCAGAGAGAGAGAGACAGATCATGAGCTGGGGAGAGGCAGAGAGAGAGAGACAGATCATGAGCTGGGGAGGGGCAGAGAGAGAGGGAGAGACAGAATCTGAAGCAAGCTCCAGGCTCCAAGCTGTCAGCACAGAGCCTGACACCAGGCTTGAACTCATGAGCTGTGAGATCATGGCCCAAGCCTAAGTCAGACTCCCAACTAACTGAGTCACCCGGGCGTTGCAGAAGAATTCTTTTGAATGCACCAGAGTGCTTACAGAAAGAAGATGATGAGCTCACATGAATCTTCAGCTGGAATTATGACTGCATTTAAGGAGTAATTAACATATCTTAAAAATGGATGTGTGAATGTCTCAAAAATGGATACAACCATTACTGCAACTTTGCATCTCCTCATTTGGGGGAGAAGATTAGATGTCTCCATTTGTATGAAGGACGGTTTTATTTTTTTAGGTAGAAAGAGTTGTTTTCATTGTCTTATAGGAAGCTCAAATACATGAAGATGTGTGTGTAGGGATGCTGAATAGCCAAAGGGAGGGATGGTGCCATTCATTAAGCTGTTGTCTCTTAACTCCAACTCACCCTTCCATACTCTGCCCTGTGATGCTGGGGCAGGGACCCTGCCAACCACATCTCTGCTTTGTCGAAAGCAGGCTCCCTATGGGCTTTGTCAGTAGGGGATACGAGGGATAGCAAGGTTGAAGGAAGAAGGAACTGGCTTCTTCTCCTGCGTGGCCCAACCTTTATTATCCAGCAAACTTCTTCACCACAGCCACAGCAGATCCCGTGGGGCTTGTGAATCCAGTTTTTGGTTTTCCCAACATTTGGACACTAGCCTTATTGTGTTTCACTCAGAAACCCCAACCACAGCTGACCAGTACCCCTACTCAGAGATCTGAGTTTCAGCTCTGCCCGGCCCCTCCACTAAGCTTGAGTTTTAAACCTTCCCTTTGTTCTCCTAGCCCCGATGGTGGTATTGCTTCCAATAATTGCTTCCTCCCAGACACCTTCTTCTGTTCGTGCCCTGTCAGCTAAACGGTTAATAACTTCATACCTCGGTGACAGTCCTTTAGATGAAATTCTCTCTGCTCAAAGAGTGTGGTTTCTGTATCCTGATCAGACCATTCCCAATACACATACCTTAGAATGTAGTACTGAAAAACATTTGTTGACTAGCAATAACACTTATTGGGTTCTTACGACCTCAGGCTTTGTTCTAAGTGCCCTACAGGCATTATCTCATTTCATCATCAAAGTAATCTTATAGATAGGAACTATTAGCCCTAATAAAAGGAAAAGTCAATACTGATACGTAGTGAGTATTAAATGTAATGTACTGCCAGGTAAAGCAGGGCAACTTGATCCAATACGGAAGTTAGGCCATGGGAGGGGCACCTGGGTGGCTCAGTTGGTGAAACGTCCAACTCTTAATTTTGGCTCAGGTCATGGTCTCACAGTTGGTAGGATCCAACCCCGTGTTGGGCTCTGCACTGACAGTGTGGAGCCTGCTTGGGATTCTCTCTTCCCCTCTCTCTCTGCCTGTCCCCTGCTCGAGTGCACTCTCTCTCTCTCTCTCTCTCTCTCTCAAAACAAACAAACAAACAAACAAACAAACAAACAAAAGAAGTTAGGCCATGTGAGATTGTATCTTCAGATGAAGTGTTAGCAAACAACTCAGGAAGCAGGAAAGGTTTACTTTGAGGTAGACAATGTACAAGGGCTGAACAGGCCCTGTGAAAACTGACTCCATTCAAAGGCAAAGGTGAGCTTCTAAGGGCAACAGCCCCAGTTTCAGAAGGAAAAGTGATTGGTTGGTTCAAGTAAGTCTCTAGCTTGTCAGCACAAGATTGTTTGGTGTGGAATGGACCTGAGCCCCCATTCCATTTGTGACTTGTTGGAACTTTACTGACCCAAAAAGTCATCGGGTTGAGTCCAAATAGGACAGTTGAGACACAGATCACACGTATGGCAGGCTCATCACCAGGCTCTTCGTTTTGCTGATTCTGATTACTTCTCCCAGAAGCAGTTGCTTTGAGCCCTGACCAATGCCTTCTTGCCTTTTATTAGCAATATAGTCTCAGAGACTTGCAGCAGGTAAGCCTATCTGCAGACGCTCAAGACTTAGCAAACATTTCCTTATCATCTCATTTCTACCACGAGGAACCCGAGCTACAGAGCAGTTAAGTAGCCTCCCCTTGGTCACGCAGCTAGTCAGTGAGAGAGCCAGACATTGGTAAGTAAGTCGGTGGCTTATTTTTCACAGGAATCAATTTCCTGATGCCATTTTCCCCTGCAGGTGCTCATGTGGACCAAGCCTTCCTGGTCAGGCAGGTTGACCTCAGAATTGATACATTTAACCACTTGTTCTACTGCTTCTAAGGAGGAGAGAGAGGGAAAGAGTGGGAGAGAGGAAGAAAGAAACCAAGAATATAGTATTGTTAAGAGCATGGACTCTGGTGCTAAATAGATCTACATTAAAATCCCAGATTTGACTTACACCACTTACAACTTTCATGAACCAATTAAGTTACTTAGCTTTTTTAAGGCTCGGTTTTCTCATCTATAAAATGGGAAAAACAATACATACCTAAAATGGCACTCAGTTTAATCTCTTTCAGATAATTTTTTTAAGCATACCAATTTATGATCCATGACTGCCCCCTAGAGGTAAAATTAAAAATTTGCACTCTATAATTATGCTAAATACAATTCCTGGAAAGCTCTTTTCTTCCCAAACTGTCCAGCAGAAAAGCCAGTAGTGTCTGCAAATCAAATGGTCCAATAACCACTGGTTTGTGGTGTCTCTGATCTCCTTGAGTTGCAATATCAGGCTTCTCCAAATGTAATCAGCAAGGCTTGTTGGGGCACCTGGGGGGCTCAGTCGGTTAAGCGTCTGACTCTAGGTTTAGACTCAAGTCATGATCTTAGTTTCATGAGTTCAAACCCCGTGTCTGGCTCTGTGCCGGCAGCGTGGAGCCTGCTTGGGATTCTGTTTCTCCCTTCTCTCTGCCCCTCCCCTGCTCACGCTGCCTCTGTTTCTCTCAAAATAAATACATAAACAAAGCAAAACGGAATCAGCAAAGTTTGGCCAAGTTGGGTACTGCAGGGCACCATGGCACCAGAGAAGTGTGACTCCCACGAAAAGTCAGTTACTCACTATCAACAGTAACAACAGCACACACAAGACACGAGGCAAACCCAGATATCTTTACAAATGAGTTTCTGACATTTCAAAGAAAAGGAAATCATCCCCACCAATACACAAACTACTTCGAATAACAATAAAAGGAAGGAAGGAAAGGAGGAAAGCAGGGAGGGGTGAAGGGAGGGAGGAAGGAAGGAAAAGACACCTGGATGGCTCATTGTATTAAGTGGCAATTCTTGGTTTCGGCTCAGGTCATCATCTCGTGGTTCGTGAGTTCGAGCCCATCTCATGGTTCGTGAGTTGGGCTCCGTCCTAACAGTGCAGAGCCTGCTTGGGATTTTCTCTCTCTCTTTGCCCTTCCCACACACACTCGCTCACACTCTCTTTCAAAATAAATAAACTGAAAAAGAAAGAAAGAAAGAAAGAAAGAAAGAAAGAAAGAAAGAAAAGAAAGCTGACCAATTCACTTTATTAGGTTAAACTAAGTCCACAATCCTTTATCTTAAATTCTTTGGGGCTGGGGAGCTTAGAGAGATAGTGTAATATGTAAGTTGTGTATAACACCCCAGCAAAGTCTGAACCAGCTCCCACAATCAAATATGTTAATATTTTTGCGGTATAACATACTAAGTGGGGTAAATAAATGCTATAAATCGGCTTGCATCAATTCAGATCCGGCTTTGCTGCCAACTGAGTTTGCTGGAAAAGTGCTCTCCCAAAAAAGACACCTATTGTTAGTTCTCAGAACTCTTTGAATTTTAGAATTGCAGGTAAAGATCGTGGGCCTACTAAGGAACGGATGCCAAACAAACCTGGGATGCTAGTATGAGGAAAGAAAATTTAGCCCAAACTTGCTAATATATTTGCAAAACTCCTGAAGTACAATGCTAGCATATAGAATCCAGCAGTGTATAAAACAAACAAACAAGCATATAGCATGAGTCTTTTCTCTCACATTCCTTGACATCTACTTTCAAAATATATCCAGAATCCCACCACTTTTCGCCGCCTCCACGGCTATTCCCCATGGTCCACGCCACCATCTCTCAACTGCATTTCTGTAACAGCCTGCTACCTGACCTCACTCGCCACAGAAGCCAGAACGGTGCCAGTGAAACACATCAGGTCTTGTCACTCCTCCAAGCAAACCTGGGGTGTCTTCCCACTTTATTCAGGATGAAAGTCAAGATTCTTACAATCACCTCCAAAGCACTACGTGATCTGACCTCCCGGCGGTCTTTCTGGCCTCACCTCCTGCTGCTCTCCCTCAGCTCACACCACTTGAGCCACAAGGGCCTTGGAGTTCCGTGAACGGGAGGGAAGACAGGGAGATGTGAGAGCAAGCCCCACGCTAAACACCACTGGGTTCCCACTGCTCTTACCTGAAATTCACCAGTTTTTCACCAATAAACACTTCTCAATTTGTTATGTAGCTGAGGCACAGGGGTGCAAGACCAACTGTGCCAGGTATTAGAGACAAAAATCAAATATATATACATATATATGTGTGTGTGTGTGTGTGTGTATACATATTGTTGTGTTTTTTTTTTACATTTATTTATTTTTTGAGAGACATAGAGAGACAGAGCACAAGTTAGGGAGGGGCAGAGAGAGAAAGAGACGCAGAATCCGAAGCAGGCTCCAGGCTCTGAGCTGTCAGCACAGAGCCCGACATGGGGCTCGAACTCACAAACTTTGAGATCATGACCTGAGCCGAAGTCGGATGCTCAACCGACTGAGCCACCCAGGCGCCCCTATATAGTTGTTTGTTTTTTTTTTTTCTAATTATACCACACCCACTTAAAGGATGCCTGGTCAGATTCTTCTTGAGAGTGACCTTGTTGGTCTGGAATAGTGACAGGTACCCGAGGAGATCCCATAATCAGATCTCACAGCCTCATTTCTACGATCACCTCCCTGGTTTGGCCTGAGACGGGCGAGGCCAATGGGCACAGGCCTTGGTGTCAAAGTGGGAGAGACAGACACACCTGACCACAGTTACAGGGTGTGGTCCAGTTGGCTTCTGGATTTGGCAGGTATGGCTTCTGTCTAAAGGGGCGGGGGTGGGTGTGAAGCTTAACAGGGACTGGTGGATGCCTCCAGAAGGAGGAAAGAGAGAACCAGAAGAGCAGAGGCAGAGGCGAGGGAAAAGGGCATGTAGTAAGGGCCAGAATTGGTATGGAGGTTGGTGTTGACTTACATCCAAGGCCCCTTGTCAAGGGCTCTAGGAGCCTTGTTAACCATCAGCAGCAGGGTTTAAGAAGGAGCTCTGGAGAATTTAGATGTATTTTGAAGAAAGATCACCCTAGGAAAAAGCTGGAGGGTGGAGTGGAGGTAAAAAGCCACCAACTCTGGGGCACCTGGGTGGCTCAATCGGTTAAGCAGTGGACTTGGGCTCAGGTAATGATCTCACCGTTAGTGAGTTCCAGTCCTGAGAGCCCCCTGCCCCCCCCCCACCTGTGGACTCTGTGCTCGTGGCAGGGAGCCTGCTTGGGATTCTCTCTCTCTCTCTCTCTCTCTCTCTCTCTCTCTCACACACACACACACACACACACACACACACACAATAAATAAATAAATAAATAAATAAATAAATAAATAAATATTAAACAAAGATTTTTTTAAAATGGGTTTGTCTCGTGTCTGTAGCAGGTTGTCCAAGGGCACGCAGGCGAGGGTGGCCCATAGTTTACTGGCGGTTTTTTATTCGCGGAGCCGGAGGATTCCTCCGAGCTCGGTTTGCCCCAGTACCGCCTACCGCGCCGGGGCGCTGCAGCTCACTCACGGCAGGGCACCTCCCACCGCCCCGGACGCCTGACTGACAGCCAGGGGCGAGGTCTGTGAGCGCCTAGAGGCGGGGGCGGGCCCGGAGGGGCGGGGTCTTGCGGAAGGGGGCGGGCTGAACTCCGGCTTCCGGTGGGTGAGCGCGGTAGCAAGATGGCCACCACCAAGCGCGTGCTGTACGTGGGTGAGCAGGCCCGGAGTTAGGTGGAATCGGGGCGAACCCGCAGGGAGTGGGTCCTGGCGTAGGGCAGGACGCGTCTACGAACGCGGAGGGCAGCGAGCAGCTGTCTAGGCGGGATCGATGGCGGTACTGCTTTGCTTCAGGGAGTTAGCCCGAGACGTAACAGTCTTTCCCGCTCCCTTCCGGGACGCTGAGCTCTAACAGGAACCCCTTCACCCACTGGACCCGGAGGATTGGTAGAGGAATATTATGGGGCTCCAGATCCTCGCGCTCATTCATTTTATAGACACTCACTGCAGCTCTGGCTCAGTCCCGGCCCCTGCCCTAAAGGAAGGGGTTCCCTGACTAACCGGTAGCAGTGAGAATAACCTCAGTAGCAAAGTTTGATGAGCGCTTTGTAGCCCAAGTAGGGGCAGTTGTGTTTACCGAAAGGGAGCAGCAAGAGCAAAACCCCGAAGATGTGAAAGAGACTTATACGTGGGACGAAGGGGTCATCTTGGGAGAAACCCAGGGAATTGAGGAAGCAAAGGGAAAGTTGGCCGGGCTCGGTTATCAAGAGTCTTTTGTGTACGCTGCTAAGGAGTTTGTATTTTATCCTGAGGACAGTGGGAAATCTTTGAAGCAGTTTAAGCAGTGAAGTAATGGGTTAAAATCTGCATGATCCCAGGATCGCTCCAGTTGGCTGTGTGGAAGAGAGGGAGGGCAGTTAAGAAGCTATTGAAGTAATCCTGGCGCTAAGATGGGCGTCTGTGAGAAGGGTAAAGAGGTGTGTTTCCTTAAGTATGGATGAGGGAGCAAATGAGAAGGGTGCTTATGTACCCAAAGGACTGGATGGAACAGCCCCTCTCCTTGGCTGTCGCATGCTAACTGGGCTGCAGGGACTTCTCAAGAGAATGGAAGACGGTGGTTCAGAAGGCACTTGGCTTCTTTGCAGGTGGGCTGGCAGAGGAGGTGGACGACAAAGTTCTTCATGCTGCTTTTATCCCATTTGGAGACATCACAGATATTCAGATTCCTCTGGATTATGAAACAGGTGAGTCCTTTTCATGCCTTTCATGTTCAGAATACTAAGAGGAAAAAATTCTAAATATGGTTGACATGTAGAAAAGTTCAAGAGGGTGCCTCAGTAGGGCAGCATAATAGTGATCTTGATGGAGAAGGAATGTTCTGAGTCTTGTGGTTGTAAGCTGTAACATAACTTGCAGAGTCCCATCTGTTGAGTGTGAGATAACAAAATTTTCAATAGCCCAGTAGGAAGATAGATTTTGAGCTACGGGGCGATCAGACTTCTTTCAAACTACCTGCTGGGTACCCTACCACCCCTGCTCCTTTCTTGGCAGCTGCACTGTTAATCAGGGCACCAGGGAAGCTCAGCCCCAACTGAGGGACTTTGGCCCCTACTTACCTGGGGGAGTTTTCCTTCAATTGCTATCACAGGTACAGTGCAGTTTTTCTACTTTCCCTTTCTTGTCTTTTTTAAGATTGGAGTTTTAGGCCTAGATCAGTCATTGACCCTGCACGATTATTAGCAAGGTCTTTAAACTCTCTGGGTCTGGGATCTTTATCTGTAAAAATCAATATGGGCATACTTTGGAGATATTGCAGGTTTGGTTCCAGACTACTACAATCAAACCAGTATCGCTGTAAGATGCATCAAGTTAATTTTTTGCTTTTCCATATAAAAGTTACATTAACCTATACTATAGTTATTAAGTGTGCAATAACATGTCTAAAAAAGCAATGTACCACCTTAATGAAAACATACTTTATTGCTGAAAAATGCTAGCCATAACATGAACTTTCAGAGAGTTGTAATCCCTAATCACAAATATAATAATGACGAAAAAGCTTGAAATACTGTGAGAATTACCAAAATGCGACACAGACACAAAATGAGCAAATGTGGTTGGGAAACTGGTGCTGACAGAATTGCTTGGTGCAGGGTTCCCTTCTCAGTTTGTAAAAGATTATATCTATGAGACACAACAAAGCAAAGTGTAATAAAACCAGGTATACCTGTAAGGTTATAGTGGTTCTCTAAAGTTAGTTGGTTTAATTAAGTTAGCACTGTTGTGCTTGGCCTTTTAAGTTAGGTCAACATTTTTCTGAGGGTAAAGAGTGAGCATGCTAATCCAGGTTTTAAGATTCATGCTTTATGCACAGTTGATGCTCAAAATGTGTATTTGGAACCAATAATTGATAAGTTAAATAACTTAATTTTTCTACTTGTCTTGTATGCAGAGGTTAAGGCTTTAATTTGGCTTTGGTAAGAATTGAATGCCTTAAAGATTAAAAGTACAGTTCAGGGGCGCCTGGGTGGCTCAGTCGGTTGAGCGTCCGACTTCAGCTCAGGTCATGATCTCGCGCTCCGTGAGTTTGAGCCCTGCGTCGGGCTCTGTGCTGACAGCTCAGAGCCTGGAGCCCGCTTCAGATTCTGTGTCTCCCCCTCTCTCTGCCCCGCTCCTGCTCATGCTCGGTCTCTCTCTGTCTCAAAAATAAATAAAAACATTTAAAAAATTAAAAAAATAATAATAATAAAAAAATAAAAGTACAGTTCATTCTTTAGCCATGTTTTCTAAAAGACAGAGTTCAATATTATTGGAAATATTGTTCAAACCAGGAAGAATCAAAGAAGGAGATTCTTTCTTACAAAATAGTGATTGGGTAGAATTTCCAATGTCGGGATATGGCATGTGATTGACTTCCCTGTCCTTGTGACCATATTTCTTCCCATTGCCCCCAGTGGTAATTACTTGTTTTTGTTTTCCCTTTTTTTTTTTTCCTTTCAGAAAAGCACCGAGGATTTGCTTTTGTTGAATTTGAGTTGGCAGAGGTGAGAAAATTCTGTGTTACTTCTGTTTATTAGTCTTTGTTTTGTGTTAATGTTGTTACTGATTACAAAGGGAACCAGTCTCCATTTGGTTAGGTGTCTAGGCCTCTTGCTGAGGCTTCCATAGAGACATGAAGTGCTGCTTAATGGAAAGCTTCCCATCTGTTAATAACATTTAGAGAGTTAACAACACAGACCTGCCCTTCTTGCTCTGCACAGCTCCTGCAGCCCTGCTCACTGAGCATTCCTGCCTGGCCACACTGGTGATCATTTCTTAGGTCTTCCTCTAGATGGCAAATTGCTGAAGTGCTCTTTGTTAGACACACATACAACCAAGGCAGGAGGTATAAGATGTGACTTTTTCCTATTTTGTTTTAATTTTGTTTTTCTGCTGCCATGTATGCATTTAGACACCATAGGAAGCTAAACTTGTACCTTGTCTTTTCTCGGCAGGATGCCGCGGCAGCTATTGACAACATGGTATGGCTGAGAATCTTCATTCCTAACTGAAGTTGCTTTTTGGTGGTACAGAGAGTCCTTATGCCTAGATTGGTTTGCCTAACCTCCAAAGTTATAGGGTTGCACGGGGAAGTAAAAATTGTCATCGTGTGCAAATAGTCACTGTGAACTGATCACTTGTAAGATTGGTCCTTACTCAAACGGCCTTCCCCATTTACCAGTGATATAAATTCTAATCATCCCTATTGGCCAGTCTCTCACTGACTGCCCCATGTCTGGGATAATTGCAAACACTATGTAAGTTGGTTGCACGGTGAAATCACACGTTTTGCAAAAGAGGCAGAATTTCATGAAACATCGGACCAGTGACAAGTAAGAAGAGAAGTTCAGTAAGGGTGATGGCAGGGTGTGTTACTGCTGTGGAAGATTTGAATACCCTGGAGAAGACTTTGGGAATAATGATGAATCTCTAGAGTATTTGTGGCGTCTTTGTGATTTTCATATCAGATATGACGTGCAATAATGTCATATACTGTTGACAGAATTTTGTTGGAAAACCACTGCAAACTCATCAGCACCCGTTATGTCTTTGCTCTACAAATTAGTACATAGTTAAACCTGAAATTTATAAGAAATTTATTTCCCTTACTTTTAGTTTCACTACAACAAAGTCCTGGTCCTTTTTTTTTTTTACCCCCCTTCTCTTTTTACTCTGAATTTGTCTTCACTGCTCTAAATGGATTTATGATAAGTGACCTTTCCCAGTACTAGTTATCTTTGGATGATAAAGTTCTCCTTTACTCCTGTTCTGGTACCCATTCACAGAACATATTCCTTAGCCCTCAGAGATCATTTCTCACCATTTCAAAGCAGATCTTGACTTTTGAAGGTGAACCCAAGTACTTGGAAACTGCAATTACCTGTGTAATTCCAGGGCATTCTGGAGTTACTTTCAGGAGCACCCCCGGGGCGGGGGGGTGGTGGGGGGGTGGGGGTGGGAATTGCAGCCCCTGGGCTGCTGTGTGGTAGGCACACAGCTTGTTGTTAGCGGTCAGGGATTCAGGGAGAATAAAGCATGAGCATGTCTCAGATGTATTAGAAGCAAATGCAAAGCTGTCTGACTCTCTTTTAACCTGACAAGAGTTTAAGCAGCTGGATTTTCGATCTTTTCAGAATGAATCTGAGCTCTTTGGACGGACAATTCGTGTCAATTTGGCAAAACCAATGAGGATTAAGGAAGGCTCTTCCAGACCAGGTGAGCGGGGACAACCACAGATTCCACATCACATCCTCCATTGTGGCCTTAGTCACATTTTTATTCCTGTTTACTTGGAAGTAGGCACTGAATACCACTCCAGATGGATAGTAGAGGATGGTTCACGTTGGCAAAGGGCATGCGCCACCTTTGTGGGGAATGAAAAGAGTTTGAGCTTCTCAGAGTGATTGTCTGTATTATAAGAGAAACCCTGCCCGATCTCTTCTCTTCCCCAGTTTCTCGGCACTTTGCTCATCAAGGCTGGAACTGGCAAGGCTGTGCCTTCACCCTTGATGTAGTTTTTTTTACTTAATTCTTGATGTCGTTTTTTTTTTTACTTAGCCTCGTACGAGCTGGACTTCAGGGCGGACATTCCCGTTGGGAACTTTCCTTACCCTTGGGAGTTCCTCAGCAGAAGTGTCTGGCTCAGAGGGCCATGGAGTATGTTCCACTTTGCCGACCAAAACAGCTAGTGAGCAGCTGGCCGTTAGCTTGAATTTCTTAGCATTTGTTCGATTCTTCTCCTTTCAGTGTGGTCAGATGATGACTGGTTGAAGAAGTTCTCTGGGAAGACTCTCGAAGAGAATAAAGAGGAAGAAGGGTCAGAGCCTCCCAAAGTGGAGACCCAGGAGGTGAGAGTGAAGGCATGCGCTTCTATAGGAGACTTTTTTTTTTTTTTAAGTTTTTATGGAAATTTGCAAATATATACACAAAAGCAGAGAGAATGAAAAGCAGACTCTTAGTGTTGTGACGAAGGTGGTATTGAGTGAGTGAGTGAGAGGCTCTAGTTCTTTTAGCCTTGTGCCCTGTGTCATAATGAGCTGCTCTGGTCTGCCTAGTCCCGTGTTGGGATTGCCTACTGACGAGGGGGAAGCCTGAGGTGAGGAAGGTGAACGAGTGGTCCTCTTCACCCCTCCTGCCCAGTCCCTCCTTCACTGAAGTGCTTTACAGAGGCTCACTGTCTCCCTGTCGCTGCCCTGATTCAGAGGAGGCAGGCCAGCCTCCTTCCCTCAGTCTGTACACAGGTTCGAGGCTCTCCCTTCCCAGGAGGAGCCTGCCAACACTCCCTCCTGACTCTAAGCATCCCTCCCTGGCTGGCTCCCCGGGCTTCCCCTTTCTTCCTTGTGACTGTTGTTCTCTGGATTTCATTCTTGGCTCATGGTGTCTGTCTCCCTCTCTCCATCTCCCCTCCTCTCCTTGGTTGAAATTTTTTGTTTTAATGTTTATTTTTTGAAAGAGAGAGAGAGACAGAGCACAAGCGGGGGAGGAGCAGAGAGAGGGGGAGACACAGAATCTGAAGCAGGCTCCAGGCTTTCAGCTGTCAACGCAGAGCCCAATGCAGGGCTCGAACTCATAGATCACGAGATCATGACCTGAGCTAAAGTCAGACGCTTAACTGACTGAGCCCCCGGGCACCTCAGCAGTCACTGATTTTTTTTTGCAGCCTCTCCCATGCTGTTACCTTTCTTGGCCTCTGTTTCTAGTGTCCAGGTTTCAGATCTTTCGGCTGCAAGTCTCACAGGCAGCTTAGAGTTGCCCAGCATGAGTGCCCTCCTCTCTCTAATCTTGCTCTCTATCTTGTCAATTTGCCACCATCCAGCCACACACACACTGTCCCAAGCCAGAAATTTGGTTGCAAAGCAGAGCACACACATGGCCTTCACAGTCCAAGGAGTAACCTTAGATCCCCCTCTTTAGAACGGCCAGCACATCATCAAATGCTGCCAAGTGTTCTCAGACTTTCCTGAGTCCCCCTCCTTGGTTTGTCCCATTGCCCCAGTTAGCCTCTCCTTGTGCGGATAATTGCAGAAGCTCCCTAACTAGTCTTCTGGCTGCTGACCTCTCTCTAGTCCTTCATTGAGACAGACGGAATGACCTGTTTAAAGCACAGACTGAGTCGGAATCTGTGACTCCCTCTCTGCCACTCCCCAGCTCATGCTCTGCCTCTCAAGAAATAAATAAACATTAAAAAAGAATTATAAAAAATCAATAAATAAAGCACAGACTGAGCCCCTGATTCCTGCTAAGACTTCTTCAGTGGCTCCCATTGCCTGTCCCGAGGAAGAAAGTTGGGGTGTGCTCCCCAGTTCCTGTCCTCTCACCTCACCATCTGTCTCCCTTCCACTCTCCTGCTCCGGTCCCCACTTCAAGCTCAGGAAAACCAGTCTCTGTTTCGCTGTACGTCTTTGCTTTTGTGCAGGCTACGCCGGTGTTTCTTGCCTGTCCCTTTCTAGGCAGTAATTCTGTGAGTGTAGGGGCCTTGTATTAAGTATCTTATTAATTAAAAAGTGAGGTGGGTGAATGTGGTTAAGAGTGCGGGATCGGGGGTGGGGTGGGGTGGGATGATTTAGGCCTGAATTCCGGCTTCACCATTTAACCACTTCTCTGACCTTGGGCAAGTTACTGAACTTCATTGTACCTCAGTTTCCCCACCTCTAAAATGGGGATAAATAGCAGTACTGATTGATCTTTAGGGTGGTGGTAAAGACCTGATGAGCTAGTATATGTATCCTTCAGAGAATAGTACCCTGTACTCGGCAAGTGCTGTGTGAATGTTTGCCGCTGTGGTTGCTAGTGGCAAATAATAGTAATAGTATCCTCAGTGCCAGCGGGCGACCTCAGCGCACTGCTTGACTTTTCTCTTTGGAACACATGTGACCCCAGCAAATGTCTCCTTATCCTCTTCTTAGCCTTGTCTCCTTGGGGTGTAAATCAAGGCCCCTGCCTCCCCCATTGTCTTCTGAGCACACCAGAGGGCTGCCCTCCCGGCTTCCGTTGTAGCCAGCCTGTGGGTGCGCAGGACTGAGCTTAGAAGGGAGGAGGTGGCGTCTTATTTAATTGGAGTGAGGTGGGTTTGAACGTGTCGAGAGCTACCTTCTGTGGGCCAGAAAAGTGTTCCGTGACCGCAGGGCAGGGTGAAGTGAGCTCGCGTGTCTGAGGGTAAGTGTGATGAGGGAATGAGCCTGCGGGGTGGGGCTCAGGTTAGCTGGTGCTGAGGTGTCCTGTCACTGGGTGTCCGGCTGGGGGCTGCGGCCGTGGCCTTCCCTTTCACGGCCCAGGGCCTTCCCTGCCAGCATCTTGCTGCAGCCCGCTCGCGGCCGTTGGGTTCTTGGTGCATATTCGGAATACTTGCTCTCCTACTTGGGGGTCAGAGTTCTCCCCAACTTAATGATTTCTCCTGCACCCAGGGAGAGCCTGCTGCGAAAAAGGCCCGATCAAATCCTCAGGTGTACATGGACATCAAGATTGGGAACAAGCCAGCCGGTCGCATCCAGATGCTCCTGCGTTCAGACGTTGTCCCCATGACGGCAGGTGAGTGGGACTTCGGGC
Organism: Panthera tigris; assembly: GCF_018350195.1. Lineage (NCBI taxonomy): Eukaryota > Metazoa > Chordata > Mammalia > Carnivora > Felidae > Panthera > Panthera tigris. The sequence goes on from NC_056667.1 coordinate 30,531,066, forward strand.
AGGATGCTGGTGGCTGAGCAGTGGCCTTCCCAAGGTCCTCACTGCCACAGTTCTTGTGCCCTTGACACTGTCTCTGACCTGAGTTGACTTGAGGCATCTCAGATCCTGGGATCTAGGAACAAAAGAGTCGAAGCAGGCACTTTCGAAGCTTTATAGGTGCTGGTTTACTATTTTTTTAACAATAATTGTTTTGTTTTGTTTTGTTTTTAACACAAGTAAACATGTATCCATGCTCAAAACAAAACAAAAAACAAGTACCATACACACGTACTGCAACAATACTGACGGCAGTAAGTTGAAAACTTAAATGTTTTTCCCTCTCTCCACATCCAGTTTTACTCTCCAGAACTAACTACTGTTAACGAACAGTTTCTTGAGTTTCTCGTGTAAATATTGACTTCTGTTTATTCTTTTTTTACATCTAGTTTCATTATGTAGGCGTCAGTTTCACAAAGTTTGTCATGAAAAACCGCACTCCCCTGGTACTGTGCCCCTGCCCTGGGCACCTCCCTCCACCCCCCCAACACCATCTGCTGCTCCCCAGAGGCAGCCAGTTTCAACTCTTAGCTGGTTCTTTGGTTTTTGTATTGGTAGATGAGAGATTTTTTTTTTTAATGTTTTTATTTATTTTTGAGACAGAGAAAGACAGAGCGTGAGCAGGGGAGGGGCAGAGAGAGGAGAGGGAAACACAGAATCTGAAGCAGGCTCCAGGCTCTGAGATGTCAGCACAGAGCCCGACGCGGGGCTTGAACTCATGGACTGGAGATCATGACCTGAACCAAGTCGGACGCTAAACTGGCTGAGACACCCAGGTGCCCCAGTAGATGAGAGATTTATATTGCTGCTCCCTGGTTTTTTCATTTTAGACATCTGTTGGCTCTTCTACTTCAGGAGATAAGGAATCAGCTTTTTAAATCCCTTTCCCTGCCCCGTTATTTTCCTGACATATATAGTTGCCATAAGCTTGGTTAAGTTGGAGGTTATTTTAACTATTTAACATCATACTATAGTAATTGCCATTCACACAGAGCATTTTGTTTTCCTGGGATCTGTAATTGTCTTGTTTTCACGCAAGCTCTGTCTATGCATTTATTCCTGATGCTCTCCCAAATTCTGCTGCCTGCATAAATCTCTCCTCATGTTCACACACACCAGATATTCTGTCGGTTTCCCTCTCCTGTAGAAGTCCTCCTTAGAGCCTTCTAACTCTCTTTAGCCTGGACCATTGCTTTCCCAGCCTGCTGCACAGCTAGTGTCACGGGCTCTCCTGTGTTCTCTGCTGTCTTCTTTTTTGGTGTATTCCCTCATTTTAGTAGAAGACATGCTTCTGTAGCATCTGCAGGAAAGAGCTTGGGAGGTAAGTTTTTTGAGACTGAAATCTAAACATAAGTACCTTCTCACTTGACTGATAGGGTACAGAATTCTAGAGGAGTCTAAGGTCATTCTGATTCTTGGTCCTTTATATAAAGCCCTTTCTTTCTCTCTAGTGCTGAGCTTTCCAATACAGTAGCCACTAGGCACATGTCACTGTTTAAATTAAATAAAATTAAAATTAATTTCCTGAGTTACACTAGCCAAGTGCTTTTCTTTTTTCTTTCTTTTTTTTAATATTTGTTTTAATATTTGTTAATTTTTTTAAATATTTGTTAATATTTTTTTAATATTTGTTTATTTCTGTGAGAGAGGGAGACAGTGTGAGCTGAGGAGGTGGGCAGAGAGAGAGGGAGACACAGAATCAGAAGCAGGCTCCAGGCTGTCAGCACAGAGCCTGACGCGGGGCTTGAACCCACAAACCGTGAGATCTGAGCTGAAGTCAGATGCTTAACCAACTGAGCCACCCAGGTGCCCTCCAAGTGCTTTTTTTTTTTTTTTAATTTTTTTTTTAATGTTTATTTGTCTTTGAGAAAGAGGGACAGAGTATGAGCGAGGGAGGAGCAGAGAGAGCGGAGACACAGAATCCAAAGCAGGCTCCAGGTTCTGAGCTGTCAGCACAGAGCCCAACACGGGGCTCGAACTCACAAAACGAGAGATCATGACCTGAGCCAAAGTCAGATGCTTAACTGACTGAGCCACCCCCGAGTGCCCCTACACTAGCCAAGTGCTTAAGAGCTGTTAGATAGCCCTGGCCTAGAGGCCCTTAGGGTGTCTGTGCTGTGTTCTGAAACCATGTGCCTTTGGATAGATCTTACATCCATCATGCTGGATATTCAGTGGGGGACCTACTGTATTAGTTTTCTATTGCTTTTGTCACTGATTACCACAAACTTAGTGGCTTTCAGCAACACAAATTTATTATCTCCCATCTGGAGGCCAGGTCACTCCCTTACTGGAAGCCCTACAGGAGTATGTTTCCAGGGGCATTCAGGTTGTCAGCAGAATTCAGTTTCCTGCATGTGTAGGACTGAGGTATCCCATCCTTGCTGCTGTCAACTGAAAGCTATTCCCAGTTTCTGAAAGCTCACCACTTCCTTCCTCCATCTTCAGAGCCAACAGTGGTGATCCAGTCCCTCTCACATTTTGAATCTCTTAGCCAGGAAAAGTTCCCCTGTTACAGGTTCATGATTCTGTTAGTCCCCTCTGGATAATTGGGGCTGAGGTCCATCCATAACCCTAATCACATCTGCAAAGGCTCTGTTGCTATATCACGTTCTCAGGTTCCAGGGACTGGTATGGATGTCTTTAGAGAGATGTTTCTCCTGTGTACCACACCCACAGGACAGTGTTTTATCCTCTGGTTGGGGAAATTTCTTTCAATTACTTCTTCACTTTTGTCCCCTCTGATTTCTCTCTTCTCTCTTTCAGGAACCTTCCTAAGTGTCTTTTGTTTTTGTTTTTGTTTTGTTTTTTTTAATGGCGTTCTGTGCTTATTTCACAGAGGTGATAATTCATCTTTCTGGGGACATCACTAAAGTTTTGTCTTCCTGTGGCTTGTGTTTCAAGTCCCTTTTTCCTGAGTTGTTATGTTTTGCTTTCTTTTTGGTTTGTTTTGGTCTTTGCTTTTCACGTTAGATGCCTTCCTCATCTTTAAGAATGGGGCCCTAACAATCTGCCTGGAAACTTCCTAGGCATCAGTAAGGCTTGCCGGCTGAGGCTTTCCACCTGTGGGATGAGTCGGTTGGGGTCTTTCTCTGTCAGACCCCGGATGTTCGTTCCCTGACTTCTGTTCTCTTTGACAGCACAGAGTCCTCTGAGAAGAGTCTAGTCTCCTGCTAGAGGCTCTTACATCCAGCTGTTTGCCATCTTGGTCTGGAGAGATGGGGGCAGTATGTAAACTTTCACTTGATCTCCATTTGTCATTACAGTACCTCTGCCCTCGGCTACATGTAGTATAGCCAGTCCAGAGACCCTCTGCCTTAACCTACCAGAGAGAGTAGACCTCCAGCCAGCTACTGGGGAGGAAGGGGTTAGCTACTTTCTTAACAGGCTTTCAGCCAGCTTTCCTGTTTTCAGAACCACCTTTACCCTGTACTTGAGCTTTTGGCATTTCTGCAACATAAAGCGAGTTGCTTCTTGGCTCTTCTGACTTAAGAGCCAGCTTTCCTTTTTTTTTTCCTTTTTTTGAATGTTTCAAATTTTTATTTAAATTCTAGTTAATTAACATATAATATTAGTTTCAGGAGAACTTAGGGATTCATCGCTTAGGGTTTGCCTCACTCTTTTTTTTCCCCTTCCCCTGTGTTCATCTGTTTTGTTTCTTTTTCTTTTCTTTTCTTTCTTTCTTTTTTTTTTTTTTGAGAGAGAGAACGTGCAAGCAGGGGAGAGGGGCAGACAGAGAGGGAGAGAGAGAATCTTAAGCAGGCCCCATGCTCAGCATCATGGTTTTCCCAATGCCGCCCACCAGCTCCCGACCCTGCATTCCAATCCTGAGACAGGAGAAGGTGGTGCAGAGCTCCCCGGCCGCCGTGCCCACTGCACAGCCCATCACAAAGCACATCTTCATGTGGTCAAAGCAGCTCGGCTGGGACTGTCTATAGGGCTCTACGGCCACTGGCATTTCATTCTTGGCTTCGGTCACACTTCTGCGTCTCACGTGGAATGCAAGGCGAGGTGTGCCCAAAGCCTGAGGAACTGCTCTAGTTTTTAACCTCAGCATCTTTTCCTTTCTCCCCACCAGAGAATTTCCGATGCCTGTGCACCCATGAGAAGGGCTTTGGCTTTAAGGGAAGTAGCTTTCACCGCATCATCCCCCAGTTCATGTGCCAGGGCGGCGATTTCACGAACCACAATGGCACTGGGGGCAAGTCCATCTACGGGAAGAAATTCGATGATGAGAACTTTATCCTCAAACACACGGGACCAGGTGGGACCCGATCGGGGCGTGGTGGCGCATGGGGCCAGGCCAGTGGCTTTGTGGGTGGAGGGCTCAGGTCTGCAGGCGAACTGGTTGATGATCCAGCACCTGCATGTGGCCTGGCTGGTGTCAGGGAAGCGGCTTCCATTCACACACTGCCCATCCTCCCTGTCCGCACTCCCTGGGGCCCGCCATGTGAGCTCTCTTAGTCCCTGAGCCTGGCTGCCCCATCTCTGTTAGATGTTCCTCTCTCTCTTAGTGGTTGGTCCCCCAGCAACTGGAGAAAAACAACTGTACTGAATGGTCATCTTGAAACTTACGACCACACTTCTTCAGGGGCCCCTGGCAGCGTTACTAGAGTCCCCTAGTTACTAATGCTCAGTCCCAGTCAGAGATGACGGTTCCTCCCTTCGCTCCCGAAACCTCCATGTCACCCTCCAAGCATGACCTCCTGCATCTCCTGACACGGGCCCGCTCTGCCTTCCCTCAGGGCAGGGCACGAGCTGTGGTCCGGACCCCATCCTTGCTCCCCTACCTGGGAACCGGGCTCCTGTGGTTGTCCCTCTGCTGCCTTGTGTAACCCACGCCCTCTGCCCCGCTGGATCAGCCCGTCTGTGTAAAAGCATATGGTATCTGTGTTTTAAAAAACTCCTTTGACTTGTGTCCCTGTTAGCTATCTTCCATGCCTCTCAATCCCCTTGAGTAAAACTTCTTGAAAAAGTTGTGTAGACTCCCTGCCTTTTGTTCTCTCTATGCCCCTTCAGCCAGACTTCTAGCCCCACCTTTACTGAAACCACCCTTCCCACGATGCCAAGAACATCCATCTTGCCAGTAGCCAGCTCGTGCCACCTCCCGGCAGCATTTACACTGCGCTATCTACAGACATCCCTCCGACGGCCAGGAGCCAGGGGAGAAGGAGCTCACATGCTTGTTCTCTCTCCCCCAGGCCTACTCTCCATGGCCAACTCCGGCCCAAACACCAACGGCTCCCAGTTCTTCCTGACGTGTGACAAGACGGATTGGCTGGATGGCAAGCACGTGGTGTTCGGGGAGGTCACAGAAGGCCTGGATGTCTTGCGGCAGATTGAGGTGGGTGGCTTCCCCGGGCCCTGGGTGCATAGCCCTGTGGGAGAGCTGGAGAGGGGCCATGGCTACTCCCAGGGAGGGCTGCTTCTGCTCAGGCAGGGGTGGGCAGATGGGGAGGGTATCCGTAAGCCAGTCCTTACTCTCCACCCTCCCGTGTTTCTCCCCCTCTTCTGTCCCCACAAAGGCCCAGGGCAGCAAGGATGGGAAGCCAAAGCAGAAGGTAATCATTGCCGACTGTGGGGAGTACGTGTGAGTCCGCAAAGTCTCGGCACTGCCCCTGCGTATCCAGGAACTGTCAGCCTGGGAACCAGCACCTGAGGGTGTCTGTCCCCTTTGTGGCAAGCAGGGGTTTGTGTCATGGCCCTTCTTGGACTCAGCTCGGAGCAACACTTCTGCAGGTACGGCCTGGGCTCCCTCTGGCTCTTTCCCAGGCGTGGCCGTGGGCCTGGGAGCCGGCACAGGGCCGCCTTCCCCACTGGACAGGCTGTGCGTGGCCTTTTCCGGCCTTTGCTGCCATGGCTTCTCCTTGGCCTGCCAGTGTGGCTCCTGGACGTTTCTTCTAGTAAAATAAATCCTAGTTCCTGTACTGCCGAGTCCAGCTAGTTCCTAGCAGTTGTCAGAGATTATGTCTGTGGCTAAGCTGTCCTGCTGAATTAGGCTGGCAAAGGGATGGGGCATAGCTTTTCTCTACTCCCTTGGATAGTTCCCTGAGATGCCAAGTAATAGATCTTCAAGCCAGGTTCCCTTGTCAGATCATTGTCAGAACGGTGGAAATCAAAGAGAGTGGAGAAATTCCTGTCTTCTGCTGCCTGTGCTCCTAAACTCATGCTGGCTAGTCTTGTAGGCAGCAAGCATAGTTACAACTCTCAGCGATTCATGTGTTTATTTCTTCATATTCACTCTACAGATATTAAGTAAGCTCTGTGCCCAGCGTAGGGCTTGAACTCACAACCCAGAGGTCAGGAGCCACATGCTCTACTGACTGAGCCAGCCAGGTGCTCCCATTCTACAGAATTTTTCACACAATATTTTAACTCAAAATGCCTTCTTTGTGCCACGTACTGTGCTTATTTGTCTGGAGACAGGATGTCACCCAGCTACCTGGGTCTAACCAACCTGCTGCCTTTTTTGTGAATAAAGTTATTGGAACACAGCCACATCCATCTGTTTACATATTCTCTATGGCTGCTTCCTTATCACAGTGACAGAGCTGAGTAGTTGGTGACAGATACTATATGGTCCCCATGTTAAAACTCTCCAGAGAAACAGAACCAATAGGATGTGTGTAGACATGTGTATATATAGAGATTTATTTTAAGGACTTGGCTCCATGACCGTGGGGCTTGCAAGTCAGAACTCTGCCGGGCAGGCAAGCAGGCTGGGACCCAGGGAAGAGTTGATGTTGCAGGTCAAGTCTGAAGGGCTGTCTAGAGGCAGAATTCTTCCTCCCTCTGGCAAGCTCAGTCTTTTCTCTCTTAAAGGCCCTCGACTGATTGGATGAGGCCCACCCACATTTTGGAGAGTAATCTGCTCTACTTCCAGCCTGTTGCTTTAAATGTTAATCACATCTGAAAAGTACCTTCACAGCAGCATCTGGACTGGTGTTTGACCAAAAACTGGCCGTGGTGGCCCAGCCAGGTTGACACACAAAACTAACCAACACAGACTCAAAGCCTAAAATATTTATGACATGAACCTTTGCAGAAAGTTTGCTGATGGCTTAAACAAACGGTCCCACCCCATGCCGAGCTCATAGTCTGGTCCTCCTAATGCAGCCACTGCTTGGAGCTCAAGCTTCTCTCTCCATGCTCAGCCAGGTGGCTTTCAAGCATCCCTCACCTGCTGAAGGCCTGAGCAGGGACGAGCCCTGTGGCCACTAGGCACCTCTCTGGTTGGGTTGCTAGGACCATTCAGAATCCATGGGGCTGGGCTTTTTGATGTTAAGATCTGGACGAGCCTGGTGCCTCCTGGCCCTGGTGACCCCAGGATAGCTCCTGTGAGGGATGTTGGCTGAGCTCCTACTTGGGGTTTCTGTCTTCCTTGTGGCTAGGATGTACCACATGGTTACCCTTGACCCTACAGAGCTCCCAAAAGAGACCTTCCCTCAAAGCACAGGCCCCCACTGAGGGCAAACTATGGCCATCACAGGTCAGCCACCAGGAAAGGATGTGTATAAAAGGGTATAGCACAGCCACCTCCCAAGAGGGGACTGACTCCTATGATGACCTTGTTGCTTTCTCTTGTTCCTTGGTAGCACCCACTGGGTGCCAGTGCCCCTCCCAGTGTGCTACGGACCATCTGCAGGTGTTATCCCTGTATCCACAGCAGAACCCTATACAGAGGTAAACCAAGGCCTGGGTGACATGGCTACAAAGTCCCAGAACATGGTAGAGCAGGATAGGAAGCTCAGCCTGCCTCCCCGTAGTTAAGTGGGGTCCTGGGAGGTTTATTGGGCTCTAGCCTCGGCCTATGGCAGGGGGCCCAAGGCCCTCAGGGAGACACATAGTCCCTATAGTTGGCCTGGACCCTTTGGGGAGACCTAAGGAAACAGGGTTCTTCCCTGCCAGACAGGAGGTGCCCCAGAGCCTGGGGAGCAGTGGCTTGGCTACCTGATCAGCTCCTCACAGCATACTACCAAACCTGTTACTTGGGAAGGCTCTGGTCCTTCGGAAGTGTACCCAAGGGTGTCTGAGGTAGCTTCCTGGTCTGCATGTGCATTGCCTCAGCCCCAGCACCTCAAACAGGGCTGGGTTTTGCCAGTGCACTGACTCCTTCAGGTTGTGGCCCCAGAGTTGGTCCCGTGGCTGCTGGAGTTTCCTCTTTGACAGCACATCAGCCCTCGGATGTGGCTGGCTGTGATGTCACAGTCCCAAAAGCCTGCAGCAACACTCCAGGAAGGGATTTGGGACCTACTTTTTAGTTGTGAACACAGTCTTGTAGGCTGCGGGTGTTAAAAACCAAGAAAGCCATGTTTTCAAAAAATATTAACAGGAAAATTTCTACTACATAATGAAGTGGGAAAAGCATATTTCAAAGCAATTTATATGATACGGTGTGATCCCAATTTTGTAAAAATACCTATCTATAACATGTAAACCTCTAAACATGTGTATCCTAAGGAAAAAGCCTAGAAACAAATTCACTAAAATACTGTGTTTATGAATCATACAACTGTGACAATTTCAGATTTTTTTCCCCAATTTGTCCTCCAAAACTGCATTATTTTTGTAATAAATGAAAAACCTGTTTTTTAAAAGATGGGTTGAGTGCTTTGTACCTTTAAGCAGGCTGGTGGGATCCCCTTGCCCCTGGGAACATGGGAAAAAGGTTCACAGCCTTGGCCGTAACCAGGCACTTTCCTCAGGCCTTGAAAGTAAGTGGGAACACAAAGTCCTCCCTCCAGAGACTGCAGGGTGTAGATTTTCAGGAGAAAGCACAACTCTCAAATAAGTACACCATCACCTGCAGAACACATTCTGGACAAGCACAGAAAGAGATCAGCAGATCCTTTTGTAATGTCAACAGGTACCAGTTGCTAAGTGTTTTTATGGCAGACACTGTCCTAAATGTGTATGTACATATCTGATCTTTCCAATAGCCTTGGAAGGAAAGAACCAATATCCTACCCTACCATAGAAAAGGACCCAAGATTCACATCCATTTGGCTCCAAAATGCTGTACTCTTGCTGTGCTGCCTCTGTTCCTTTGGTAATTTTCCAGGACAGGTTACCTCCCCACCTGAGAAAACCCTGGACACAGATGTTGTAATAACTTGGCCTCCAGGCCAGCATTGCACTGCCAAAGCCGAGACTGCTCTGCACGTGTCCTCAGCCTTTTCCCACATGCCCTCCCTTCTGGCAACAGTCCTTGATTCCTCGTTGTCAGTGGGCCTGACCAACCACCCATATGTATCCTTCGGGTCCCATGCAACCAGATAAACCAGCCATGCCCTGAGCAAGAGAAAGGGAAATGGTGGCATCTGTGCTGTGTATCTGCCAGCCTGGGCCACCCCTGCAGCTGCCGTGCTTGGCTCAGCAAACGGATAACTGGAAATCTAACATATGCGATAAATGCATGCAGTATCATGCAATAAACAGGGCATAAAATGCAGGAGCTTTGTGTCCATTCACAACGGTTTCACTGCTCAGGGCTTTCTCCATTTGATCTCATTTGCCTGAATGGCAGAAGTTGCTGGAAGTCTGACCCAGGAAGGCAGGCAGAGGCTTCCTGTTTTTCAGTTGTGCATGAAAAAGGAAGATTACAACCTCCAGTCATTCCTGCTGTGCCCAGCCTGACAGGTGAGGTATATATATCCCTGTCTATAAATCTTTGGGTGATTTGACAGACATTCCTGGTGTACCCCTAATTGTGTTGGGCTATTGGCTGGGCACAAAAGATGCGAGGGTGAAGTAAAGAATTGTCAAAATAATTGGCTAATTTTAAACTTACATTAGCCTAAAAGGTCATCTTTGATGTTAGGAAGATGGAAGTGTTAGATAAGGCCTAGAATGGCAAACAGTTCTATATTTTATACCAGCTCTGATCTGTGACCACCACCTGAGCCCCCAGTTCAAGGTTGTGAGGCAGCATCTGGGCTCAGTGTGAGAAAGGGTTGGCAGACAAGATTTCTAGCAGAAGGCCCTTTGGAGACCAGAAAGCCGAATGCCTTCATGTACACATGGGAAAATGAGACCCAGAGGAGGAAACCATCTACCCGGTCAGCTCTCTTAACATCTAGGCCAGAGTTTAGATCCTTAACTGATGGGGAACTTTCCACCTTGCAGACAGTCTGGACCTGCTCTCTATCCCAGAGTCTCTTTCTCTGTACTTGTTCCACAGTCCCTTCCAGGTCCCTGTGGAGGGGCTGCTGTCCTGCAGCAGGGCCCCTGGCCTCCACACCTGCTGCCAGGCCTGATGTCCGGGGCCCCTCCTCAGGTGCAGAGTGATGGCAGAGATGCGCGTCTTTGGGCACAGGGGTGGTTCCGCCTCGGCTGGGCTGTGCCTGTGGGTTGGGCGGGCCCAGGATCTGCTTTTAATGACAGTATTTCAGGGCTCCGGCAGCTGGACTCTGTCTGCTCCAGCAGGTAAATTACAGGCTCAGCAAGTCAGAAATCAAATAAACACTCCAGCTGCCTGTGGCGGCTGCTCCAAGGAGAACAGTGGTTTCCGGGAACCTTCACCCAGGTCAGCCTAATTACTGCCTGTCACTCCCGTGGGACAGGGACCTTTTCTTTTGTCCACAGGCCTAGAGAGACAGGACGGCACTCCTGGGCACACAGGGTGATGCAGATTATGGTGACCAGCCTGATTTTGACAACTGGACATAAGCAGGTGCTGAGAAAACCCTACCCTTGCCCCACACCTGGCCCCAGGCTGCCCAGTGTCCCAGATGCACTGCAGTGGGTGAAATGGATTGCTCCTTATGGCAGAAGATGGCAAACAGTGGAGTTCTAATACCAATCATTTTGAAGTTCTATCCAGATTTGGAAGCAAAAAAAATCAAGATTGATTATTGATGTTTGCCATGCCAAAGGGAAAGGGTAGTCATGTCATCTGTTCTCAGCATCGTCATCCTGAGCCACCCAATTTCTCTACCATGCTAGGCTCAATAAAAAGAGAACTTCTCCATGGAGCTGAGCTCAGCATGGTGACAGATAGATAGGTGAATGAAACCTCCCCAGTTTTTTGTTTCTACAAAGGCCAAAATCCACGCACCGCAGCTCTTCCCCGGATAGCAGAGGCAGATCAACGCAGTAAGATCGGGAGAGACAAATGCCATTGGCCTGAGCCCTACGTCATGTGGTTCATTCAGCTCTTGAGTTGGCACACGTGCCTACCTGTGGCTAGCAGTTTGATGATTCAGATCCACAACTACACAGCAATGAGGGCAAGTCCACACTCTAACAAAAGTGCCCAGAAATACCTGGGAGGGGCAGGCAACCGGAGGTAGACTAGACTGTCTACACACATCCAAGCCCTGTAATGGATAGTAAAGAGCCCGAGGTAGCCATTTTGGGTTCTAGGTGCCCCTCAGTTCACCCCAAATCACCACAAGCCTGGACCAGCAATGGACACGGATAGGTCCTCAGATGGGACTTTTGTGTCAACCCCAAAATGCTGGTCAGCACGTGCTTCTCAGGGAGGAGGCTGGGAGAGAACCTGCTCAGTGACTCAGACCACCAGACCTGGAGGCCAAAAGATTTTCACAAACCTCAGGCAGGGAAGGGGCAGAGAGGCCTGGAGAAGATCCAGCCCTGACAGGAAGAAAAGAAGGGCATAGATATGTTGATCTCTGGGGGCCCACCCCTCCATCCCCCCCACCCCCCCGAGGTCAGGCTGGGTCTGAGAGTTTCCTGCATCTGGAGAGGGGCCTGATCCAGGCGGGAGGCTCTGCAGCGGCGAGGCCGGGCCTCAGTGGCAGCCACAGGCCCTGACCACCATGTTGCGGTGCTTGCGCAGGATGACATTGTTGCTGCTGTCATAGTAGAGCACGGAGGTGGCGCTCAGCTTGGTGGGGGCGCAGCACGCCTTGGGGACCGCGTCCGGCTTCATCAGGTGCACCTGGCCAGGGGAGGGACGGCAGTCAGGTGTGAGTACCGCGGCCTTCTCCCACGACTCCCAGGTCCCACCGACCCCGGGGTCTCCAGCTGCTCACCCTCCCCGGCTCCATCCTCTGCAGCCCGGGCTGGCGCTAACCTGTAGATGTTCCCCACCCCGCCCCCCTTCACCCCTTCCCCGCACCAGCTGGCTCCCTCCCTCCACATTCACTCCCCTCAGAGGCCACGACCCGCTCACTGGTCTCCAGCACATGGCGTGCCCGGTGCCCAGTCCCTCTGCCGCTCCACCCCTCTGGGGTCCCCTCCGCTCCTCCCATGTGCTCCTGTAACGTCCCTGATCATATCTTGTCCCCATTAGCTGTTTGCCATCTGTCTCCCCTCCCGGCTGTGAGCCAGTGAACGATCACAGAACAGGAGAGACCTAGAATCCTAGGTCCATCCTCGTGTTCAGTGCTGTTACTCCTCAAGGCACTTGCCACCCCTGATAACAACTTCTAAGGCAACTACTGTTCTGGGCCGACCAAGACGGAGGGCACGGAGGCCCCGCGTGGTGCCCAGAGTCGCATGGCTCTCAGGTGTGGCGGAACTTGGACGGGGTGTGCTGACCTGCTGCCCTCTGAACAGCCTTACTGCCAGGAGAGAGCCTGCCTGAGGAACGGCCCATTTTCAGCTTCCTAAAAATATTTCTCCCAAGCCCTGGCAGGACGAGCCGCGGTTTACACGGAACTCCGGGCCAGGGCCCCCCACTTGCAGGCCCGAAGGCGGCCCGAGGCTGTGGGGAGGCAGGAGAGAAGAGGACACCTGCTCCATCCCTGTGTCGTGCAGCCCAGGGCCCCCCACCCTCTCGGACGCAGCCGAGCAGGACCCGGATGAAGCTGTCTGGTGGGGGAATCTGTCTGGCCCCCACTCCCCTGTGCCCAGCTCTGAGCCAGCCTGCCGGGAGGACACCAGCTGGCTCAGGGCCCAACAGCCTCTCAGGGGCCCAGGGGGAGGCCGAGGCCGCTGTGGGGATGTCCAGCCAGACAGGACCTGGGTGCCACTGCTCCCAACTTCCCCACCTCCAAATGCGGTGGCCCGGTTTGGCCTTCATGGGCCCATGTGAAAAACTAGGCGACACTGCCTGCCCGCCCAGCCATGGGCTCTGAATGACTGGGAACAGGGGAGGGTCTTGCCTGAGTCAGGGTGCTGGAGAGAAGTTGGGCACCGCGGGGGTACGGCCTTTCTGAGACCTCCCCCACGCCCCAGATGAGAGCTTTGTCAGATGAGTGACAGAAAGAAGGTCTTTTATTCCATCTGGCACCAAACAGGATGACTTGGGGAAGCTAATGTGCCATTCCACCCAGCTCGTTTTTGAGCCACCGGGAGACCAAATCCAAGGGTCTGTCACTTACTGGCTGTGCATCTTTGGGTACAAATCGCGCATCTGTGGGCCTCGTTTTCTCCTCTGCCAAATGGGTAGAATGGTACTTTTCTCATTTCCAACACAAATGTATCTAGGACATGTGCCTTGTGCCAGCTCTGCCAGCATGGGGCACAGAAATGTCCCAGACATAGTCCCTGCTTTCACAGACTCAGTGGGGAGGGAAAGGGAGACGGGGAATATTCCAGCAGACAACCAGGACCCACCGGAGCGGCACAACAAAGCAGGCCTTCAGCACTGGGAGCATGAGCGTGGTGACGACCCCTGGCAGGGAAGGGCCACAGACATGAGGCATGCAAGGGGAGCAGGGGGTGGCTGGGCCCAGGGCAGGGGAGGAGGCCCTCCAAGTGGAGGGCACAGCAGGTGCAAAGGCAGGAAGGTGAGAAACAGCCTATGCAGGGAGATGAGGGTACTAGAACATGTGGGGACACTGGTGAGGTCGGCAGGGTGGCTCACGAGGGGTCCTGCGTCCCAGGCCAAGGGCTCAACCTTCCTCCTGGGAATGGTAGGAAGCGAGACCAAGTTTCTCAATTGAGAACGAGGTACTAGGTTGTGCTTTAGTGGGATCCCCAGCTGCTGTGTGGAGAAGGGCTAAGAGGATGAGCCTAGAGGGAAATGCTTCCTTCTCTTGCCTTCACGACACCCCAAGTCCCCCATCACTGCCCGGCCTCCCCATGGAGGAGGCCAGTCCTCACCTCCGCTCCTGCATCTGCCGTCTCCCCAGAGAAGCTCACCTGTTCTCAGGACTGGAGGGACGGCCCCATGCCACTCTGACATCCAGAGCTTCAGCCCGGCCCCTCCTCAGACCTGCAGGTCCCGCTTCCCTCCCGGGCCCACCTCTGACCTCACCTTCCCAGCACCCCATGCCTCCCTGCAGCCCAAGCCCACCCAGCTATCCTGACTTGGGAGCTGCACACCCTTGTGGGCCAGGAGAACCATGTGTGTCTCATCACAACCAAGCTTTTCCCAGGAAAGCAGTCCCTGAGGGCAGCAACTCCCACTTGATGTGAGAAAGGCAGTGTGACCACAGGGTCAAAGCTGCTGTTAGTGATGTTTACTCTCACTCAGGGGCATCACTTAACCTCTTACTAGATTAACATAGGGGCAGGGACACCAGGAAGTAGGCTTCTAGGTAAACGTTCTAGAAAGAAATCTCAATCCTATTATCAACAAACTTTTAAAACACTTAGCAATAAACAGCAGCAACAATGCTCCTCACAGAAGCTATTATTCGGCATTTAAAGGTACCCCAGACAGCATCAAAAGCATTTACTTCCTGTGGGAGACACAAAGAACTAAGGGACCAGGAAAAAGACAATGGGGAGGTGAACAGAAGGGGGGGGGGCAAAGCCCAGCCCGTCACCCAGGCCACACCTGTAACGCTCTCCTCATACACCGTGCAGCAGGTGGCTGAATGCACATGCCTGTCACTCACCCCACAGGCATCTGTGTGACGGGAGGCCGAGGGTGCCAGGGGACACGGTGATGTGTGTTCAGAGCACACAGGTACACAGGTGGGATGCACATGTTATGTGTGTGTTGTGGTGTGATGTGTGACCAGAAGCAAGCATGTCTTGTAAATCTGGGTGCCCACATATGTACGTGAATGCCTTACACGTGCATGTGCAGGGCACGAATCTGGGTGTGCACAAGCAGTCAGGGTAAGTCGGGTGTGTGTGGGTTCAGATGCCTAGGGGTCTACATGTGAACGTGGCCACATACGGACCAGTTCCTGTACAGACATGGGAAGTTAACTGCGTGTGCCTACAGTGAAGGGTGGGGAGAGCTCCCTGAGACCCGAGCAGACGCTTCCATCCACCTGGCTGCACGAGCCCTCTCCCCGTGGGTGGGGACAGGATGGACGCGGTACTGACCAGGGACTGCAGGATGGCGTGGTTGGTGGCGTTCATGCACGAGTCCAGCGGGAAGGAGCACTCCCCCTCACAGTAATAGGCCGAGTAGCCTTGGGGAGCAATGACCCAATCCTGGGGGGGAAAGAGGAGAAAGTGAGTGCCATCCAGATGCCCCCCCACACACACTGAGCCCCTGAATCCAGCACACGGCACAAGACGACTCAGGGCTGCCCCTTACCCACCTGCAGCCCCAGCCCCATCAGCCAAGCCTAGGGTCCCTGCAGGCAGGCTCCCCCAAGAAGCCTGTCATCTACCGGGAGACCCTCTGCAGGCAGGGCTGGGCACAGCTCTGTCCCCTTCACGTGCACTGGGCATCATCCTCCCCACCCGCCCCACTGCCTGCATCTTCTAGAGCTGCTGTCCCAGCAGACGTGCACACGCACTGCCCTCCCAGCCTCGGTTTCCCTGTTGCGGCCCTGACATGTTCTGGCTGAGGATTCAGACTATCCCCATTTCCATGGTTTTCACCAAAAAGCACCTCCTCACTATAAAAGAAAGACATATTGCCTTCAGAAAACACTGAAGAACCTAATGCATGAGAAAATTAAAGTCACCCATAATTCTAGATGCCCCTGGAGATACCACCTATCATCTCTGGGTGGGGACCGTCATGTAAGAAGGAGGAGAGTCAGAAATTACCAGCCAGCCGAGGTCCTGGAAGCTGACGTAGAGTTCGTGCCGCCGGCAAACCTGCCGGCCATCGGTGCCGTGAACGTCATCTGCAGGGACAGAAGCCAGGTCTGTTCTGGGGTTCCTGCTCTGGGCAGCTTCCACAGGGAGCTCCCAGGGCGGGGGACACCCCACCGGGCACACTTGGGGAATAAATGAATGCAGTGAAACAGACGCATTTGATCTCATTAAGCCCATCCTACAGCTCTGCTGGTGTCATGACCCAGCTCGAGAAACTTCGATGGCTCCAGGTGGGTCCGATAGCTACAGAGGAACCCTGCACTCACCCCAGCCTCCCCTGAGTTCCAACCTGTGGGCCCTCCCGATGCTTCAGTAAACAGCCCAGGGGACCCTGGGCCATCAGTGGCTCCTTTTCTGTACTGACCTCATCCCACCTCTCCTGCCGCCCCCATTCCACGGGATCGAGTGGCTCACGGAAGCCAAAGGGCAGACTCCCCGTGGAGGAGAGGAGGGCAGGAGGGCAGGAGGGCAGAGCAGGCCCACTCCTGATCCTGAGGGCCTCAGTCTGCGGGGGAGACCTCCGCATAAACAGTTGTGCATCCTGCAGGGTCCCCAGGGGCTGTGCTGCCCGGAGGATGGGGCACCTGATTCTGATGGAGACTTCTGGAAAAAGCCCTGGGAGCCAGGGGAGGGCAGAGAAAGCACTTCTGGGTGGCAGGGATGGAGAGGGCAGAGGCTGGTCCACAGGACAGTGCTGGGGGGTGACCCCCGGCCTGAACCTACTGAGGACCCAGAGGGTTCTGTCCCCTCCAGGTGGCTCCCAGGCCCCGCCCCAGGCCCCTCCCGGACCTCACCAAAGATCCCCGGGAGTTTGTTCGGGTGTGGCAGCTCGTTGGTTTTCTTGGGCGGCCTCCTCTTCAGGGGCCTCGCTGCCCGAGGGGCTCGGACGGGACCAGGGCTCGCCCTGAAAAAAGTGACCAGGAAAGGCTGTTTGGAGCCCGGCGCCCGTCGCCCCAGCAGGCCGGCCAGGCCAGGATCCACGCTGTGCCCTGAGACGGAGAGAGGAGAGAGGGCGATCACTCACGGGCAGGGGCCGTGCACGTGGGACAGCGGGGACCCTCCTGCCAGGGCCTGCTCGGGCCCAGGAGTGTGGAGGCAGAGGGCCTCAGTTTGCTCCTCTGGAAACAGGAGTTCCAGGTCCGAGGGAGATGGAGGGAGGGGGGCCTCGCGAACACAGGGTCGTTACTCGTGATAACGGTGAACAATGCCATCTGTGAAGCACTTTATAGGTTTTGAGTTAGTTCACACGCGTGACCTTATGTGTCTCCACAGTCCCCCTGGACCTCATGCTTCGCTGAGAAACGTCACAGCCACTCTGCCGGGGGCTCGCAGAACCACGGTTCCCATGTCCATCTGAGCGCTCCGAGGCCCGAGTTCTCCCTTCCACCCCATACGTTCTGGGGGTGTGGATGGATTTATGACCCAGCAGATTGGAGCAGCCACCAGGATGTACCCAGGGCTTGTTCTGCCCAGCACTGCCAAGAGCAGGGCACTAACTGTCCCCTGACATCCACAAACGAGACCCCGGGTTCAGTGGGGCAGAGACATCTGGCCAAAGTCCTGGAGCCGCAGTTCAGTCAGATCCAAAGTTCTTACCCACTGAAGGTCTTACTCCCGAGTTTGTGGGTTAAAAAAGAGAGAAAAGGCTGTGTGGGCGAGACATGATGGGGACCTCCGGCTTGGAAGAGGGACACCCCTGAAAATGGGATTTGACCCCACAGCTGCTTAGAGATGAGGATGCCCTGAGAAACACACTCATGATCCCTGGAAATGTCGACTCCACCAATGAAACCAACTTCCTGTACCTCTTTGTATTTCCAAATGACCTCTTGATTTCTTAACTGTCAAAGTAACACAAGGGCAACTGTAAGGTAACCTCTGGGGAAGAAATATCACTCAGAAACCTCTGCCCACCCCAACACATCATTTTCATCTTTCTGGAATATTTTCATGTCACCTGAACTTTTACACAATGGTCATCTTAACAAAGAAGTCTGTATGTTTTCCAACTTTTTCACATAAACATGTTCACTGCTGTTAAAATGTCTCCACTATGAACGTTTCAAATGTATAAAATTCCTTTGAAAAAATGTACCATAATATTTAGAGATTAGCTTAACTTTAGACATTTAGGTTATTTCCCAGCTTTCATTAAAAGACGAGAAAGGGGTAGATCTCTTCATTCTCATTTCCTGTGGAATTTTCCTTTTTCTTTGTTTGAATGTTTCTATTTTTCAGAGGGGGGGTGGGGAACGTGAGTGGGGGAGGGGCAGAGAGAGAGGGGAACAGAGGCTCTGCAGTGGGCTCTGTGCTGGACAGCAGCGAGCCCATCATGGGGCTCAAACTTACAAACTGAAACTGTGAGATCGTGACCGGAGCAGGAGTCGGATGCTCAACCAACTCAGCCACCTAAGAGCCCCTCCCACGGTATTTTCTTAAACTAAACGACAGGAGGTGATTGCTGACTTTTATGCTCCTTAAAACACAGTGCCAACTGCTCTACTTCCTGTACATCACCTCAGTGTTGCCACCCTGACACACGCACAGGCACATGTACGCACGTACGTATGGAAACACACGTGCACTTCTCATACAGGATACAGACATACACATACACGATGCTACGTGTCTGTTCCATTAGCGGGTGTCTGATTCACTGTGAAACCATCCCAGTCCTGCTCAGCTGGCAAAGGTCAGCCCTTAAACAGCCGGGCTCTAGACCTGGGGCCCCGGGCCAAGTTGGTTGAACTAATCAGTCCAGAGACTAAACTTTGATCTATGACATCACCTCCCACAAACAAATGCACCGGACACGTTAGAGGCACCGCTCAGGAACGATCCTGCTGGGATGGGAGGGGGGTCAGCTGCAGGGGCTGACACTGGAAGGAGCCTTGGGGATACGGGGGTGGTTACTCCTCCCTCATCACTTCCCCCCACATTTCGTGGCTCGTTCCCGAGAGAAGGCTCCTCGGTGAAAGCCTTCCTGTGGGATCATCCGAGCTGCAGGAATTTAACGTAAACATCAGTGAGGAGGGTGTCCGACTGCCCGACGACGGAACCAGACCTAACTCAGGACTCACAGAACATGCAAGAGAAACACCAATGATCTCCTTTTGTTTTTAATTAAAGCTATATTCCTAATGAGAGAATAGTCTGTCTGGCGGTAGCCGAGTCTGAGACGCCAGGAGAACCGGTCAGACGAACGGACAGGCATGATGACACCCCTTCTGGGTGAGAGGCAGTGGCGAAAATGAAACACACCCTCTGACCAGGGCTTCCTTTCCCGGGTCAGGCGGCCACCTGCTGCATGGGTCTGAGGTTCGGTGACACGGCGAAGGGCTGCCCGTGCTCTGTGACGTCGTCCACGGTCAGCCCGTCCCAGAGCTCGATCAGCGTCGGGCCTTTCTTCTTGTGCACGTCGAACACGGCCTTGTCAGTGATGATCCGGTCCACACAGCGCCTCCCGGTCAGCGGCAAGGTATGCTTCTCCAAGATTCTGGGTTCGTTGGCCTTGGTGCAGTGCGCCATGGTGACCACCACTCTGGTCTTGGGACTGGACACCAAGTCCATGCCCCCCCCCCCATGCCTTTCACTTTCTTCCCGGGTATCATCCAGTTAGCGAGGTCACCGTATTTAGAGACCTGCATGGCTCCCAGCATGGTGAGGTCAAGGTGCCCCCCTCGAATCATGGCGAAAGAGTCATCGCTGGAGAAGAAACAGCCCCCGGGGAAAATGCTCATCGTCTGCTTGACCGCGTTGATGAGATCTGCATCCACCTCATCTTTGGGTGGGAACGGCCCCAAGCCCAGGATGCCATGTTCACTGTGAAGATGAACAGTCATGTCCGGGCTGATGCAGTTGCTGGCCAGGAGCGGGATTCCTATGCCCAGATTGGCATACATGCCATCCTCAAATTCAAGAGCTGCCCGCTTGACAATTCGGGCCCCGGGGTCATCTGCAGACTCGGCTTTTTCATCGTGCTCCTTCCTGAGGGCTAGATGCTCAATTCTTTTCTCGTGTTTTTCTCCCTGAATCACGCGGTCGACATAAATGTTAGGAACGTGGATGTCTTCGGGGGCAAAGGTCCCCACATCCACGGTTTCTTCCACCTCCACCACGGAGGTTTCCGCAGCTTTGCACATGGGCACGTTGAAACTCCTGGCGCTTTTTCTGAAGATGACGTTCCCGGCGCGGTCGGCCTTCCACCCCTTCACCAAAGCAAAATCGGCGGTGATGGCCTGCTCCAGAAGATAGTGGTGCCCGTGGAACTCCCTCACCTCTCAGGGCTGGCTCATGATGGCGATGTGGCCATCGGGCGCGGACCTGATGGGGGCGCCTCCCTCCTGAACCAGGGTCCCGTAGGCCATGGGAGTGTAGAAGGCGGGCACCCAGGCGCCCCCAGCGCGGATGCACTCGGCCAGGGTGCCCTGGGGTGTCAGCTCCAGCTCGCCCGCCAGGTACCGGTGCTCACACAGCGTGTTCTCCCCCACGTAGGAGCAGATGAGGCGGGCGCGATCTGCTTGGCCTCCAGTAACAGGCCCGGCCCAAAGCCGTCCACGCCCACGTTGCTGCTGACCACGGTCAAGTCTTTGACTCGCGTGCGGAGCAGCGCCTGAATCAGGTTCTCTGGCATCCCGCAGAGCCCGAAGCCGCTGACCATGATCTTGGCCCTGTCCGCGATGTCTTTGACGGCCTCCACGGGATCCGCGTAGAATTTGGCGCGGGCGCGAGTGCTGGTGGCCAGGCAGCGCACACCGCCCTCGGCCTCGGCCAGCGTGGGCCCCCGGCGGCTGGCGGGGACGCGGTGCCCGAGCGCCCGCGCGCGTGAGCCTCTGGAGGACGGTCATCGTGTGCTCCGGCTCTGGGCCCCGGACTGAGACCAGCGGGGAACAGGCCAACGCCTGCCACCCCACAGCGTCACAGAGCAGGGAGGGCGCGTGGGGCGGTGACGCTCACACCGGGTGGCCCCTGCGCCCCTGCCCACAGTGAGGGGCCCCTCCCGCAAGGGGATTCCGGACCCTGCATTCCCCGCTGCGGAGGCAGCGGCGTTCCTGAGGGGAAGACGCGACACTGAGTCCTCGGGGTTGGCGGCAAGGCCACCCGTGTCCAGCCCAAAGCCCCGGGGGCAAGGGAGGTCCTTCGCGGAGCCCTTCTGGGCACACCTCTCCCTGTTGGACACCCCCAACTCTGGGTGGTCCCCTTCCTTCTCCATCACCACACCCTTCCCGGGTGACCTGCTCCAGTCCCCTGGCCCTCAGGCCACGAAGACGGCCGCGCTTCCCACACCTGCGCCGCCCGCCCCCGCGCTCATCTGTCCTGGGTGACCGGCCATCTGGACATCTACCAGGGCTCCCAATGACCTCACTGCCAAAGAAAGTGCTCTGGGGTTGCTGCCTCAGACCTGCCCCCTCCTCTTCTTTTACTCAGACACAAATCTATTAAAAATGGGCCCCTGGCTCACTCCACATTTTCCGTGATACCTCCGCTGCCCACTTTTCTCCATTTCTGCCGCTACCGACAAGCTTCTCCCCACTCCACCTGCACACTGGGTGGCTCCTGAGCCTCTGTGACGGCGCTCTTGTCCCCCACACACCACCCTCCTTGCTCACGTCAGGGGCGGGCCGTTCTGGATACATACGGAGAAAGGTTTTATTTTATCCTAGTTGAGATTTACAGAAAAACTGCACCGACAGCCCAGAGTCCCCGGATACCCAGAGCCGGTTTCCCCTGGGAAATGTTAACATTTAAGTCAGGGCCGTGGATTTGTCACAACTGATGAACCGATATGATAAATTAACACGATATATATTCGGATCTCGCCGGTCTTCCCCATGTCCTCTCTCTCTTCCAGGGTGCCCGCCCGGATCCCACATGGCCGTCAGCTGCTACAACTGCTCAGGCGCCTCTGCGCTCTCACACGAGCTCAGACTTGCTTTGTAATTATGACGGTTTGCCGAAGGACCTGAAGGGCACTCTGCCTTAAGACCTTCCGTTTCCGTTTGTCTGGGTTTTTCTCACGGTTAGACGGGGTGTGGGTTTTGGGGGGAAGACCACGAGATGGAGGGCCCTTCCCATCCCTTCATGTCAAGGGGACACGGGAGGTACGTGACATTCACATGAACCCTGATCACCTGCCGAGGCAGCACGCTCAGCTTTCTCCTCTGTGAACTTACTTCCCCCACCCCGTCCCGACTGTACTTTGGGAAGCAGGTCGCTAAGCGTTGTCACACTGAGGGGTGATGTCCTCCTTGGGGGGGCGGGGGGGCGGTGTTTTCAGAGGGCTCTTTTCAGATCCTGCCATCCTCCACTGCTATGAAATACAGGGAGCTACCCCCCACGCTCCAACACCAGGCCCTGGTTTACCCACAGAGGGCCCGGAACGCCTGGCGGGCTCAGTTGGTAAAGCATGCGACGCTTAACCTCAGCGTTGTGAGTTGGAGCCCCACGTTGGGTGCAGACATTACTTAAAAATAAAATCTTGGGGGCCCTGGCTGGTTCAGTTGGTTAAGCGTCCGACTCTGGCTCAGGTCATGATCTCTCAGTTCATAAGTCTGAGCCACACATCAGCTCTCTGTCATCAGTGCAGAGCCTGCTTTGGATCCTCTGTCCCCCTGTGCCCCTCCCTGGCTCACGCTCTCTCTCTCTCTCAAAAATAAATAAACGTTAAAAAATAAATGTAATCTTGAAAAAAAAGAATGCGCCCTGCCAGCTCTCAGTCTCCTCTCCCATCTGCCCTGGCCCCCCCTGCTCCAGCCGCGGCCGCCCCTTCCTGCAGCTCAGATACGCCAATCTTGTGCCCACCTTTGGCCTCTCCATCCCACCTCCTGCCATAACGGAGGCTCTTCCCCAGATACCTATGGCACAAATGAAGGCGTGATCCTCATTCTACAGATGAGGAAACGGAGGCTTAGCAGGTAAGTATCCTGCAAGGTCACCGAGTGAGAGCGCTGCAGGGCTGGGATTCAAGCCCAGGCCTCTCTGATCAAGTCTGAGGGTATATCCGCTTCCCCTCCTGCCCTGCCCAGTAGGGGACCTCCCAGCCTACACGTTTGCTCCTGGAGAGGGAAAACACAGACTCTCTCTTAGCAGCTCAAGCGTGGGTTCCGCACAAGGAGAGGAGGGAGAGCACTGGAGTAGGGGGCCCCCTGCTGCGGGAACCTGGCCCCTGCACCCCGCTGACCCCCACGGCGGGGCAGGGATCGTCACCCCAGGTGCAGGGCTGAGAAAGGCCAGGCCTCCAGGGCCCAGGGAGGGGGCTGCAGCCCTCTCGGCTGCCAGCAGCGCCAGAGGAGCCCCCGGGAGAAGGTCTGCCGCCCAACCCTGGGCCTCACCATCGTCCGTTTCCACATAGAGGCGGAGCCCCAGGTCCTTGTTCCGGCTCAACAACCAGCGGTCACTGGCTGCTGTCACGTCCAACACCAGCCAGCCCTCGTCCCCAGCTCGGAGCGTCTGAAGATCCAAAAAGAACAAGTCAGACTCCCTGTGGACACGAAAGAACAATTAACCGAGGGCTGGCACAGCTGCCTCTGTGTTTCTAGGGCCCTCCTGTGGACCACGAGTGGGCGCCTGCCCACCCTCGGGCCGGGTGCCTCACTCTCCTCATCTCACTGCATCTACCCCACAAAGGTGTTACTGCGCCCACGCAGCGATGTGGAAACTGAGGCTCAGGAGCTCAGTGACCTGCCCAAGGTCCTGCCCCAGGACAGCGGGGCACGGACTTGCAGCAGGACTGGTTCTGGGTCACTCCCCACAGTGACACGAGGCCTGGGGTCAAGTATCTTTCTGAGTCTGGGGGTGTGCTCTCCAGGGAGCTCCCCTTCTGTCCTCTGGGACATGTCCCCTCCGGGGCTGGGCCCGATACACCGACAGAGGCTCGACCGGGAGGCGGGGCGTGGGGCAGGCACCTGTTGGACTGCTCTCTGACCACCTCGAACATGCTGACGTGCAGGGTCCCGTTGAGCAGGTGGGTGCTGGCCATCTTGTAAATCCGGAACTCAGCGGCTGTGACCATCTCCCCCTCTGGGATCTGGGTCAGGTCAAAGCGGAACTCCTTCCAGTGGGGCTCCTGGTGGCCCAGGGTACGGTCACGCTCCACTGCAAGACAGAGCGGGACCGGCGGTCACTCGTGTTCTGGGCTCGGGCTGGGGGTGGGCGGAGTTGGGTGGGAGCTGGGGGCCGAGGCAGCCTGGGTGGTGACGGCCCCCTCCTCTGCAAAGGGGCTTGCTCCCAGGCTCCGCCCGCTGGGTGCTGAGAAGGCTCAGTGGGGCTACATGGTGAGGCGTCTGCATAGGACCCAGCATACACCAGCTCAACGAGAGCAGCCTTCACTTCTGGCCCTTGAGCCCCAAACCCGGCCTGCCATTCCCATTCCCTGCTGGCGCTGGGACCCGAGGGTGAAGTAGAGGTCAGGTCCCTCCTTTGGGAAGACGGACATCAGAGCCAAGGCAGAAAAGGGCCACGTAAGGGTGCAGACATAACTGAGTACATTTCTGAGCCAGGGGCTGTCCAGAATCTGCCGATGTACATGCATGGAAGCCTGGGGAGGGGGAGCCTTTGCAGCTGACACGGGCTGGGCCTTGAGGGGTGAGAGCGGATGTGTTGAGAGAGAAGGACACTGCACAAGAAAGGGGCCAGCCTCAGCAAAGGCCTAGGGCTGAGGAACAGATTGTGCCAGTAGGGGAAACAACAGCCATAAAACACAGCAAAGGGTGAGATGATGGCAGGCCCCGTTTGGGGACAAGGGGAAGGAAGAAGGAGTGCCGGAGGGAGACTCAGAAAGGAACAAGGAGTAGCAAGGTAGGAGTGACAGCTCCTGGAGAGACCTGGTCAGGGCCTGGGGAAGCTGGACAGTCCCATGGTGTGGTGGGATCTGAGCAGGCTTCCCGGAGGAGGGGACATCTGAACTGGCCTTGAAGGATGGGACAGAGTCTTGTCGGGTGGAGAAGGTGGCAGGGAAGGCATCCTAGGCAGAGGGGACCCCAGAGGCACCGGTGTGGGGTGCTGGGGCGTCCACAGAGCAGCAGTGTGGGGGACGGGCCCTGAGTGGCTGTGGCCTGACTGCGGAGGGCTGGAATTCTGGCCCAGGAGCGTGGGCTGTGCCTCTGGCCGCTGGGGTTCAGGGCTCTGGGCAGCAGGGGCGCAGTGTGGTTTGGGGTGGGGAAGAAGGTATGTGTGGAGGGGCAGGTGAAGCACAGGCTGGAGGGGGAGCCAGGGCGGCCTGGTGGCGAGGCTGGACTGTCTGGGCAGGAGGCTGTGGGTGGCGAGTCAATCCCACATCTCCCCAGCTGCCCGGAAGTGCCCAGGACAGTATATTTAGTACCGTCTTACTTTAGCCTCTTGTCACTTTCAAACACCACAAATCTGTGTTTCCGGAAAGCAGGGGTGGGAGCCGCCCAGCGCCGTCCTCAAAACCCAACACTGAGATTTTAATTACATGTCTCTGAGTCTTTTAAAAACTCTCTCTCTCCGGCTACTGGGCTCAGTGACCACAAGTCACCGGGCCGGTGGCGGAGGCGGATGTGGGGAGCCCTTCCCGTCCTCACGGTGAGGACCTGATCTGGTGATGGACAAACAGCTGGGCTGGGTGGGGCCCGTGGACGCACATTTGGACAGGAGGAGACGGGCTTCTCATCCCCAGCCGAGGAGGAGAAGAAACAGAACGTCCATCCTCTGACAGCGTGCCGGACACGCGGCAAATGCCCACCCGTGGCCCAGGCTGTTGCGGAGGCAGCATGACCCAGAGCGGATGCGGGTCCTCCCACACAGGCAGAGGGCGTGGAGGGCAGGGTTCTGGACCCTCACCGAGCGATGCACGTCAAGAATATGGACACGCATGTCCCCTCCCCCCTACAGACACACTCACACTCACACACACGCACAGCTTTGGTGACAATTTCCATCCACTCGAGGACTGCACTGACCACCCTGTTATGTGGCTGTGTAATCCCGGTCGTGCAGGATGACGTAAGTCTAGGCTGCTGGCTGTCACAGGGTGCAGCACAGAGCACGAAGGAGGGTGGCTCAGTCACACCCTTCACCTGTGTCCTCTCAGAGCATCATAGATGTATCTGCTCCCAAGGCCCAGTGGCGGCTGACAGGCGGGTCCTGGGGCCACTGGGAATCTCCGTGTGCAGGCCTGACGCTGATTTCATGCTGGATCTGGGGACTCGGGGCACAACCCGTGAGCCCGCCAGCTCCTCACCCTGCGGCCTCCCTCCCGTGCTGACCTGGGGGGCCAGGTGCGCTGGGTCGAGAGAGCCTCACGTACCTGCACTGACCCCAGTTCCCAGCTTCCATTGTGGGTTTGTGAAATCGATGAGGCACCCAGTAGTTCGGCACAGGAAACTCCCCACCCTGGCTGTTCCAGGTAAGCACTAGAAGGGACATTTTTAGGAAAGTAATGCTCTTCATCAGTAATTAGTGGTATTTCCTGAAGTGTGGAACTGGGTAAAGAACACTCCTTCATCTGACAGTTGAGAGGATGCGGAGAGATAACCTATGGATTTGCCTCTTTTTCTGTGGCTGTTGCTTTGAGTCAGTAGAGAGACTTTCCAAAAGCTGGTGCTCTGGGAAAGCATTTTCGGGGACCTCTATGACCCCTTTGTTAACAGTGCAAACCAAGCCTACTTTAGCCAAAGAGGTAGCTTAGGGCAGCACAGGGAGCTCTGACCAGTGGTCAGGACATTCACTGCAGGCCTGACCCTGCACCAACCAGGTACATACTTGGCCTCGTCTCCTCTGTGAATTGAGAATAAGGGTACTGCCCAGCTTTCCTCACTTTATAAACAGTCAGACAATGGACTGGGAGGGGTGGCCATTCAACAAGAGTTCTTGAGGAGCCTGACTTGCAATCTCCCTACATTGTGCTAAGATGTGGTACCCTGGTACCCTCAGGAGGCCATGTCAGAAATTTCAAAGCTGGGGGGAGGAGAGGGAAGGAAGAAGTGGAATGATCTTTTCCCAAATAAATGTGTTAATCTGCCCATTTAATTTTCCTTAGTTTATCAAGTTCAATTTATAAACAAATTTATTAAGTTCTTACTATATGTAAGATTGTTCTGATAACCCAGTGAAGAATTGGGCAAAAGACATGAACAGACACTTCTCCAAAGAAGACATCCAGATGGCCAACCGACACATGAAAAAATGCTCAAGATCACTCATCATCAGGGAAATACAAATCAAAACTACAATGAGATACCACCTCATACCTGCCAGAATGGCTAACATTAACAACTCAGGCAACAACAGATGTTGGCAAGGATGTAGAGAAAGAGGATCTCTTTTGCACTGCTGATGGGAATGCAAACTGGTGTAGCCACTTGGGAAAACAGTATGGAGGTTCCTCAAAAAATTAAAACTAGAACCACCCTACGACCCAGCAATTGTACTACTAGGTATTTATCTAAGGGATACAGGTGTGCTATTTCAAAGGGATACGTGCACCCCAACATTTATAGCTGCACTACCAATAATAGCCAAAGTAAGGAAAGAGCCCAAATGTCCATCAATGATGAATGGATAAAGAAAATGTGGTATATATATACAATGGAGTATTACTCGGCAATCAAAAAGAATGAAATCTTGCCATTTGCAACTACATGGATGGAACTAGAGGGTATTATGCTAAGCGAAATTAGTCAGAGAAAAACAAATATCATGACTTCACTCATGAGGACTTTAAGACACAGAACAGATGAACATAAGGGAAGGGAAGCAAAAATAACACAAAAACAGGGAGGGGGACAAGACATAAGAGACTCTTAAATATGGAGAACAAACAGAGGGTTGCTGGGGGTGTAGTATAAGGGGAGATGGGATAAATGGGTAAGAGGCTTTAAGGAATCTACTCCTGAAATCATTGTTGCAATATATACTAACTTAGATATAAATTTAAAAATTAAAAACAAAACAAACACAAAAACAAAAAAACAAAACAAAACCAAAAAAAAAAACCCTAGAAGATGGCCTTCAGCTGGATCCTGAGCATGCTGGGACCCTGATCTCAAATTGCAGCCTCCAGAACTGTGAGAAATAAATGCTTTTCTGTTTAAGCCAAAAAAAAAAAAAAAAAAAAAGACTGTTCGGAGCACTGGGAATACAGTGAATAAGACAGGTAAATTGGGTCTCTGTACTGACGGAGTTTACGATCTAAGGGGGAAGACACAATATGAACAACAAAACAAGTAAGATAGGGGATGCTGTTTACATTGTGAGTGAAATATAGAGGGTTATAGGCTCAAAAGTAATGGCAACAGGGAGAGGGTACT
Source organism: Panthera tigris (assembly GCF_018350195.1). Classification (NCBI taxonomy): domain Eukaryota; kingdom Metazoa; phylum Chordata; class Mammalia; order Carnivora; family Felidae; genus Panthera; species Panthera tigris. The sequence goes on from NC_056667.1 coordinate 30,559,292, forward strand.
TTTCATAGGGTGCTCAGTACAGCCTTTGCGAGGTAGGTGAGAGCAAACATGAATATTCTCACACGTTGCTGGTAGGAAGGCATTGGATAGAGATGCCCGCCTGGGTGGCTCAGTTGGTTAAGCATCCGGCTTTTGATTTCAGCTCAGGTCATGATCTCACAGTTTGTAAGTTCAAGCCCTGCATCAGGCTCTGTGCTGGCTGCTTGGGATTCTCTCTCTGCCCCTCCCTATTGCTCGCTCTACCTCAAAAATAAATACACATTAAAAAAAAAAAAAAAAAGGAATGCATTGGAGAGGAATTTGGCAATATCCTTTTGCAGGACCATGGCAAAATTATATATGAATTTACCCTTTAACAACACAACCCTTTGTCGCACTGGCAAAAACATGAAAGGCCACGCACCAAGTATTTACTGGGCATAGGGAACACACAGAGCGACACCTGGCACTTCTAAATGTTTATTTTCTACATAATTATAAAAACTGCCAAAAATGATCAAACGTTGGACCAGCTGGTCTGGGGAACCGCAAATGAATTTACTTTCTGATTCACCTTAATGTGGCTTCCAGAATAAGAAACAATCATGAATCACCAACATGTGTTGATAGGACTCTTGGCCTTCTCCCTCAGTCTCTGATAAACCAACCTCCACATCCCATGTTTGGGAAAGGCCCTTTCTGTGGGGAGGTTGTGGCCTCCGCCCTCTATGACTGCCACCCACAATCTGCATCTGAGGCCCTGCACCACTCATGGGCCAGGTCTCCAGATGCCACACCCGGAGTCTACCAGTCCTACACCAACAAAAACTTTGGCTATTTTTGTGCCCTGGACAAAATTTAGAGTCATCCAGAAGACCTAAATCTGTCTTGTTTCTGACCATAAGTAAGCCACCCAGAGTGGCTGTTAAGAAAAGAAAATCTGACCCGTCTGCCCTCAAACCCTTCCCCAGCCCCACAGGGCCCCTGGGAGGAGCCCAAGCTCTGGTTCCAGGACCCCCTGAGCTGACCTGGCCCAACCTCATGGCCTTCTCGGCCTTCTGGCTGCAAACACCCTCCCTGGACACCCTCCCCAAAGCGCTCTCTCCTGAGTTGCCCCCATCCCACCTGGTCCAAAGGCTACTCTCCTCTCAGTCCAGCTGTCAAGGCCCCCTCATCCTGCTCCGACCCCACACAGATCAGCCTGCCAGCCTCTCCCTTTCCCCAGTCCCAGGGGTCCCCATCTCTGCTCCATGTGCCCTTTTGGATGGTGCACAATTGAGGGCAGGACTGCACAATGTGGGGTGGAAACGGGAAGCTCTCAGTGAACTTCCACTGAGCTCCTTGTGTTCTGGGGGCCCAGAGAGGGGATGTGTCTGCTGGTTCTTCCCAAGGTCCCTGGGACAGCGGCTCATCATCCAGCAGCCGCTGCCCCTTGGGTTGGCCATGCTGCCGGTCTGGAGTGGCCTCCGTGTCAGAGTGTGCCTCCATCAGAAGCTACTCACGTTGTCACTTTGCCTTGGGACTGGCCCCCCTTTGCATGGCCAGGCTGCTAAGGGGGAGGGCAGGCTCCCCAGGGTCCCAGAGGCAGGTGTGTGGGTCCTGTCTGGCTGGTCTTGCTCGTGACAAGGGCGAGGGCCCCTGCCCCTTCAGACCTAAAACAAGACCCAGGTCTCCATGGCCGGTGTAGGCCCACCAAGGGGCTGCAGAATGGACCACCTACCAAGTCTGCAGCTGAAGGGCTTCTTCCTCCCACCCAGAAATCTCGGTGCTTCCCAGAGGAGGCCAAGGCTCCATTTCTAAGGTATTTTTAGTCAGTTTTCATTACCGACTTTTTTCAAGAGCTGTTTCCATAAATGGTTCTGCACTCATGATTGCTGGTCCAGGCCTCCGACGGCTTCAGACCCCAAATTAAAAGGGAACACCCACACACTCCCCCACATCAAGTCTGTCAAGGCCAAAAAATAGATCCGAGGAGATTGAGCAAGGATACGATTCCCCAGTGCAAACCCGAGGGAAGAACTGAACTGTGGGACTTTTCCGGAAAGATGCGGTCACAGTGACACATCCCTCTCTCCCGTAGGGAATGGATTTCCGTAAGGAGATGGATTGGGTGTACCTCCCTGCCCTGGGCCTCACCCCTGGAGGAGCCCCCATCAGTGGGCAGGGGTGGGCACATTCTTTGGTCAGAGCTGGAAAGGCCTCCAGGGCAACCCTGCAGACATGGGGAAACTGAGGCCCAGAGGGGTAAAGACTTGCCAGGGGTCGTACGTCAGGTGAGAGCCCTTCGTGTGGACTTTCAGACCTGCAGCTGAGGTAAAATGAGTGGCCCTAGCTTCCCTCCAGGTGGTGATACTGGGATGGGGGGGGGGGGTCACCTGTCAATGAGGTTCTCCTGTCAATGGGGCCCCCCCCTGAGAATGCCTGCTGAAGCCACCTTCTTCCAGGCAGGGCCCTGGGGGCACTGGAGGTCCCAGGAAGCGCCCAGGGAGATGCCAAACCCGCTGTCAGCCTCCACAAAGACAGTGAGGGCGGCCCTGCTCTGCTGCACCGACCAGGCCCAGGCTCCTGCCCCTGCTCTCAGCTCCCTGCCTCCAGCTGTGATCGTCCTCCCTCAACCTTTCCAGTCTGCCCTGAGTGCCTGCCATGCAGGGGATGGGGTGCACGGGGTGGGGGTGCCCCAAAGACTCAGATCTGTCCCTGTTCTCAGGTCGTTCATGGTTTCCCAGGGAGTAAAACAGGGGCGAGACATGGCCCTGAATGAGACTGGCAGAAAGTGACTCAAATCCTAAGAGAAATACACACGATGGGGATGAAGGCTCTAATCATGGAGGGTGCCTTGGGGAGCAGGGGTCAGAGAACACTTTTCTAGAAAACGTATTTGAGAGTGGTGGAAGAATTCTGACAAACAGAAATGGAGGAGAGTATTTTAGGCAAAGGCGCAGAGGTGGGAAATAATGTGCCACCTCCCTTTTTATTTATTTTTTTAATTTGATAGAGAGAGAAAGAGAGAGCAAGCAAGCACGAGTGGGGGAGTGGGACAGAGGGAGAGCAAGAGAGAATTCTGAGCAGGCTCCACTCTCAGTGTGGAGCCCCATGCAGGGCTCCATCTCACGACCCTGGGATCCTGACCTGAACCAAAATGAACAGTTGGACACTCAGCTGACTGAGCCAGGCTTCCCTCAGCTCCCATTTTTTAAGCACTGAACTGTGTCAGGCATCATACTGGGCATGTCACACATGCCATTTCTATTAATGCATAATTGTATTAGCTATCTATTGCTATGTAACACAGTAACCCAAATGTAGCAGCTCAAAACAAGAAACATTTATTATTTCACATATTTCTGAGGGTCAAGAATCTAGGCACTTAGCTGGGTGAGTCCCTCTCAGGGTCCCTTATTGGGTGACAGTCAAGTTGCTGGCTGGGGCTGTGGTCTCAGAAGAACTGACTGGAATGAACACATCACTTCTAAGCTCACTAATGTAGCTGTTGGTGGCAGGGTTCTGTTCCTCACCATGTGGGCCTCTCCGTGGGATTGCTCACAGCATTCCCGGCATGACTTCCCCAGACTCCACAATCTGGGGCGTGGAGGAGTGGTGGGGTATAGGACCCAAGATGGAAGGGGCAGTCTTTTATAACCCAATCTCGGAAGTGACACATCATCACTACTGTCATATTCTATTGGTCACACAGACCAGCAATGGCAGAGTGTGAAAGGGGCCTACACAAGAACATGAACACCAGGAGGCATGACCACTGAGAACCAGACTGGAGGCCACGACAACTCAGTGAAAGAGATATTATTCACCCCATTTTATAGATGAGGACACTGATGATCAGGGAAGGTAACTGATTTGCATGAGTTCACAACCAGGAGCACCCAAGGTGGGGTGAGAGTCTAGGTCTGTCTGATTCCAAAGTCTGTATTTTCCCTTCATCCACAGCCTCACCAAGTTGGAGACATGTCAAGGGAATACTGTGTGGCTCAGCTGGGCCAGAACACTAGACACTGAGTGGCAGACTCGGGGAACCTGAATTCAATTGTGACACGAAGGAACACACAGAAGGATTCTGAGCAGGGAAAGCTAGGAGTGGATTTTCACTTGAGGAACTGGGGTTCCAAAACCCCAAGAGCTTTTTTACCTCCCTGCCTCCCCTCGCACCTTCTCCTCCCACCTCTTTCTGACTAAATTCTACCCTCCCTCAAGGTCCAGCAAAATGACACTTCCTGCCAAGCCCTCTCTGTCCCCCAGCCAGGACACCATTCTTCCTCTTCTTTGGGCCTTGTTCGTCTCCCACAAAATGAAACACCATGTCTCTCTTGTGCTGTACTGAACCTCCATGCTCCTGTTTGTTGAGTAGGTGAAAGGCCATTCCTCCCATTTTGCCATAATTTATATGGACTTGTCTCTGGGCCCACCTTTCCCACTCTAATGAGCAGACCTCGGGCTGGGTCTCTACTTTGGAGGAGGCCCCAGGATAACCAGGAAAGGGAACAGCACACAGTAGGTTCATAGTAGTGTTCATTAAGGAATGGCCACAGACTGAACAACCCAACTTTCTCCATCCCCAGGTCTCCCAGCCTTCAACTTCCCCCCAACCCTTACTGTATTCAGAGCCCAAGGCTGCTGGGAATAAATAGCTGCTTGCTCAGGGTATAGAGGCAGCAGTTAAAGGAAATAATTGGGTTTTACTTCTGGTCTTATTACCAACTAGCTGCCCTTGGGCTAAAAGCCAACAGATAAAGCTAATACTTATTGAGCATTTAACAGGTACTGTTTCAACATTTTACACAGATTACCTCATGTGATACAGCAATCCTGTGAGGCAGGAACTATTTATTATGTCTCCCCTTTTGAAGATGAGGAAAACTGAGGCACAGAGCATTCACTAACTTACACAAAAATCATATAAACAGTATCAGGCTTCTGGGCAAAAGACTGAGTCAAGACGTTCAGTGGGAGAGTGTTCTCGGTAGGGAACAGAGGGAGCAGCACCAAGCATGGCTGAACAGTGATTTGATCACACAAAGGCTCAGCCCATTCCACGTGCACTGGGAGCCCTGGGGCTGGTTGCTGGTGCCTTCCCGGAGACAAGGGACTGGACATGTACGCCCCCATAAACCAACCATTAAATGTGGGGTGCCGCCACGGAGGGTGGCTAACATCGGATAAAAAGCTCCTGGGGGCCTAGCTGATGGGTGCCTACAGAAGGACTCGGTTGCCAGCAGCCCACCCTCCAGGCAGCTGGGCAATGGATGACTCACTCCTGAAGAGAAGATGTGCGAAACATCACGACACCCACTACAAACTGCAAGTGGTGGAATGGGGATCCAAACCTAGGCAGCCTGAGCTGACCAATGGGCTGCAGGTCCCTAAGTAAATGGTCGGGCTGGGTTTGAGGGGGGGGGCGAGGTAGGGTGCAGAGAAACATGGCAGGCCCTTCCCCCATAACGCTGGCTGTTAGTACCGAGCACTGCCAGGCACTTGCTAGGTTTTTAAGTGCTTAACCTATTTAAGTGTTGCACTAGGGACACAGGTAGATGATCCCAATGTTAAAGGTGAGGAAACTGAGACGCAGAGACTCTAAATAACCTGTTCAGTGTCTCACAGCTCTCAAGCGGCAGAGCCAGGGTTGAAGCCCCATGTGTCCTCCTCCAAAGTAACCCACCACTCTGGCCTCCCACCTGCAGGGCTGACCCTCCTCACTGCTGTGATCCACTCTTCACATCCGCCCCTGTGGATCTGGGTACCCAGGAACTGGGCCAGTCACTAATACTCCTTGAGACTCAATTTCCTCCTCTGTCAGCTGGGGGAGGTAGTAGTCATTTACCTCAGAAGGGTGAAAAAAACACTGAGGAGATGGACGTAAGGAGTCAGTTGTCAGGGATCCACAGGGGACACCAGCCTGGTGGACAGACAGCGTTTTAGAGAAAAGGGACCCACCTTCAACTCTTGGAAAGAGAAACCTTTGGAAACCATCAACAAAATGCAAAGGTGACCTGTGAAATGAAAGACAATATTTGCAAACCACATATCTGATAATGAGCTAATATCTAAAATATATAAGGATTTCATTCAACTCAAGAGCAAAAAAAAAAAATCCAATTTAAAAATGGGCAGAGAAACTGAATAGATATACTTCCAAAGAAGACATACAAATGGCCAACGGGTACTCGAAAAGGTGCTCAGCATCACTCGCATCAGGGAAATGCAAATCAAACCACGAGATACCATCTCACACCTGTTAGAATGGCTGCCATCAAGAAGACAAGCGATAACAATCTCTTGTTGAGGATGTGGAGAAAAGAGAACCCTCTGGCAACTGTTGCTGGGAATGTAAATTGGTGCAGCCACTATGGAAATTATCACCACGGAGGTTCCTCCAAAAATTGAAAATAAGACTACCATATGACCCAGCAGTCATACTTCTGAGAATACATCCAAAGGAAATGAAAACAAGACCCCAAAGAGATATCTGCACCCCATGTTCACTGCACATTATTCACAACAGCCAACATATGGAAACAACCTAAGTGCCCGTCAACAGATGAGTGGACAAAAAAGATGTGGTATGTAGATGTAATGGCATATTATTCAGCCATGAAAAAGGAGATCCCGCCATTTGTGACAACACGAGCTGCACTTTGAGGGCATTATGCTAAGTGAAATAAGCCAGACAGAGAAAAACAGATACTACATGTTACCACTTCTAAGTGAAATCTTAAAAAAAAGAAGAAGTCAAAATCACAGAAACAGATAGCAGAAAAGTGGTTGCCAGGGGCTGGGTGGGGTGGGGCAAATAGGAAGACATTGGTAAAAGGGTACAAACTTTCAGCTATAAGATGAATAAGGTCTGAGGACCTAATGTAAAACATAGGGACTATAGTTGATAACACAGTATTGTGAAATTGAAATCTGTAAGGTGATGGACGTGTTAATTAACTAGAGAGGAGAATCCACGAACAATGTCTATGTGTATCAAATCACCATGTAGTATACTTTTGATATCTTAGAATTTTATATATCTGGGGCGCCTGGGTGGCTCGGTCGGTTAAGCGTCCGACTTCGGCTCAGGTCATGATCTCACGGTCCGTGAGTTCAAGCCCCGCGTCAGGCTCTGTGCTGACCGCTCAGAGCCTGGAGCCTGTTTCAAATTCTGTGTCTCCCTCTCTCTCCGCCCCTCCCCTGTTCATGTTCTGTCTCTCTCTGTCTCAAAAATAAATAAATGTTAAAAAAAAATTTTTTTAAAGAATTTTATATATCAATTATATATCAGAAAAACTAGATTAATTACTTTTTAATAAGAGATGCTACCTTTGGACATATGGTCACATTAATAGCTTTAAAGATGGACAAAGGATTTACTGTTAAATGAAAGACAAAGTAGCAAGACTGGACATTTACGTCATACTTTGTAAAAAAAAAAAAATAATAAAATGTTAGAATCTGTATTGATAAAATGTCAGGGCAGGTTGGGAACTCTACACCAAAGAATTAGAACGCTGGTTTTCTCTGAAGTGGAGAGAGGATTACTAGGGGCTTCCATATTGTATATTTTTGAACATATGGTCTAATTTTGTATAATGAAATTCTACAATGAATTTATATGGTATGAATTTTTGCATTATGTATATAAATCCTAAAACAAGGAAATTTTAAAAATAAGATTCTCAGTTTCCAATATATATTCAATATACTCCAATTCAGCAACACTTACTGCACCTAATGGTGGGCCAGGCCCAGGTCTGGGCAGAGAGGCAGTGTCTATGTAGGAGAAGAGCAGAGGAGACAGGAAGCTGACCTGCTGGGTGGCAAGCCACCTAACTTCTCTGAGCCTCACTCTCCTCTTTTCAAAACAAAGATGTGACCTTAAGTGTGATGCAAATGAAGAGACAGACTCAGAGGTTCTGAGCACAGGGTCCTCACCAGGTGCCATCTTACACACTCCACGAACAGCTTGCAGGGTGGGCTATTTTACACGAGTGTCTCCATTTTACAGAGGACGAAACTGAGGCTCTAACAGGTGGCCTGGAGAGCCCAGATCACACTGAGACTCAGTGGTGGCATCAAGATGCACAGGTTAGAGCCCCCCACCCAGGTCCTGTCTGCCCTCCCACTGTCCATCCGCTCCTGGGCTCCAGAGCCCCCCCTGGGGGGGGGTCACTGTCTAGACCAGTGGTCTAGACAACCATCTTTGTGGCTTAAGTATTCCTTGCTCCCCACTAGGAGGCCAGCTCCGCAAGGGGAGGGACTTTGTTTCGCTCACTGTCCTATCCCAGGAACTAGAAAGAACTATGTCTGGCACAGAGCAGGTACCACATGACTATCTGTTGAGTGAATTCGTGAAAAATGAAAGAGTTCCCTAGTAAAGAACCAAAGGAAGTACCTTCAAGGTCACAGGGCTGAGCAGGACGTGGGCCAGGTCCCTCATTCCCACTCAGCCCTGCCTCTCCCAAATCCAGCGCCTCAGGTCAACACCCCCTGTCCTCGGCTGCCTGAGGCACGGGAATAAATTAGTCTGCTCAGAGAAGGGTCTCGACAAAAGTGAAGATGGCTTGATGCATTTCTGGCTAGACCTCTGCCTTTAGGGCTGTTTGTGCCTCAGTTTCTCAACCTGGAACACGGCATCTGCTGGCCCAGCGGCTCGAGGTCGAGAAGGACCAGGACCAACGTGCGCAGTTGGTCTTTCTGGCCTCATTCCTCCCTCCCCACAGGCTGGGCCAGCCTGAGGCGCCCAGGGAGCAGCCAGTCAGACCCACGCTCCAGCCCAGGGGACGGGGTGGTGCCATGAGGAGGTGCCTTCAACACGGAACCACGGGGTCAGGGCCGGGAGGCCCTGTGTTTTCTGACACCATCGCTGTGGACTGGATGAGAAAAGAGGCCCAGAGAGGGAAGGGAGGTGACCTGGGACAGGAAGGACTCAGTGGCGAGCCCAGGCGGTACAAGAACCTGGGTGTTGCCTCCCAGCTCAGTCCTCTCCTCTCCGTGAGCACAGGGGACACCCAGGACAGGTATCGGCCCCCATTACCGTGTCCTGACCAAGGGCAGCCAAGAGCATACAGGTGGAGACTCACTGACAGGCCAGGCAGGGGCCCCAGCTCTGACCATAGTCCTGGCCTCCCTAAAGAGACACTGTCAGCCATGACACGGGCTTCCTACAGCACCTGCCTGGGCACAGAGGCCTGACCCACGGGCCAGAGGCCTGTGGGAGGCTAGAGGTCTCTGGGTCCCACAGGCTGCCATGGACGGTCAGGGGCCCAGCAGGCAGCAGGTCTGGCTTCTCAGGACCCGGATGAGGCCAACAGGAGGTGGAGCTGGAGGCAACAGGTGTGGGAGCCTGGGCGTGGGTGCTGACACCATAGCGACTCTGCTATTAGTCTCGGTGGTGGTTCAGGGGCCTGGGGCCTGGGCCTCCAAACAAGGAAAGAATCCTGGTAGGTGTCTAATCCCCCCGCCCCCACAGCCCAGGTAATTACCAGTTAAAACTACTCAAATTGAAGGAGTTGTACTAGTGCAATTAGCACATCAGAATAAAGGAGGCCCTCTGACAGCTGGCTGGGCCCGCCCACAGACCGGGCTTCCACTGAACAAAGATCTGCTTGTTAATCCCACAGCGTCAGAGGCCTTCGATCTTCGTGAAACACACAGAGATGGCGTGGGAAGAAGCTGGCATCTGGAATCCACAGCCCCTGGATGATGTCATGGATGCGCTGTGTGGCCCTGGACTGGCCATTTCACCTCTCTGAGCCCATGAAAAGGGCTTGGGGTGGCTCAGTCAGTTAAGCATCAACTCTTGATTTTGGTTCAGGTCATGATCTCATGGTTCGTGAGTCCGAGCCCCGCATCAGGCTCTGTGCTGACAGCTCAGAACCTGCTTGAGATTCTGTCTCCCTCTCTCTCTGCCCCTCCCCCTTCTCCCTCTCTCTCTCTCTCTCTCTCTCAAAACAAATAAGTAAACGTTAAAAAAAGAAGTGTGGAACATTCCCACACATCCAACCAAGGCTGGCCAGAAGATGGGAGGGACCGGAGTCGGGAGCAACCAGGCCCAGGCTCACCGACCAGAGGCATGATTTTCTGTTCCTCCCATCTATCAACTGAACACACAACAACCCTGACGATGCGTTGATCTCTAGGAGCCCCACTTTACAAGGAGGATCTGTGGCTCCAAGAGGACAAGGGACATGCCTAAGACTACACAGCAGAGGCACAAGAGGAATCAGATGTGTCTGAACTAAGGGTGATGCTTGATTCACAACAGCAGCTCCCACCAAGGCCGTGTGCGCCTTGACCATGGGATGCCGGGGAAGCAGGACATTGGCCGGGCAGTGACTCACTAATGGATGGGGTCCATTCTCAGGATAACTGTATCTACAGCCCCTCTTGGTTCTGAGCCCCAGGTCAGCTTGTTCTGAGGACAGGCCTCAGTTTTACACATGGTCTCCGTTATCCCGCGTCCCCCACCCTGCCCTCTAACCAGGAAGGTGGCATTCACTGGCCCAAGTCCTGTGCCTGGCACCGGGCTCTCAGCAGAGGTTAACAGCCGCTTCCTGCTGTTCCCTCACCTCAGGCACCCACCAGCTCGGGGCTGGGGGGGGGACAGAGGCCTCCTTGGCTGTCCCCTCGGCCTGCCCCAGTGTAGGAAGCAAATGGCTAAAGACCCCACAAGACCTGCCGCTGCTCCATCCCCTGGGTTTCTCTGCCTAAACCCCTCTGGAAGCTCTCTACACCCTGAAAGCCTGCCCTCCTAACAGGAGAAAGAAATATCAGCTCCTTGAGGAGGTGGATGTAGGGCTACCTCCTGTCCTGACTGGGCCACAGAGAGGCTGTGCTATCTTGGGCATAACATTGTCTCTCTGAGCCTCAAAGTCCTCATCGGGGAGATGGGGATGAAGATCATGTCTGGTAACAGGGCTGTCGGGAAGGTCAAGAGTGACGCTGTGGGTGAAGGGAGGCTGTTGGCCTTGGCAAAGGTCTTCTCCCATCTAAGCCTGAGCTGTAGTCCCTGCGCCCCCAGATCCAGTCTGGTGTCTGCTCCAGCCCTGACCCCACAGACAGGAGGCAAAGCGGATAGGGGACAGATAGTCAGGACTGCAGATTAAAGAGCATTTAATAATAGGAAAGACATCTTTGAAAACTAACCATAAATGGCTCCACGACTTGTACACAGTTTCTGCAGAGAGGAAGGGCTGGGCTTTGTGTGGGAGAAGGAGGGGCTTCTGAGCTGCCCACCATGTCCTTCCACAGCCTGGACCTTCACAGCATGCCAAGCCACGTCCCAGGCGCTGCGCTCAGGGTGACAAGACCGCCGACGGCCCCACTGAGCTCAGAGTCCACTCCTTCCCCACCCGCTGCCCTGACAGCCACACCCTCACCTACAGGGGCTGGGGCTCTGGCCAGGGAACGGGCTGCTGTGGACTCATGACATCTTGGGCTCTCATCTCAGCTCTGGGCACTCTGATGATGTCACCGGGGCTTTCCACGCTGAACTTTGTCCCTTTCTCCAGTACTGTCCTTATCACTGTGGCAGCATCCCGGCCTGTTTACTCATCCGTCTCCCCAGGACCACACTGTCTTCCTGGCACTGCCCGGTCCACCCGACATGAGATGATTCCTA